>NC_081410.1:303405368-303729118 GCF_030272615.1 Cryptomeria japonica | reverse complement strand
GCAACGATGGGAATCCCGCATAAGGAGTCATATGAGGACTGGTCAATTGGGACCTCATACACTTTCTTCTTTGAGAAGAAAAGTAAATATAGAAGCATAATTGCAAGAAATTGGCTCCTCAAAGTTTAAAAGGGTGGGTCACAGCTGCCAAAGCCCCTTACCAGGGAGCACTTCATCACAAAAGTGCGAGACATTGTTTACTTTTGAATAGGCTTAAGGGAATTCACACTCCTTTTATTGGGAGGACTGGATGTATTTTTATATTCAAGTGCTTCTAGCAGGTGACATATATCTCGACTGGGTGGAAGTAATTGCAGAGAGACTCCATGAAGGTTTAAGTAATTTTGTGGGCATATCTAGCTTTTATACATCTTCTTATCTATTCTACATATTAGCCTGTACTAGAGATTGGCATGGCTTGCTCAATGAACCATGGGTAAATGGTATGAAAGTCTATGATTACTATCCTTTATTACAAAAATGTAAGTATGTAGAGCATATTGTCAGATGGAATGATGTCTTTTCAGGAAAAAATTCTTTTGAACTACAGGGTGATGTAAATAAAAGGATGTCAGTTGAAGCTATGGAATTGATAAGTATATATGGCAGTTTCTTCATTCAATTTCCTAGGTTTACCTATCTTTGAGTAGGTGGTTTTGAGGGTGAACCAATCAAGCTACCTAGGTACACCTTTGATAGCTATGTACTTATTGAAGTGAGTAGACAACTAGCTCATACTGATAAAAGGTTAGGGGAAAAAGGTGAATTTGGAGTTGCCTTTCTCATTGAACTTGGATATTACAGCTGTAAGTCCATGTCTGATGCTTTGAATTTGGAGTTGGAATTTAAGAAGATCAATTTGTAGACCTATGTTGCTAGATGAAAGTTTGATAGCAGGGGCTATGCCATGGAAAACCTAAATGTAGATGAACACTTCTTCCATGAACCCCAGTTGGAAGATTAATGGGAAAATTGTAGTGATGAGTACGAAGTAAGGAAGAGACTATGGTCAAGATTTACTCTACAAAAAGTAATAACCATGAGACTTCCCACAAATGTGTCTAGAGTATAAGAGGAAATAGGGGAGGATGTTCTAGATCTTGAATTTAATAAGGAAATTCAAGGGCAGCCAATACCTGAGATTGATTGGGATAAAAAGGAAGACAAAAACATTCAGGCCAAGATTTTCAATATTATAAGGAGAACTAAGAAATGGTTAAGGGATCGGAAATTTAGAAAAGGATCACTCATGTCTTCCCATGAACTAAGTTGGTTCACATGCAACAAATCAACTTCCTATTTCAACTGCTAACAAAATTATTGATGTTGCAGGTGATACAAAGCCAGTTGTTGAGGAAATTCAACTCAGAAGACAAAAAAGGTCCCTACTGAGTTCCTCACCAGTCTGAGTGACTCAGGAAAGAAGCAAGAAGAAGAGAAAAGAGCCAACTTTGAGCCAAATCATTGTAGACCTGGATCCAAGTGAGGAAGTTGAAATAATAATGGATCAACAAGAATTGAATGAACCCTCGGTACAAGATGTGGACATAGGTAAAGAACGAAAGGGTGAGCTGAATCTAATAAGTACCCTAACTATTTTCAATTCATCAAGTACTCAGATAACCCCTCTATCCAAAGAACCTTCAAGAACTCCATGATGGTTAGAGGCTTCCATTGGGAAGAAACGCAGTATGGTCCCAATCACAATTCTTATGGAAGATATGGTTAGCAAGTGTCTCAGAAAAGTGTCCAAGCCAAAAAAACTTAAAACACAGACAATACTTGAGGTAGATGAGGCAATAGGTCATTGGACTGATAACTTTGATACTTAATGTAAGTACAAATCCAATATCCAACAAGATGAGGGGGGGGGGGTGAATCATACAAACTTAATCTTCCATAAAAACATCAGATTCAACCTCAGTAACATATACTTTAGTAATATAACCAAAATTACTAAACATGCAAACTCAAAAGCATATAAACATCATAAACCTCATAACACCAGATTTAACGTGGAAACCCAAATAGGTAAAAACCACTATGGGATTTTGGACCCACTAAGAAATATACTCTTCTAGAGTATGCTCGATTAAAAGCAAATCTTGTTAAAGATTACAAACCACATTGCTAGATGTGAACCAGTTAAGGGATTTCCCTCATATCTGTTAGGATCTTCACCTTGTTAGAAGTGACCTTGTTAAAATATTTCAAACACTCAATCAGAATGTCACCTTGCTAGAGGGTTTTACAAATAAGACTGTTAAGTCCACTCGGTTAAGAGATTTTCTGTCACTTCACAAAATAACAGTAATAAATTCTATTTGCAACTTCACATCTAAAATGCTAAATCAGATTCTTATTTGCTTAATACAATCTAGACATAGAACTAATCTTGTCCATCTGCTGGGCTTCTATACTCTGTTATTCAAAAAGGTCTTCAAGCTTTTGTGCTCGGTAATCACTATGTAGCATCCCTGTGCATACATTTGCTTGCATGCATTGTTTATCAATAGTTCCCTATTTATAAACAATTAGCTAACCACTTAATCTCGTTGATCACATTTCCCATGATCAATCATAGCCATTAGATCTTCAAACTTTGTCCAGGTTCAATGTATCCTTCGATCTGAAAATGTTTTACCTCGCCTTGGAACTTGCATACATTTCTTGGAACTTGTGCTAGGGTATTGTGGTTCAATCTGAGTTGTAGATCTTCATGCCGATTTTCCTTTGCCATAGATTCAGTAACAAACTTCATGCACGACATACTAATCATCTAATCAGTTCTAGCTCATCAGCTTCCTTCATTAAATAACACATGTAACCATTTAATGTATTCTGTTACAGCTTGGTTACAACTCGGTAATAACTTGGTGAATACTAAACTTCACTCGATAGACATTCTGCCTTCATTAACCGATAGCGATAACCTTAGGGTTTACCGACTAGGTTCTTTGCTCGGTAACATAGTATAGTATTAACCTTATAATTTACAACATATGTATGATGTTAAAACAATCTAAACATCATGATCTCATCATTGTCTGACTTGGTAATAGTTGCCCATTGAATACCTTATTCATCCCATTATTCATCATATTCTTTCTATGTCTTTTATCGACATCTTTATACTCTTTAAATCATACTTCTCAAGATATGGCAACATCATAATAAATTAGAAAATCAATTTCTTGACATCAATTACAAAATAATAATATTAAGACAGTAAACATCCTTAATCAGTTATATCCATAATCATCAACAACCTTCTCAATATCCTTATTGAAATGCCAACAATCTCCCATTGTCTATTATAATGCCAAATGCTAACATGGATAATCGAGATAGCTAAAACTATCCCAGGAAGAGACTTGGACAAAGCCATTGAAGATAACTTCACTGTGGAGAAAATTGATTTGGGGGTTGCTTCACGAGCGGTTGATGTCAAACACTTGGAGTCCTCCACAAAGAAGATGATTTCTATATCATGGAAGGATGAAAAAGATAAAAAGGAGTTGAAGCAAATCATTACCCAAATGGCTTTATACATCAATGCTATACACCATCCAATTCCTCAACTGTTGTCACAAGTGGCAGTATCCTTTGACCCCAAGTCTCCAGTGAACCAAAAGATGTTAGACCAGGTTCAAAGGAATAGAATGGTGGCAAAGATGTTCAATAAATGGCTTGATCTAATAATACAACAAGGTTCATATTATATTGTCAGTCTCGTAAAAGTATACGAAGATGCTATGACTATAAGCAAAGAATTGGAATTAGAAGTTGTTGCCTGGGAGAAGGAAAGGACTAAGTGGGTGGCAGTACTTGTGCAAATGAACAATGTGCAAAAATTTGGTGTGATGAAGTTCTTTGCTGAGAAACCTATGAAGAGTTTGAATGACAATGTACTATATGTATCGAAGAAGAATGTAGAGTGGAAAAATTTAATCATTGAACAGGGCCACAAGGAATCTACAAGATTGCTGAAAGGATTGACAGATCTAATCGACACAATGCAAAAATATCTTAAGTGCATTGACATCCAACTTATGAAAGAGGATTCTTAGACAATCGAAGCCGCAATAGATATGGAAAAAATCTTCTAGGAAAGGATATAGTTCATCAAGGAAACAAAATCCTTGACTACAAATGATTTGTTGATGTTGGCTAGAATAGAGTCAATACTCACGATTTGTTCTGATCATTTGGAGGCACATAAGGCAAAGGTGTCGTAGGTAAACATGGATAAGGAGGTCTGGAAGCAACATATTTTGCATATTGGACTCCCCTATTTTCAAGTCATCCTAAAATTCTTAGCAACACATTTGGAGTGGTGTGGCATGCGCAGTTCTATAGCAAAGAAGGATTAATCAATGGCTTCTTCTGCCGTGATGGAGTCCTAATCAACCAAGGGATGGGCTGTTAGCTGATCTATGGTTGTTGTTTTAATTTCATTATTTATAAGCAAATGGTTTCTTTAACCTATGGTTAAAGTTAAGTTTTAGTTATGATGTAATGAATTATTAGCCCAAAGGCTATTTATGTTAGTAAGTTAGTTTATGGAAAGGTCCAAAAAACTGTGATTTGGAGGAACATATTTGATTTCCCTAAATTTATCAGAACTAATATCTCTAGTATTTGAATGAAAATGATATTTTGGATGCAATCTTTTAAATCTGTGTGTTTGATGGATTAGCGATCTTTGTTGGGATATATGTTGATTCATGATATATATCTTTCATTTACCAGTTCTCTTTGTGTTCCTAAATTCATTGATTTCATTATTTGCAAGTAAATTCATTGTGGATTTAGTGGTACCGGTCCCCCTTGTCTTGTGAGGCATGAGAGAGAATCGACCAGTGTTCATATTGCTATGCATTTGCTTTGTTTTGAGTTTATGAAATGAACATGTGTGGAAGTAGGAGTCTGTGAGCTCTACATTTGAAATAGATCTTCAATATATTCTTTCAATTTTGTTTTGTAAGAATTCTTTTTTGTTGATGAATGAATGCTAAATCCTTTCACATTTTCTGGTTAAAAGTGTATTCATTTCAAAGTTTTCTGCATAAAAATTCATTGTAAATCTCACGAGGAGCTGCCCTCTAATGTAGAGGATGAACCTATAATCGGTTCACCCAGCTGTTGGTTTATTTGTTTTCCTTTCATAAAGGGGTGTGCATGAGTCATATTGTAATTCAAAATATATTTTAAAGAAAGAGGCAAATTTGTTAACCAATAGTGATGTAATGTAGCTAATGTACAATGTATATATCCGATCATGCTAGTTAAATCTCTTATGGAATTTAATTTCTATGTCCTTGTGGTAATCATTTTATCATGAGTAGGTTTAATCAATCTCATTGTTAATTGGATTAATAAACCTTAATTCTCATTAGATTAATCTAGTAATCTTCGTTGGAAACCCTTTAGATGTTTAAGTTAGGTATTCTGCTTGTGTAAATGTTATTGCAATATTTAATTTAATGGACCTTTAAGTTCTTTAATGTTAAAAAAATAAATTATTTGCACTCTTTTCGAGAGTTTTAGTTGAATCCTTTAGGGTTTCTTGGCAGGGCATTACATCTAAGGTTTAGACTTCATTTCAATTTCCCAAGGTTGCATCTTGAGGTTTGGATTTCAAAAGTTTGTCCAAATCTTGAAAAACAACAAAAACATAGGTTGCACTCTCATATCCCAAAATTGCATTTAGTTGCATACCATCATCACTCCAAAAATTTAAAAGGTCCAAAAACATTTAGTTGCATTGTCAGTCACCTAAGTTACATTAGTTGCATGCATCATCCTTAAAATAAAAAACACCAAAAACATTGCATAGTGACATGCCTATTGAAACAAGGTTCAAAGCTCCTATGATACAACATAGTTTGACATATCAATCGATGATTGGAACAATGAATAACACAATGAAATGAATTTTTAATCCAAGGTAATCACAATTATATCCAACCCAACAAAAAGGTAATATCGGTCAAACATTTTATGATGAAACGGGTATCCAAATACAAAAACTAGAAGAGAAACTAGCTCGAGAAAAAGAGATCTTGGAACAAAAATTGAAAAACCATGAGAAGAATAGATCACAAATGTCGAAAATGTTTTAAAAATTTCTAGGTCCAAATCTAAATATTGAGCTAATTGATGTAAAATCTCTTATCAAATGATCAAATATACTAGCTCTCATCTCTTAACTAGAGATGATGAAACAATTTCAAGCAACAAACACAAATTTCAACCAAGTCCCAAATAATATTTCATTTGATCAAATTCCGTTCAATCAAATATCAAATTAACAATATATCAAACCAACACAACCAATGATCCAACAAAAACCAATCATCCAACAACAACCAATGATCCAATAACAACCAATTATCCAACAACAAGCAATGATCCAACATACACAATCAATGGTCCAACATGTTTAACCAACACAATCAAGGGTGCAATTTCAACTATATGCTCAAGTAAATGCACAATGTTAAAAATTGGTTCAACCAATTGTGGAGTACCAACAACAATATCATTCAACAAGTCAATATCAACAAATACAATCGAAAATTCAAAAAAAAGTTGCGACTCACACCAAGACAAATTTCAAACATGTCTAGCCAATTCAACCAAAACCCAATAAAAAATGATAACATAGCACCAAACCTAAACCAAATCCTTTTCAAACAAGTTAAAAATCAACACCCAACCATGTGAAAATGTTGCAAGGATTCAAATGTGTTTCCAAAGAAAGTTATCTCAATTACACAGCTCTTTAAGAGAGTTCTAAGTGATTTTTCTGAGAAAGATCAAAATCATGCACCTATGTTTAGCAATGGCTCACTCCTGCATAAACAAATTGACTTTCCAGTGGCCTCTATTCCTACACATTTTGAAGCTTCACAAGAACCTCCCATATCATCTCCTAAAGCTACACAAGAGAAATTTCCACCATCGCCTCCAAATGATACATCAAATAATGCATCCTCCCCAGGGTTGTCTGCCATAGAAATGCATGCTAATCAATTTATTTATACAAATCCCTTGTACTATTTGGAAATGCAAGATTTAATGCCATTAGATGCTTCTCTTTTAGAGAGTCCCATTCAAATTCCATCTCCCTCATGTCAAAGCATTGATCCGTTGCCAAAATCCCCCATGCATATCCAAAGTCTAACCCCATGTCAAGAGGATAATTTAGACCACAAAGAAATAAGTCTTGAAATAGATCAAGATCAAGATCAAGATCCCAAAAATCATCCCATCCAATTGTTGACCAGCATCCCATCTTCCCAAACACTCATGATGATCCCCCTATTCCTATCCATTGTATCCATAAACATGACACCTTTTCAAATCCCATTGATGCTCCACTCTCTGAGAAAGATCAAGATATCCCCTCCGTCCTTTTTGATGATCCCATTAAAAGTCATGGACATGACACCTTTAAAGAGGAATCTAATGATCTTCCTCCTTGTCAAGATCAAAGTATCCTTTTAGATTCATGTCCACCACAAGATGCTTTAATCCTTCTATTTCCATGTCCTAATCCTCTATATATGCTACAAGACCTCATTTCTTTTGATGATCCCATTATTCTTCCCACTCCATCTCATGAAGAGAATTTCATTGATCCTAAACCCCCTCATGATACCAATCCCCCTCATGATCCTGATACCCTTCATGATTCTAACATGTTGGTGCAAGATTTTCATGAACCCCCTACATGCCCAATTGGTTCCTTCAATTTGGTCTAGTCTAATCCACTTCCTGATGCCATCATTCCTTTCATATTACATCTACCTCATAATGGACTTACATCTTCTTCTTGAAGCAAAGACTATCCTATGGGTCAAAATATTCAGAAAGGCAAGTAGACCTTCACAAGCAAGAACCGCTCCATATCAAAGAAAATCTTAATGGTCACGACCTCATTGAAATTTCTCAAGACATTGGTACCCCTACTAAATCCCTCATCTGGCCATCAAAATCCAAGCATACGCCTTCCTCTTCATCCTTTCCATCCATTTTAGGTCCTTATATCCCTTCATCCTCTATGAAGGATCAACAAAGGCACAAATCTTTGAGAGAATTTCACCCATCCAAATGACCTCCATTTCATTCCTATCCATCCATATATTCCTTTCCCCCTCCAAGAAATTTGGATCCCAAGCATAAAATTTATAAGTCTAGCAATCCACATACAATCAAGGATGTGTCCAATCTAATTGACATGTCAATACAAAGAAAAATATGATCCAAAAAGAAAAAGAAACACCCCAAAGGATACAAAGTCCAATTTCTCATAAAGAAAAGTCAAAAACTATATGGGTTCCTAAATCCCTTATGCAAGCAATGCGTTCCAAGGAACCACAAAAGAATGAATAACTAAAAACCATATGGATTCCTAAGTGGGCCCTTGAAGCACAACGGTCTAAAGAAGCATCAAAATTGGTATTCCTAAGTCCAAACCTTTTAAGTCTATTTCTCCATCACCTCCTTCATCCGTTTTGGTTCCTTATGTCCTAAAATCCACAACCTTTCCTCCATCCAAATCTCAAAAATTTAAAATCCATTTTTCCTCCATCACTCCATTACCCCTCAAGGTGTGTGCCAATGTTGGTCTTTCCCACATTTTCATCCACTCAAGCACAAGTCTTCTGCCATCCCCTCCATTATCTAACACCTCTTTTCCATCCTTTCATCCACCCTATCCAGTCTTTTGCATAAATCCGTACCTTAGTCCCATCTCATTTCCATGTCATTATCCTACCATCATCTTTGAGAATACTTTTAAAGGTCATGGTCCATTTTTAAAGTCTACTATCCAAACAACAAGGTTCTTGAGTCCTTCTTCCATCCCCTATCATGTGTCCATTTTTTTTTTCTAAAAAGTCAAAAAAAAAAAAAAAAAAAAAGTAAAGAAAAATATTTTGTCCTTTGGTGAAAACTCGGCAAATAGGCGCCTTGTGTAAGTACCATGATGAAAACTTGGCAAATAGCTGTCATATGTAATCCATGAACTTATTGCATACCATACTTGGGGGTAGGTTTTATCCTATCATATCCTTTTTCCTTTCATTACTCCATTACCCTGTCATATCCTCTTACCCTCCATTATCCAAAGTGAGAAATGATAATATTGAGAAGAAAGATATATATAGATTGTCTGAGTTGTAGTGGATCCTAGTAGTACAACTTCAACCCACTTTGTGAAGTAATTTGCAGCCATGATGATGAAGGTATGTCCCTTAGAAGAAGGTGGAGATATTTTACCAATAATATCTAATCCTCAAATTTGGAAAGGCGAAGGAGAAGCTTGAGATACTTTTTTCTAGATTTTAAAGTTTCACATGTGAGATGGGTGGGCAATATGGTGGTTGACACATTACCAAAGTTTGTCATGTTGATTAATAATGGGCAGACCCATGAGATCTAGGAGGATCTCCGAAATGTGTCCCCAGGCTTGTGAGGTGGACCATATGCCACCAAAGGTGGATAGGTCTGATGATTTGGATGAGGCATTTATCATGGTAGGTTGGTGGCTTCTAAATTAGACAAAAGTGTGGATTCTCAACACATAGTGCATTGAGGTAGAGACAAACAAGTGTTTTAGTGGATGGGTGTTAAAGGTGAATGCCATTGAAGTGAATTTTTCTCTCATTACAACTAAACAACAATTATCCTTTATGTTGACTATAATGGAGAAGATGAAGCGTAGCTTGTTTAATTTTGATGAGCCCATCTTCATATAGATCATTGACATATTGGGGAAAGAATTCATCAATGAGAAATACAAATATTGAACCAATATCATTATTTTCTCCATGCTATTGGAATGGGGTTTGGATCTTGGAGAGAAGGAAGAGATAGAGTGGGTGTTGAGTATGTGTGTCAAGGAAGAATGGTTGTTTGGGATATGACCTCCATTGGTGATGGTGGAACTAGGGGTCAAGTTTGTAACAAATATTTGCAATTGGATTCAAGTTGGGGAATTATGCACCCCTTTGCAATCCTTCATTTGTTGGAGTGTGATGTCAAATAGGGAGGAGAAAAAAATGGAGGAAAATAAAAGTTGGGAAGCACTCAATGATTTTCTTTGTGAGAAAGAAAGCAGATGGACTGAGGCCTCTACTTTGCAGATAAAGGGAAACAATTGAATGAGGTTTGAGTTAAGAAACTATTTGGTGAATGAACCTCTGAAAAGGGTGAAGAAAGAATGAGGATGGTCCTCCTAGTTATTTTTAATTGCTAAAAATATTTGTTTTTATATGAACTGTTTCATGGTGTCTTTGATATTTTTCTAAGGCAGACGGGGCGTAGGACAATTTATATATTTACAAAATAGTTTTTGCATAAATGTTTGAAGCCCTAGGGCTCTATTGAAAGACTTTGTTAGTAGGGTTAGGATCATGCTGGCTAAGTGGATTTTTTTTTTTGTAAATGAATTACGATACTATGGAAGAGGAAATGCAACATCCTCAAGGTGATAAAATCCCACAAGAGAAAATAATCCTACTCCACCACACTAAACTGGTGCTTTGGTGAACTAGGAGATGCATACTATGTAACTACCCAAACCTAAAATGGAGTTTTACTAGATAGAAGGTTTATCAAACTACCAAACTTAAAATAAAACAAGTCAAAATGACTCTCTAGTGGTCTTTGTACAATATCTGCTCGAGGATGTGCGCATAGGTCGAAGATGATAGTGTAGTAGGTTAACATTCCATATGGACATAACATAGAGACACACAAATATACAAAACTAATCTCTGAGCTAAATAAAATAATTATAGAGAAATATTGAGTATAATAAGAAATTAGAAAATGAGAAAAAATGAGAAAAAATTAGGAAATTCGACATACTCAAGGTGATGAAATTCCACAAGAGAAAATATGCCTATTCCGCCTCACTAAATTGGCACGTTAGTGATCTAGGAGATGCAGACTACATAACTACCCAAACCTAAAATGGAGTTTTACTAGATATAAGGTTTGTGAAACTACCAAACTCAATAAAACGAGTCACAAAGACTCTCTAGTGATCTTTTTATAATCTTCGCCCAAGGATGTGTGTGTAGGTCGAAGATGATAGTGGAGCACACTAACATCCCATACAGACATAACATAGAGACATACACAAAAAGTGAGAAGTAGCACACATATACCAAATTAACCTCTAAGCTAAATAAAATAATGATAGATAGAAAATTGAGTATAACACTAAATATAAATCAAAAGAAGAGAAGAAGGATGTCTCATAGTTGGTCAAAGATTGAAGCCTCCTGCTAGCTCCTGAGCTCACTTCAAAAATCTGCACACATAACAAAGAGAAAATGTCAGTGTTGTGTATAGAGGTATGCCACAATTAGACCCCCATTTCAATGTTTTCACCTCCACTGATAGCCAAAAGGATAGAAGATGGATAAAGAAAATGCATAAAAATGATACGAAACAAACAATATGTTATTGGAGATACAATAATGGAAGTAAAGAGGAAAGGAATCCCCTTCAACACATAGAGAACATGACCTTGACGGAGTGAAGGTAAGCACCAAGAATCCTCACACACATAGCTGCAAAGATGGTGGTGATGTGAAACAATGGTGGAATGTAAGAACGAAGATCAAGAAGTTGTAGGTTGCCAAGAGAGTCTAAATAATGCCTCAGAAGTTTGAATCAATCGTTAGAGACCCCAAATGAAGCTCTCAAGTCTAAATAAACAATCTATTCTTGAATATGATGTCGGTGGGTGTGAAAAAAGGTGTTATGAACCCTACCAATCATAGGCGTAGTGCTCAAATGGCCACCTTTAGTCTACAAGTTCATGGGATGCTAGAGCGACATGTAGATGTCTCTACAACAAGATACTATCCATGAGTCAAAAGTCAATGAAGTTGAGAATAATCCAAGGTGAAGGATGACTAAGCAAGCCATATGTGCCAAAAGGACAAAAATGTGAAGATGTTCTCTAATCACGATAAATAAAAGGCATTTGTGTAGCATGGAATTGCACGGGGTGCAATTTATGATGTTACATTTTGCCCCCACTTTAACGAGCATATAATTGTAATGAGATGCAAAGCTAAAGTAGAGATAAATGTTAGAATTATTGTATCAGACATAGAGAAGAAGCGAAATCCTCAAATTGAAGTTGCCCCCAATAAATTGTCCCGAACCTTCGTAAAATCTTGCTAGGCCATTCCATCATAAACATGTCAACTGCAGACAAACATGTTAGATGAACAAGCAAAATTTTTGATATAATAACACATAGATATAACATAATAATGATTAAAATATGTGCCAGTATGGGTAGCAAGTTATGTTATGATAGATAGGCATACAATAGGGTAACTTACATTGATCAATGATTGATTAGATAGTGGTTTGGCCTCCACAAAGGCAAGGGATAAAAAGATCAAGTGGTTTGGCCACCACAAAGGCAAAATATAAAAATAGTTCAAGTGGTTTGGTCCCCATAAAGGAAAACTATAAACAAAGATAAAGTGTTTTGGCCCCCACAAAGATAAAAGATAAAAATAGATCACTAGATAGATAACATTGTTACCAATTTTCTCTCATCGGGTCAAAAATAGCTCAGCATAAGTCCCTAGATCTTTATGGCAATTTTTTTTTTGAAGTGAAGGAATTTTAATACTTAAAGGATTAAATTTTTTAAATCAAGAGCCTTTTATTTATTTAAGATGAGTTAGATCAATTAAATTCCCCTTTTATGACCAAATTTTTTCCAAAAGTTCTAATTCAGTCTTCCTCCATGTGTGGATCAGATTTGAGTTCACTTTAGTGTCATGAGAGAAGTTGAGATTTCAAAAAGAATAAATAATACGTGGCTCTTAGGGTTTTTATATATGTTCTTCTTGAGTTTTCTTTTCATCTTGCCATTTTCATCATGAAGAGGAAGTTTTAGTTCAAATCAGTAGCATGCACACCCCTTTGATGTACCATCAAAGATTCATGAAAAGAGAGTTATTTGAGCAAGTGGAGTTTAATGCGTTGATGGGCAAGGCCATTGATATTATAACTCGCATCATTTAATTTCTCATTATCGAACCAGGTGTGTCTTATAGCTATATGCAATAAGGTTAGGATTAAGTTGGAGTGTTTTTGCACTGAGAACATTGACTTATGTTTCAGCCATGCTCCGTCAATAGCTTTCAGGATCACTTTATAGGAACTGAATCCTATGTTAACGACACTTCTCTTTCCTAATAGAATTGAAACTTAAGATGCTAAATCTATTCTAAGGACTTTGGTTCTTCTAGTGCAATACAAACAAAACTTGATTAGAACTAATTCACAAAATCATCTAGCTAAGACTAAAACCATATTTAAACTACAACATAAAATCAAAGTCTATTCTATTTGCTGAGAAATGAAATCTATTGTACATGTGCAAAAAATCAAAATTCTGTTCTATAGAACATTTAAAGTAAACTAAATTTAATGAACAATTTTAACAAAGCTTCTGTCTAATCACTAATTTAATCACCACTGTCAACTATCTTTATAAAATCATAAACTAAAATTCAACAAATAATTAAACATTAATCTAAACCTACGTGAACAAATTGATCTATCTCAGAAAACTACATAAACAATCTATGAATGAAAGCTACAGATTGCAATTGATTTTTAACTTTTGAAATGAAAATGAACATACCGAAAATAATGTAACTAAAAAAAATGTGCAGTAACTAAATAAAAATGAAGAACCAACTTAGGATCACCTCCCTTTGGTTGAGTGGGCTTTGCTTTTCCTCTGGTGGGATCCGTGAACACTAAGATTTCAAATCAACTTCAAATTTGCATTACAATTGGCTTCCAAAAGAAAGTAAAAAAAGTTCTTGGAATTACAAAGAAATGAGACTCTGAAACTGATGAATAATTTACGGACTAACTAACTATAATGTGGAAAAAGGTGAATGATGAGATCAAGAAGAAAACTACCCTTTCCCTAAGGGAGATATGAGAGTTTCAATATTGATTACCCTTCAAACACATTTCACCAAATTACATTTGGAAGAGGAGAGGAGAATTCACTAGATTCAACCTTCAAAGATGAAGATTGAATTCTAAATGAAATGGGAATGATAAGTTGATCCCCTCTTCCTTATTTAAAATGAAAAGAAATTGATTGAATTATGTAGTGCAAAAGTGACAAAGAACTGATTATAACTTAAGATCAGAGTATGGGATGAAGCTGTGCACTTGGATCTGGTAGTAATATGTCTAGACGAAGTCGCCCTGTGAATTTGAGGAAAAGTTACCTAGACCATGGCGGGAACATACACGGTCCTCCGAAAAATCCACGAAACAAAAAGGGTTTTTCCACCTCTACAAATGGAGCCAAAATCTGAAATTACAACTACGCACCTGCAACCTACACACAGAAAACAGAGGAAAATGGGTTGGTATTGGGGGTTTTCCTTTAGGTCAAAGCCCAGTTTTGGAATTAACTAAGTAATGAAAGAAATTACTTGCAAGTAGCTATAAATGAAAGACTGAATTATAAATCACCTCAAGGGAGGTTGTGATAGCAATGTTGATAGAAATGCTTGTGTGGAATTGAATGTTGGACTCAATCTCCTCTTCAATGGTTGAATCCTTGACTTGAATGCAACACCTAGCCTTGAAGGGAGACTTGCGAATGCTTGAATGCTCTTGAATGATTGATTGCTTGTGCAAATTCAACTTATCCAACTTCCACTTCTTCTTCTTATGCAAATGAGAGGATGAATTCCCCTTAATAAATGTTAGTGGATTTGATTTTTATCATAGGCCTACATCGGGGGAGTTTCCTGCCCAATGCACAACCAACAATGCAACCCTAGGAAGGGTCCTGCCCCAAAATAGGGTAGGGATAGGGGCACCTCACCCTTGTCCTGGGAGGAAAAGGGAGCCACACCCCTATCCTAGGGGGGACAATGGCACCATGCCCTTGTCCTACCCCTTTCTCTAGGGCAGAGTGCGGACGGGATGATGTAGAGGCCAAGAAAGAAGTTGTTTATGAGGGTTGAGCAATCTCTGGTCTCTGATCACACTAGAGGATTTGATCTCATGTGTGTGAGGACCCTAATATAGTCAAAAATATCTAGGGTTGCAATTTTATGATAGTACATTTAGCCCCCTTTTTAGCGAGAGTATAAGTGTATGCCAATACTGCCGGTAAAGTACAAGGAAACAAGATTGAAAGACTTTTACCATGTCAAGGAGGCAAGATGCACCAAGCCCCCAGTGGACTTAGGATCTTACGACTTTGATTGACAAAGTAAAAGGGAAGATCAAGAAGGGGAGAATCATGGCTGCAAGTAGCAAAGTTCCCTTCGTTATGAGTCATGAAGGCAAGGATACCAAAGATTACAAAGCAAAACAAAGTTCACTAAGTAATTCTAAGTATTAAGAAGGAAAATATGAGCAGAGTGTATGCCCCCATGTTAAATTGATTGCACATGCCTTATCGGGAGCGATTTATTTAAGGTAGGATATATCCAAGAGAAAGAGAAGGGAGGGAGCACGTTATCACATGGATTTAGCCCCCAATCGAGGAATAAACCCAAGGATAATTAACACAAAACATGAGGTAGTGTCACTTTCCTTGGGGTCAGTATGCTATATGATAACTTCATGTATATCATGTATGTATATGCATATAATAATCACCATTCCTCGAAGAAGGACACTACCTTAGAAGAAAGGGAAGAGAGGATGTCTATTAAGTCAACAAGAAAGAGACCAAGAAAATATCTCAATGCTTTTCATCATCCCGAAGTGTACATTAAGGGAACAATAGAAGAATGGGGATACATATAGAAGAATGGTCACAAAAGAGAAAGAAAGGAGAGAGAGAAAGATCTGTAGTGCTAATATTGCTAATCTAGCATGATATTCACCTCCCGATCTTGCTGATCAGTATTTAGGGAAGGCGAGCACCACACCAGAGGAGCGACATCAAGCACAACAAATGGAGCTATCACAAGATCCAAACAAGGACTATGCTCATGTTGTAAGTCACTCTGTTCAATTCTAGGAGCTAGGATTAGGGTTTGTGAAAACTTGTCCATATCAATATACTCATACTCACTATTAGAAGAATTAGGAGTCGTATTGCCATTACGAATAACATTTTCACCCATTTCATCATGAAAGTTTAGAGAAAGAGGAGCAAGAACATGAATAGGAGTAAGACCATCACATGTTTTGTGCAACTTATGATTTGGAGATGTAGGTTGAACATCTTGCTTAGGAGAAAAGGAAATCATGTCAACTGTCAGAGTCTAAGAAGATTGAGTATTTTGAGGGATACATTCATGAGATCAAACACAGCATCTTCGTCAGTGTTCTCTCACATAATGATTCTGTTGAGTCTTAGTGGAAGGCCGAGAAGGAGGAGGAACACTTGAAAAAGTAGGAATGTTTCTCTCCTTGATATTGGAAGGTTTAGGTTGAGGTCTTTTTGGTTGAACAATAGGAGAAGCAGGCCTCTTCTCTTGATAAGAGGAAGGAGGTGGAACTGCACCATAGAAAGGAGGAATATTAGGTGTAGGAAGGAGACTGTGTCCATCATGAGGAGGAGGTATAGGTCTAACCTTAGGAAGAATATTGTTGTTCTCCTTAAGAGAAGGTAAAGTCACATCCATAGGAATAGGTGGATGATCTTCCTTAGGAGGGAGATTAGTTCTATCCGTGAGGGGAAGAACCTCATCTTGAAGAATAATAGGAATGTCAAGTGTTGGGGATCTAGGTTGGCTTAACAATAAAATCATATCGTTCTTCCATTTTTTATAAGATTGAAAAAGAGCATCACTCCTCGATGGAAGAGATTGAAATTGTTTAGGCCAAAAGAGATCAATGGGAACACCAAGGCTTCTCTCAGATGGATGAAATAAGCTATGGTTCATGGTTATGATTACTCCATTGTGAGGAAATTTCAAACACTTGTGGATTGGGGAAGCAATAGCCTTCATGGAAGATAGCCAAGGATAGCCCAACTTCACATGGAATTGCTCAGAAGAAGGTATGATAACAAAGTCAACATCCATGGATTTAGTATGAACTTCAACAAGAAGGGTGATAGAACAAATGGTAGGACAAGAGAAGCCATCAGATAACTGCACAACCACATTAGAAGCATCATATATTGGTTTATGCAATTGTAAAGTGAAAAGATACTCATCAGTTATGACATTAACCATGCAAGAGGGATAAATAAGGGCATCACGACAAGGGATATCATTAACCTTTGCAACTATGTATAAAGGGCCATTGGGTGCTCTAATGGTCTCTCTAGGGTCAAATGTGATACAAGGATCCTTAGGCATATCCTGTGTTTCTACCATATTAACCAAGTTTGGAGCCATAGAAGTGAATTCTTCAGAAGAGAGA
Organism: Cryptomeria japonica; assembly: GCF_030272615.1. Lineage (NCBI taxonomy): Eukaryota > Viridiplantae > Streptophyta > Pinopsida > Cupressales > Cupressaceae > Cryptomeria > Cryptomeria japonica. The sequence continues at coordinate 303,711,697 of NC_081410.1, read as the reverse complement.
GAATTAGGCATAATCTCAATAATGTTAGAGGTATGAGAAGGCAAGGGATCAATGAAAATATTAAGATTTTGATTAAGAAAGGCTACTGATTTATTCCCTTTATCATTCACACCTGCCACAAATATAGTATTATTACTAATCAAGTCTTCAATATTATTCTTCAATGTGAAACATTTCTTAGTATCATGACCAGGTTGACGATGAAATTGACAAAAGGAATTGTTTTGATTATGTAAAAGCAGGTATTTGAAAGGTACCCATGTTGGCATTACAGTAAGGGAGATTGTTGGCATTACAGTAAGAAAGATTATCAGCATTTCAATATCAGGAGATTGTTGATATTCATGAAGGATATTGAGAAGGTTGTTGAAGATTAATGATATAACTGAAGAAGGATGATAACTATCTTTATAAGATTATTTTGTCATTGATGTCAAGGGATTGATTATCTGATTTAGTATGATGTTTCCATATCTTGAGAAGATTGATTAGAAGAGAATTAAGATGTTGGTAAAAGACACAGAAAGAATGTGATGAATAAGGGGAGAAATAAGTTATTCAATGGGAAACTATTACCGAGTTAGACAATGATGAGATCATGATGTTTAGATTGTTTTGATGTCCTACATATGTTGGTGATTGTAAGGTTAATACTATACTATGTCACCGAGCAAAGAACCTAGTCAGTAAACCCTAAGGAACCTAGTCGGTAAACCCTAAGGTTATCGATATCGGTTACTGAAGGAGAAATGTCTACCGAGTAAAGTTTAGTATTTACCGAGTTGCAACTGAGTTATGACAGTGTGCATGGAATGGATAAAAGCATTATTTAATGAAGGACAATGATTACTTGGACATGTATAAATGATTGGTATGCCATGCATGAAGTTTGTTAAGGATTTATGGCAAAGGAAAATTGACAAGAAGATCTACAACGCAGATTGAACCGCAATAACCTTGTGCAATTTCTAAGAAAGGACTGCAAGTCCCGAGGTAAGGTAAAACATTTTCAGATCGAAAGGATACATTGAACCTAGTCAAGTTTGAAGATCTGATGGCTAAGATTGATCATGGGAAATGTGATCAAGGAGATTAAGCGGTTAGCAATTGTTTATAAATGAGGAATTGTTGATAAACAATGTATGCGGGCAAGTGTATGCACAGGGATGCTACATAGTGATTACCAAGCACAAAAGCTTGAAGACCTATTTGAATAACAGAGTAGAGAGCCCAACAAAGGGACAAGATAAGTCTTATGACTAGATTGTTTTGAGCAAATAAGAATCTGCTTCAGCATTTTAGATGTGAAGTTGCAGATAGATTTTTATTACTGTTATTTTGTAAGTGACAAAAAATCTCTTAACCGAGTGGACTTAACAGTCTTATATGTAAACCCTCCAGCAAGGTAACATTCTAGTTGAGTGTTTGAAATCCTTTAACAAGGTCACTCCTAACAAAGTGAAGATCCTAGCAGATATGAGGGAAATCCCTTAACCGGGTCACATCTAGCAATGTGTTTGTAATCTTTAATAGGATTTGCTTTTAACTGAGCATACTCTAGAAGAGTATATTTCTTTGTGGGTCCGAAATCCCATAGTGGTTTTTCCCTATTTGGGTTTCCATGTTAAATCTAGTGTTATGAGTGTTATGATGATTATATGCTTATGAGTTTGCATGTTTAGCAGTTTTGGTTATATTGCTAAAGTATAAGTTACCGAGGTTGAATCTGTTGTTTTTATGGAAGATTAAATTTGTATGGTTCATCCCCCCCTCTCATCTTGTTAGCTATCAGCATCTGTACTTACATTAAGAATCAAAACTATCAACCCAAACCTTGTACAAGCCAGGAGAATAGAGCAACGAGAAAGAAAAGTGCCTGGTCACTTCAAAAAGACAAAAAGATCCCACTGGAAGGGATCATCTTCATAACATAACCTAAAAAACTAGAAATAGACAACAAAAGGAAAGCACGGAGAGAACAAAAAGACATGACCAAGGATCCCTATAGAAACAAAGACATAGATCTTAAATGATTTTCATGACAACATGAACAACCATTTGTTTCATGTTGTTCGCCGAGGTCTTTAATTCCTCCAGCTCATGACCTGTGATGTCACCATTGTTCTTTGTGTTAGCTCTGGTCCTTATTTCATGACCCTTGTTTTATGGCTGCTCTTTATCACCATCCTTCTCAACATTGTTCTCAAACCTGTTGATTAGGATGTTCATGTTATCCATTGAAGTTTTGAGGATCTGAAAATCTTGGTCTGCAATCTTCTTAACATTGAGTTCCAACCTGCCAATTTTGCTGCCCAAGTTCATTTTATTTTCCATTTCCTTGGTATCTCCCATCTTATTGACCTTTGTTTTCCATTGCTATGATTTTACCCACCATACATTCAATAGCTTCCACATTGTGCTGAACAACAACCAGTTCTTTAACATGTTCTGCCAGGGGCTTATCACCAACCATAACTCTTGCTATAGCCTTCGTATCAGTCTTCAAACTGTTGATATCCTTCACCATGGTAGCGATGGTCTCACAGAAAGCTTTTATGGTATCATTGTCACCAATATCACTTTTATCCCCTTTATCCTCCTTCTGCAAACTTGTGGTATTCAAAACCTCAATGTTGCCCATCACCAGGTTAACCTCCCCTTCTTTATCCTTACCCTCATCCTTCTTGTTTTCTTTAGCATCCTCTTCAGAATCAACAAGAAAATGGCTTATGTCTTTGTTGTTACCCTTTTTAGTGTTCTTCTTCTGAGTTTGCTTTCCAGTAGCTTTCCCTTTCTTTGTTTTAACAATTTTTTTCTCAAAGGATTCAGTTTCTGACTCCGACATGTCTAAATCCACCACAATCCTTTTCCTCTTAACCTTATTCCTCCCTTTTTTGCTAGTCTCTTCCGATTCTCCCTTAGTCTCCGATTCAAAGTTGAATCTGCTAGCTTCACTCTCCTTAGTCTCATATCTTGCATTTTTACCTTTGATAGGCTTATCAATGCACTTCCACTTAAGCATTTTATAAACCAGGACCATAAGCCCCTGGTGGAGGGCATGGTCACCTTTAGGATCCTTCTGAACCTCCTTAATAGTGTGGTCCATAGAGCATGCAAGGTAATAAGGCAAGCTCACCTTTTCCCCATGGTGGAAATGGTTGAGCAAAACAAAGTGATGCTCGTAGGCTCTGGTAAACCTATCATCTAAAGTATTGTAGGCAATAGAAGAAAATAAAACAAACCTCCATGGCCTGCAAATCCTCTTTGGAGCATGGTAGGAGTTGTCAATTTTAATAATCTTTCTCCTCTCTTTGTCCATGACTAGAAACTTATCCACTGCTTTATCTGATATGCTACGATCCCTGTAAAATTCCATTCCCTCAGTAGTCATCCCCGTAGCCTCAGCAATGACCTCCTCATCAACATTCATCATCTGGGACCAGACCAAGATTTTACCATTTTTCCAGTTCTTGATGAAATAGCTGGTAATTGTGGGATCTTTCCCACTTAGCCGCTCCATGAAAACATTCAAACTCCCCTGCTGAAGGATATCCCAGACTATGTTGTTCTTTTTCCAGTCAGAGCAAGAGGTGGGTTTGAATATTTTCTTGTTGCCTCCCATTTTTTCAGCACTATCCTTGAAATTCCTTCTCTCATCTTGATATCCTCTCCTCTGGTTTCTGTGGATTCCTTGTAAGAATGCCCAAAATTCATGTCAGATAATAATGATAAGATACCTATATAAATGCTCATTATCTTCGAAATAACCCTGCATCAAAAAAGGCGGAAGAGGCATTAGAAATAATGATTAAAAGTACCACGTTGCCTAGCCTGGCTCCGGTCTAGATTAAGCAAGGATTTCATTTCACTCGCAATCTCACTTTCACCATGACTAGTAATGATGTCTTCCGATTGGCAAGCCAGGTTGGCAGCCTAATCAGCACAGGAATTGGCCTCCCTATACACGTGTAAATACACACATTTCAAATTCTTTGCTGATTTTCCTAGTTGCTTTAATAGCATTACTAATTGACCATGAAGGCAAGAATTTCATATTTAAACAATTGATAATGTTCATTGAGTCTCCTTCACACCAAACTTTAGTGCATTTAGCTTCCTTAGCAAGGATCATCCCATGGTAAGCCGCCATCGCTTCAACAACATGATTTGTTTGATTTCCTATGGGAATACTTTTTATGATTTTGCAAATTCTCCATTCGTCCCTGAGTACCACTCCACATCCTGCAACACCCGGATTACCCTTTGAGGCACCATCAAAATTAATTTTCATCTATTCTTTGGGCAGACTGATCCATATCACACCATCTCTAGGGTTGATTTGAGAGTGTTCTCGACCCTTTAATCTCCACTTTTTGTAAATAACTTGATCATCCTTATCTTGGGGATTATCAATGCCTCCTATGATATTCATATTTTCCACTATATTTCTTTTTATCTTCCCAAACACAATTTTTGCCTTAGAAACCTTTTCTCTGAAAATTCTGTCATTTCTCTCTTTCCATATACCCCAACACATATGAGGTAGGGAGATTTTCCATAATAAAGTTGTGGTTTTATTCCTTGAAGGATGATGCCAAGAGTTGAAAACCTCCTGAATCAACTCAGGGAAACCCCAACTGATTTTGAAGTGGTCCAGACAGCTTCCCCAGACATCAACAGAGAAAGGGCAATGAAAGAGAATATGATTAATAGTCTCCTCCTTCTGCTTACATAGAATACAAACACTAGGCATACTAATATCTCTTTTTCTAATATTCTCAATTGTTAGAATTTTATCTTGTAGGGCAGTCCAGAAGAAAATGTTAATCTTAGTGTTTTAGGCCTTTCAACCATGCCTTAGCCCAGCATGGGCTTTCCATGTTGGAGGACTGTTGATGATACAAAGAGGCCATAATGAAAGTTCCACTAGTTGAAAGTTCCATGTTGACAAAAGGAATTGTTATCAAAATAAGGGGATGCAAGTTTAGAAGGATCAATTTGTTTAATAGGAGGGAGTTTGATAACATTTGTGTGCAATAATCGAGACATAATACTATGTAAAGATTCATTCAAGGAAGTAAACTGCCTTTCTCTTTGGAAAAATTTAGAAATAGAAGGCACACCTGTTGTAGCATTCACATTGTTGTTGTTGATTGTATCATTGAACTTGATGAAGCTTTTTGTTGGTTTGAAATTTGCAAACTGTTGTTGAACACTCTCCCCCTTATCACTTGGAGCCATAGGAGTAGATTTCTCCATTTGAATCACAACTAGTTGATAATTGTGGAGTGTTGTGCACAACTACGGAAAGGACGTAAACTCAGACAAAAGAAGCTTTTCCCTAATATCTTTTTGTAGATTAGAAATGAAAATTATTTGAATATCATTATCAAGTACATGAAAAGAAATTTGAGCACACAAATGCTTATATCTACGAATGAAATCAGTCACTTTTTCTTTAACACCTTGTTTACAATGCATTAAATTAGTCAAGGTGATTTTAGGACCATTGTTGTTTTAAAATTGTTGGATGAAAGCATTTGCTAGTTGTTGAAAAGAAGTGATAGAATAAGAAGGCAAAGAGCAATTCCATTGTAAAGCCTTATCTCTTAGTGTTATTGTAAACAATTTTGCAAGTAGTCATTGATCATAAGCAAAATTAGTGCACAAGGTTTGAAATGTTTTGGCATGCGTAAGAGGATCACCTTTTCCATTATAGAGTTCCAATTGAGGGATCTCAACATGTTTAGGTGGCATGACTTTAACAATATCAAGAGAAAGTGGGCTTGCAATATCAAAGGTGGGCACACTAAACTTGGATTGACTCATAGAAGCAATTTGTTGTTGTAAGGAAGACACAGTTTGAGCAAGATTGTTAATTGTCGCTTCGGTAGAAGAATTGATGTTAGACATTGGTGATTGAGAAGGTGGTGTGATGTGATTAAAAGAAGGCATGGAATGAGAATAAGGTGGTGGGACACTATGATAAGTAGGCATAGGTAATGATTGGGTAGGAAGAGGGACACTTAAAGGAGGAATAAATTTGTTGAAGGAATTTCCCCCTTGTGTCATATTGAATGGCTGAGGAATAATAGGAACACTCATGGAAGACATAGGTAAAGATAGAGGATTAAATGAGGAGGAGGGATTGCCCCCATGACCAATGGTTGTAGGAATGACACTTTGAGTTCAAGTAGCCATGATGTTGGAGGTAAAAGTAGGAATACTAGTCATACGAGTAGTCAAAGGAATTGAAGAATTGACTTGTGTTGGAGGTTGTGAATACCCTAGGGTTTCAACACAACTCTTGATAGGCATGACATTAGAATCAACAATATGTGCAATGCCACACAATATATCAATTCCATTCTTATCACTTTGAATCATGCATTTAAGGCCTTCAATTAATGGAAAGAGCTTCACTATTTGGGTATTCTTGGGACATCCATTGTTGAAAGTTATCAAATTGATTGTGCAATGTGGAAAGTTGATCTATAGAAACCCTATTTAAAGATTCTTCTTCATCATGGGATTCATCAATGGGGTGAATAGGCATATGATTAGGATGGGATGAATTAGCATGATCCTCATTAAAGAAGTCACCCAAATTAGGCTCCATCTCCTCGGTAATTAAACCTTAGGAAACCTTAATTCTAATGCTTCATCTAATGAGGATAGGATAGGTAGGAATAATAGTGGTAAAACTCATGCACTAGAGGGAAAATTTGAATTTTGAATTTTGAAACAAAGCTTACAAAATTGATTAATGCAAAATTTAAGAAAATAATGATTACACAATTTGAAATTTATTGGAGGAAGGGGATGACACAATTTCCAAAAATGAAAGGAAATTGAAATTTTAAAATAAGGCCCAAGGGAATACCACTTAATTTTAAAATCAGAATTTTTAAAATCAGGGCACTATAATTAACCTCTTAACTTTTGAAATTTTTTGGAAATTTAAAATGTTGAATTTTGGAGGTATTTCTGATTCTAGATGGATCAAAAATTGACAAAAGTAGCCAATCTTCTAGATTTAGGCTATTAAATATAGTCATAACAGTCTCCCAAAATTTTGAGAAAAAAGTCGAGGACTGTGGTAGGAATGCACATGGTTCGACCAACTTTTTTTGAAATTTTTAGGGATGTATATTGTGATGATTTTAAAGATAACCCCCCAAAAATGATGAATTTTATGACCTCTAGATGGGCGAAATGAAGGCGCAAATGTAAAAATAGGACCCTATTAGGGTTTTGAAGAAAAAGAGGAATTGAATTGCGAATTGAAAAAGGTCAAACCTAATGGATAGGGACACCTTGGAAAATGTTTAAAAATTTGAATTGGAATGAAATTGATTTGAAATTTGCACAAAATCCAATAAATTTTGAAAATTAGGGTTTTATGAACTAACCACTTAATTTTAAAATTTGAGTTTTGGGAAAAAGGGGGGAAATTAAAAATTTGAATTATAGGAATGAAGACAAATTTGAGAACAATCAGAAATCTGAAAATTAAATGGAAATCCAATTTTTGCACAGGTTCAAGATATTTTTTGAAAATTAGGGTTTTAACAAGTAACCTCTTAATTTTGTAAATTTTAATTGCAAATTGAACAAGACAATGAGGAAATTGAATTTGACAATCAGAACAATTTTCAGATCTAAGATAACCACAAGCAAATTTTACAAATTACAAGTTCAATTTTAAATTTAAAAACTAGGGTTTTTAATGATTTAACCACTAAGTTTGCAGAAATTTGAAACTTGTAAATGAAAAATACGTAATTTTGTTAAAAGGAAAGCATGAAAGAAGTCGGGTTCACCAAAATGTAATATGGAAAAAGGTGAATGATGAGATCTAGAGGAAAAATACCCTTTCCCTCAAGGAGAGATGAGAGTTTCACTATTGATTACCCTTCAAACACTTTTCACCAAATTACATTTGGAAGAGAAGAGGAGAATTCACTAGATTCAACCTTCAAAGATGAAGATTGAATTCTGAATGAAATGGGAATGATAAGTTGATCCCCTCTTCCTTATTTGAAATGGAAATGAATTGATTGAATTATGTAGTGCAAAAGTGATTGCAGAACTGATTATAACTTATGATCGGAGTATGGGATGAAGTTGTGCACCTAGATCTGGCAGTAATATATCGAGACAAAGTCACCCTACGAATTTGAGGAAAAGTTGCCCGGATTGTAGCGGGAATGTACACGGTCCTTTGAAAAATCCACGGAAAAAGGTTTTTCCGCCTTTGCAAATGGAGCCCGAATACGAAAGAATAGCTGTGCACCTGCAACCTACACACAAAAAAGAGAGGAAAATGGGTTGGGATTGGGGATTTGCCTTTAGGTCAAACACTAGTTTTGGAATTAACTAAGTAATGAAAGAAAGTACTTGCAAGTCGCTGTAAATGAAAGACTGAATTGTAAATCACCTCAAGGGAGGTTGTGATAGCAATGTTGATAGAAATTCTTGTGTGGAATTGAATGTTGAAATCAATCTCATCATTAATGGTTGAATCCTTGACTTGAATGCAACACCTAGCCTTGAAGGGAGACTTGAGAATGCTCAATGCTGAAAAGGAATACTTGAATGCACTTGGTTGCAGGTGGTTCCCGTAACTTGCAGATCATTGAGTGATCTTGTTTTGGGCCTTGCCTGATGTTTTCGGTGATGAATAATGATGAACATCAGATACCCCAATTGGTACTGAGAGAGGGGGGGGGTGAATCAGTATAGATAAAAACTCTCCCAACAACTTATCTACCTAAAGCAAAACCAACGGGTTATCACCATTACTAAACTTAACCATGGCAATACCAGTTAAAAATAGTAAGACACCAGACACCATAAACTGATAAGTCTGAACATTTCAGATACGATCAATACTTGACATCAACTTCACCCATAAATACATGCATGTGGTATACTAGAAATACCATAACCTATTAACCATATACTTCATAGACATCACATGAAAAATGCATAACACATAACACACAGATTTTTCATGTGGATACCCAAATGAGAAAAACCACGGTGGGGATGAATACCCACAAGCTTGTTTTGAACTCTTTTGAAGCTCACCCTGTTAGGAGCCTAGTCCAGTTAAAGAATTTACAATAAGGTTCTACTAGGAACCGATCTTGTTAGAGATCACCCAGTTAATGGATGGCTTTATACGCTGTTAAAGGTTACCTCGCTAGAGGATTTGAAGAAATCAATGATCTTGAGTCACCTGGTTACAAGTTTTACAATAAGATTGTTAAAGCTACCTAGTAAAGGGATTTTCCAACTATTGAAATGGTTAGAAGACAACAGGTAAAACTTCTGATTTGATAACAACACTACATGCCAAGGCATATCCTTTTCATTTCCTCTACTCTGCAATCACACTCTGCAATTTTCCACTCATTGGTCTAACAAGTATCTCATCACACAAATACACACACAACATTTTCCAACAACTTTACAATAACAAACATCATCAAACTTATAGACAATAGTTATGTTGGTAGCATAAACCCTAAACCCTAAGCATCTTAGGTTTACAACACAGGTGGTCCAATCCTGACCATCCAAACACATTGCATAGAGCATTACAAATTCAAATAGATCACAAGACAATCTGCATCATTCATTCTTCACCACACATGGGAACTAGTAACCCATCACACTTTCTTCTCATACCACTAAGAAGAATGATCATTCCTGAGGTAGACTTCAAATGTGGTCGATCTTCTCATACCTCAATCCTTTACGCACACAAGGCCGATGTGGCACCTTGATATCATTCACATCTCTTAGCTAACTCATCACATAGTATCATTGGTTGCATCACACAAGATGGATCACCAAACCGATAACCATAGAGCTGAGACTACCAACCAGTACTCACACTTAGTGAAACCCTGACACCAGTTCACTACATCTCTTCATACCTCTTCATACCGGTTCACCAACTTCTTTCAATCTGCATACCGGTTCACTTACACTTAGTGACATCAATGACAACATACATTATCATCATATTAACATGTCGGTTCCTCATATGCCAATGATAGCCAACATTCGGAGGACCGCGTGAAGTTTTATGCATTTTGGGATGTTCTTAGTGATTTGGGTTGACATCTTATTGTTTACACATTTTATCATGAACCAGTTGGTCTTTGGTCGACTTGATTGAGTCGTTATCGTTTGCAGATGGTATAAAGGGAAGTTTTGAGATTCATTTTAGGGGACGAAGGTCCAAGGAAGAAGAGATCAAGCAAAGATATAGTTTTTAGAGAGATTATGGTCTAGGGGGACTAAACTCAAAAAGGACTGAGGTCTGGATTAGTGCAGAATAGTGTAGGCTGTTACTAGAGGCCTATTTGTCGAGCAGAAGATCTACGGATCTAAGATTTGAATTGTATGGACTATTTTGTAATCTGGGGCTATGGTCCAACATGTGTAGCCAATGAAGGCATATTTAATTCATTAAATGGTTCTAATGATTCATTTATCTAGTTATTGGTTATATCATGCATTACTTCTATTGGTTAGGGTTTCGCTTTATCTATTTACTGGTTAGATCTTATGTTGTTTTATCATTTGCCGGTACCTTGCATGGTGTTTTGTGTTATAGGCTACAAGGCAAGGATGTCCTTCATTGGATCTCCCTAACTTGATTGTGTCAAGTGCTATCAAAGCTGATTTGTGAACCTATTGATCAAAGAAGACCTAGTTATGTACCACTTGGTTGGAAAGGAAGTTGAGGAAGCTTGTAAACTTGTTCAAACTGTTGAACCTAGAGCTTGAGCTTGAGGCAGTTAGTGGGTGGAAACTTGAACAGATCACCGAACGAAGGTAGGCTATAGGGTGGACTGGTAGATTCACTGAGGAGAAGCAACCAGAACCTATAGTCATACCGCCGAACCCCTGAGATAGTTGCAAGTACCTACTGACAGATCGCCAAACTGTTGGCATTTTTTATGTTTATGTTGTGATTGTCATTGATGGACACACCCCATTTATATGTATGAGTTAGAGCACAACTGATATTTGTTCCAACCGGTATGTTGTATTATAGTCTTTTGAATATTTGCGTTTTGCAGAATGTGTTTCCTGGTCTGAAGTGACATGTTGACCTCAAGCGGTACGAGGGATTAAAGCGGCATAACACATTTCTACTAGTCTTCATTTTTGTCAAACCAGCAACCGGCATTTTGTATGAACCGGTAATACTCTGTGATGAGTTACTAACTGACATTTTGTGATGAGTTACCATCCACTGATTGTTTGACGGTGCTGACACTTTAACAATGCTTTTTGTGTCGTGTTACCAAGTATGTCCAGGTTCATTGAACCTAGGAAATTGTAATGTAATCCTATTGGACCGACATGAAATCAGATTCCTTTATAAGGACATCATGTCTAGGGTTTTAGGTTGTTGATGTTGTTGTTGTTGCGATAGCTAATATTGCGGCTAGGGTTTAAGGTGGTTGAGGAGTTGGAGAGAATATGAATGTGTAGAAGACTAAAGTAATGCTGGAGTGCATTAAGAACGAGCCATCAAGGATCTAACCGAGCAGGCTGTGCTATTAGCTAGATCAAACACTTGTTGATTACTCACATCTTTGACAAGTCTGTAGCCCTTAACCAGGTAGGCCCAAAAGCCTTTTGTAAATCCTCTAACAAGGTGGTTCACATCTATGGATCTAAAACCCTCTAGCAAGGTAGTCTTTAATTGGAATTATCTCCTAACAGAGATTGAGATTCCTAACAAGATTTGTTATGGTAAAGAACATTATAAGACCTTAACCGGTCTGGTTCCTATTATGCAAATAGTTACTTGTGAGTTCCATCTCACCGTGGTTTTTCCCATTTGGGTTTCCACGTCAAAACCTCACATTTATGGTGTTTGTTCTTTTGTGGGTGAATGCATTATTTTCTATTTGGTTTGCATGTGTGTTAACTGGTTTGTCTACTAAACTGTTTTACCAGTTTATTGTTAGTCTTGTAAAGTGTTTAAGTGCAAACATTTTTGGCATGCTAATTCACCCCCCTCTTAGTATTCATCAATTGGTATCAGAGCCAACCTTTCTATAAGTTTAACCACTTGGAAAGAGATATGGGGGAATACTCTATAAGGGAACTTACTCATCGGCTCACTCAGTTTGAGCAAGCCTATGATGATCTTATGGTCAAATACAAGGAATCTCATGCAAAAAGGAGAGAACATGCAGAAAAGCTGATGGAGCTATTTGAAAATAGTTCTTCAGATGAAGCAGACATGGAAGCCCTAATTGTAGAAGTAAATAAGTTGAATGAATCAAACTCCAACCTGAGAAAGGAATTGGAAGGAATGACTATCTAGATGTGTCAAGAGCTTGAGAACCAGAGGAAAGCTGAAGATCAAGTGAAAGAAAGAGATCAGGAGATCTTCAAGATGAAATAAGAGATCAGTGCCCTAACTGCTCAACTCCATGCAAGAAAAGTGGAAAAGGAAGACATGCAAGGAGAACTGAACATTGCCATCTCTGAGAATGAAAACTTGTTGGTAACAAATGCTGCCATTTCCAAAGAACTCTCTGAGTCAAAGGAAATACTTGCTAAGTTCAACAAGAGTACTCTCAAGCTAGAGCAAAAGATTGAATCTGCCAAACCGGTCAAGAATACCAATGGACTTGGTTATTCTGGTCATGAGGAAGGTGAGACCTCTGGTACAAATTCTGGAACATCAAAGAAACAACCGACATCAAAGGATAAAGGTAAGAAAAAGTTTAAACCTATTTTCTTTAACTGTCTTAAAGAAGGACATACTGCAAATGTGTGTAGGAGTAAGGATTACAACAATTTTCCTTATTTCCTAAATGATAAGCCTAGATCCTATAGATTTGATGGTAATTGTTATGCATGCAACAAGTATGGGCATAGAACATCTGAATGCAGGTCTGTTATGAATAACACTAGAAGATATCCTCAGAGGACCCAAGGAGTTGGTCCTAAACCTTTTGTGAACCAGAATCACAACTAGTTTAATGCCTTCAATCATCAGCAAAGAAGTGGTGGCTATCAAGCGGCAACCGGATGGAGAGAAAACTATATGGTCTGTCATGGTCATGGTCACACTACTGCAACATGTAGAAGGAAGAATGGAAACATGAACAATGGACCTTGGAGAGCACTTGGATTGGTTTGCTATCACTGCAGTAAAACAGGTCACGTTGCCAGATTTTGTAGATCAAGAAAGGACATATCTGATGATATACCGGTCACTCTAGAAGGAGACATTGATGTTGACACTATTCAAGCGGACATGAACAAAACCAGGAAGAAGAAACCAACGGTATTACAAGAGGAACTGGTTTTTGCACCTAGTGTGGAAATCACAGAACCGGAAAACTAAGCTTCAAAAAAGCTTAGGGGGAGCAAACGAGGAAATGTTTCAAACCCTTGGTTTACACCGGTAAAAGTCCTTAACTGGTATGTTATACCTATCATTTGGCAGAAGATCAGAAATTGTAAAAAAAAAGGGCAAATTAGGGTTTACGCCCTAATGAAGGAGCATTAATGACGGTAGGTGAGGAATATGTTTAAAAGCATTTTTCAAATCATTTCTCACTATCAATTTTTTGAGCGAAGAAATTTTTTTCAAAGAGTAGAGCAACAAAAAGATGATTTGAGCTGAGATTTTGAGAAATTGAGAAACCACAAAGGAGATTTAAATTCAAACTGCAAACGGTCAAGTGGAGAACACAAAGTGGCGATTCATTAACCGATAGAGTGTGAATTGAAGGAGAATCGGCAAGCCCTAAATTCACGTGTTTCAAATGGTATTTCTCGAGTTCTTAAAATTTCTATCATGGCTTCCGCATCTCATACCAGTTCTAATGCATCTGTCGAGTCTGCAAGTTTTATTCAATGAAAGTCCAAGTATAATGCCCTATCACAAGTTCCGACTAGTGTGATAGTAGAAGAGGGAATTTTTGACTACATAGATTGCAAGATTGAAGACCTAGGGTCTCTAGCTATCCACTCCCAGTTAGGTTTATTTTGTGGCAAGGATAAGAAGATCAAACTGGAGTTTAATATTTTGGAGAAGAAGAAGCTCCACAATGCTGTTTACTTCCTAGAGGATTTCATAAAGGATCATATAAGGATCATTCTGAGTAGATTCCATGGTGATAAGATGTACCTGGAGAGAACACATGATATCACGCCGCAAGTAATTCATGCAGTCATCAGATTCTACAACACAAGGGAAGTGCCAACCCTAAGGACGGTAAGCAAAACTAAAATGTCCAAGCTCACTGGTTCAGTGAGCGACTCATGAGGCATGACAGTCAATTCTATCAAGGATGATCTGGTGAAGTATGCATGTATGGTGATTGGATACCATACATTCTCAACTAGCAGAATTAACCCTGTGTCTTCTGTAGCAGTAAATGCTGCTTACCAGATGATAAAGGAGGATGCATCATTTGATTTGTGCACTGGTATGCAGAGACAACTCCTGTTGAATCTAAATTCAATCAAATAGGATATTGCACTAAGGTTCAAGTTTGGACAACTATTGGTTGGGTTGTTCTTCTATTTCCAAGGCTACTTTCCAGGAGTAGGAGATGTCTAGTGGTCTGCTGACCAACCGGTGACCAAGCAAACCAACGAAAGCATTGAAGCAATTGGAACCCGTTACCTTGATATTTTGAACAAGTATTTTGATGAGTTCAGAATGAAAATGAGCCAAAGAATGAGGATATCAGGTGACATCATCAAGAAATATAAAGATGATATCTACTTCACCATCCAAGTAGATAAATGCATAATGGAGGCTGTTGAGCCCAGACAGGAAGAAGTGGAGCCAATGGGCTATGAGGTGATGTACGATATGTTGGAAGGGTATGCCTCTACCCTTATTGCCCCACCTCTTGATCCTAAGGCAAAGAGGACCAGAACCTATCTGGAAAGGATTACACCGGTCGAGGAACCCTCTGCAAAGAAAGGAAAAGAACCTGCAGTGAAGAAGGCAAAGGTAGTGCTTGTAGCATCAGCACCGGTTACTACTACAACTCCAAAAGTGATCAAGCGGTCACCAGCCAAGAAGAAACTGGAAGCTGCATGGGCTAAAGTGTTCCAGAGAAAGAGGAAGACAAGGAATACCTCTCTAGACTCAGAAGAAACTGTGTCTAAGGAAAAGCCAAAGAAAACATGTCAAGCAAAGAGAAAGACAAAGAATGAGCCGACATCATCTGCACCGGTAAATATAGATATCTCTTCCTATAAACCTTTGACACATTGTCAAAGAACAATAAAGAATATTAGGAGAAAAGTGCTACATGACTTAGTTGAGTGTTTTGATGAGTTTAATGATGATGAAAAGGAAGCGGTTGAAAAGGAAATAATTTAGTATTTATGTGTTAATGATCGGTCACCCTCAGAGATCAAATCTTAGACACTGGATTCTTTATATATGTCATTAGATAATAGATGGCGCATTGCCATAGAGAAAGAACAGGAAATTAGGGAGAAAGTTTTTGCACAGTACTTTCCCGACCTGTCAAATTCTAAATTATTTGATGTTATTGACCAAAATAAAGGACTCTTCTTCACTAGAAGAAGAAGAATCTGGCTATTAGAAGGTAGAGTTGACGATGTCAAAAAAGACACTCATCTGTATATGAGAACCACTATCCAGTCTCACAAAGCACGTCTAGCCAACTGACAAGCTGAAAAAGAATCGGTTATATCCAAACCGGATGAAGTATTTGATGATGAAGGAAATCTAGTTGTTGAACTGATCGACGCCATTGATGTCGATGCTCTGGATGTTACTCAAGAAACACCATCTAAGGCAACAAGATAGGAGAAATGGGATAAACAGGTTGATAAGAAAGCCGAGGATAGACAGGAAGCAGCAAAGGAATAAGCTGAGCAGAAGAAAAAGGATGAAGAGGAGAAGAAGAAGAAATATGAAGAGGAGAAGAAGAAGAAGAAAGATGAAGAGGAGAAGAAGAAAAAGGATGAAGAGGAGAAGAAGAAATAGGAAGATGAAGAGGAGAAGAAGAAAAAGGATGAAGAAGAGAAAAAGAAGCAAGAAGATGAAAAGAAAAAGAAAGAAGAGGATGATAAGGAACAGGAGAAGAAGAAGGAAGCAGAGAGGAAGAAGAAAGAAGAAGAAGATAAGGAACATGAGAAGAAGAAGGAAGTAGAAAAGAAAAAGACTGAGGAGGACAAGGAAGCAGAGAAGAGGAGAGGAGCAGAGAAGAAGAAAGCGGAAGAGGACAAGGCAAGAGAAGTGGAGAAGAGCACCTAGATGGAGACTCTGAAGGTAACCAGGAGTCACACCAAACTGGCTGACCTCACTAGTCCTATCGATCTCCAATCTGCAAGTGAAATGGAGCTAATGTAGAGCATCAAGGTTGCTCAAGAGCACCTTGAAATTATTTGAAGGAAGAAGGAGAAGGATGTAATTCAAGCAGCTGTGGACACTCTTACCGGTTTGATATCCAGTACAAATCTTCGCAACACTGATTCATCACTAGCTAAACTTAAGCTCCTATGCACAGTAGTGGATGATCAGGTGCAGAGCCTAGAAGAGGTAGCAGCGGCAAATGTCAAGAAGGAGCATCAAAAATCTCTTAATATAGCTCTGGTGAAGAAGTTGAATGAGCTCCAGTCTGAAGTGAAGAAAGAACAAAAGGATATAAGGGATGCTCTAGATGAGGGGAATCTTCTACTCAGCAAGATTTGCCAACCCCATCTGTTCTATGATGATGTGCTAGCTCAAAAGCAAAAGCTTCAAATAGACTTGCAGTCCTACATGAGCACATTCAAGCCACCTTATGATTCCTTTACAACTTATGGGCAAACCGTTCACCGGTTTCACATCCAGTCAGCAAAAATGGAGCAAGAGATCAACACACGGTCTAGAGATTTGTAGGAGCTACAACTAGTTCTACTCCCATAATTGCAAATTCTTCAGATGTGCTATCTGAACCTAGATGCCTTAACAATGACACAGGAGATGAGCACAATTGATGCTATGGAAGAACAGGTCTCCTAGATGCAGACAGAGAAAGAAGTAGCCACCTCCCTACTTGAGTCCTGGTCTTTGTCGATGAAACAATTCTTGCAGGACTTTAAATCTATTTTTGACAAGTATTATTCCTTATTGTCATAAACTTTTATTATTTTGAAAATAGGGTTGTTCAGCTATACTTTGTCATTGTTGGCAAAGGGGGAGAAGAATTCTATTTGAGAGAAGTATTTGGTAATCAAAATTTTGATATATGCTCTGAATATCTCAATGTTTATGCTCTTTATGCAAAATTGTTATACATTGTATTGACAAGGGATAGTGTATATGCTTAGGGGGAGCAATTTTGCTAATGGCATGATTTTGTTGTAAAACACTTAGATGTCAAAATTTTATTTTTCTAAGTGTTGCCATCAATGCCAAAGGGGGAGATTGTTGGCATTTTTGATGTTTATGTTGTGTTTGTCATTGATGGACACACACTTGCATTGAGATCCCCTTTATATGTATGAGTTAGAGCACAACCAGTATTTGTTCCAACCGGTATGTTGTATTATAGTCTTTAGACTATTGGTGTTTTGCAGAATGTGTTTCCCGGTCTGAAGCAGTATGTTGACATCAAGTAGTATGAGGGATTAAAGCGACATAACACATTTCTACCAGTCTTCATTTTTGTCAAACAGACAACCGACATTTTATATGAACCGGTAATACTCTGTGATGAGTTGCCAACCAGCATTTTGTGATGAGTTACCATCCACCGATTGTTTGATGGTGCTGACACTTTAACAGTGCTTTTTGTGTCGTGTTACCAAGTATGTCCAAGTTCATTGAACCTAGGAAATTGTAATGTAATCCTATTGGACCGACATGAAATCAGATTCCTTTATAAGGACATCATGTCTAGGGTTTTAGGTTGTTGATGTTGTTGTTGTTGCGATAGCTGATATTGTGGCTAGGGTTTAAGGTGGTTAAGGAGTTGGAGAGAATATGAATGTGTAGAAGACTAAAGTAATGCTAGAGTGCATTAAGAATGAGCTATCAAGGATCTAACCAAGCAGTTTGTGCTATTAGCTAGATCAAACACTTGTTGATTACTCACATCTTTGACAAGTCTGTAGCCATTAACCGGGTAGGCCCAAAATCCTTTTGTAAATCCTCTAACAAGGAGGTTCACATCTGTGGATCTAAAATCCTCTAGCAAGGTAGTCTTTAATTGGACTTATCTCCTAACAGAGATTGAGATTCCTAACAGGATCTGTTCTGGTAAAGAACATTGTAAGACCTTAATCGGTGTGACCTTAACCGATCTAGTTCCTATTCTACAGATAGTTACTTGTGAGTTCCATCTCACCATGGTTTTTCCCATTTGGGTTTCCATGTCAAAACTTCATGTGTTATGGTGTTTGTTCTTTTGTGGGTGAATGCATTATTTTCTATTTGGTTTGGATGTGTGCTAACCGGTTTGTCTGCTAAACTGTTTTACCGGTTTACTGTCAGTCTTGTAAAGTGTTTAAATGCAAAGATTTTTGGCATACTAATTCACCCCCCCTCTTAGTATTCATCACAAACCAGATCAAGTGATTGGACTCACTTTTCAATTAACCTTGAGAGTTTGATGCAAGAGCACCAGAGTAGTTCAAACTGGGATTTGGATTTGATTCTGATGAGATATCGATCCCGGTATTAGTTTGATATTGGTATGTTCTTACCAGTTGGTCTTGTAGTGTATCAAATGAAGATGAAGCGGGTTGTGGGTGGTTCCCGTAACTTGCATATCATTGAGCGATGTTGTTTTGGGCCTTGCTCGATATTTTTGGAGGACCGCATGAATTTTTCTGCATTTTGGTATGTTCTTGGTGATTTGGGCTAACATGTTATTGTTTACATGTTTCATCATGAATCAGTTAGTCTTTGGCCGACTCGATCGAGTTTTTATCGCTTGCGGATGGTATAAAGAGAAGTTTTGAGATTCATTTTTGGGGACGAAGGTCCGAGGAAGAAGAGATCGAGCGAAGATATAGTTTCCAGAGAGATTTTGGTCTAGGGGGGCTGAAGTCTGGAAGGATTGAGGTTCAAATTAGTGTAGAATAATGCAGGCTATTACTAGAGGCCTATTTGTCAAGTAGAAGATCTGCGGATCTTAGATTTGTGTTGTATGGATTGTTTTGTAATCCTAGGTTGTGGTTCAACATGTGTAGCCACTAAAAGCATATGTAATTCATTAAATGGTTATAATAACTTATTTATCTGGTTACCAGTTATGTCGTGCGTTACTTATACCGATTAGGGTTTCTCTTTATATGTTTACCGGTTATATCTTATGTTGTGTTATCAATTTCTGGTACCTTGCATGGTGTTTTGTGTTATAGGCTACAAGGCAGGGATGTCCTTCATTGGATCTCCCTAACTTGACTACATCACTAATCTATTTGCTGCTCTTCTATCATTGCAAACATTGATCTTACCCTAGTCAAGCTCCAGATGATATTGTGAGGAGAAATATGTTCTTTCCTTCTTAGTTGGATTGGTATGGTTTAAAACTCACCCTATATGCTTGTATAGATCAATAAGGAAGATGATTATGCACATCCTTGAATGCTTAGATGCTCATTGCAAGATTATTCTTGTAAACTGGTTTTATTTTTATTGAGTTGCAAGATGGAAGTAAACTTATTCCTCAATGCCAAAGATATTGGCGTCTCATCCCTCATGGGGAGGCCTAATTTAGTCTGTGCTTCCTTGTATTGGTTTAGCATTTTTTCCCATTCAATTTGATTTTGTGGAAAAGACACAAATGCTCTGATCTTTACTTCATTAGCAAAGATATTAAGAAACGATTGATAATAATGGCCCATAAGAAATCCATGTAAATAGTATTCACACATCTAATTTTGGAATTTAGGGTCACTTTTATAGAAATATTCAAGATATGATTATCTTCATAATCAATGTTACTTCCAAGAACCAATTTGATTAATTTTTCATTGTAAAAATCTTTCTCTAAAAGCCAAAGCATAAAATCCAAAGGGTTTTCTCATGGCCAAAAGTGCTGAAGATAATTCTACTACTTGTTCTAATCTTTGAGTGGCATCATTTTTCTCTCTCTCTAATTCTTCAAGCTACTTGGTTAATTTAATATTTTTCTATTTATATTTCATGGCAGTCAAAGAAAGATACCTAAGAGGAGTAGATGAAGTTGAGGCTTCATTGTCATGAGGTTAAACTATTTTGTTTTTCAATTGAATTTCTTTCTATTCTAATTCCTCCAATTTATTGAATTCCTCAACATTACCTAATGCTTGAGAATTATCATGTTGAAGTGCCTCCTTTGTTTCCATCATTTGTTTCTTTAAATCAATTTCTTTTTCAGTTGCCTCTTTCTTAGAATGCTTTGTTTGCTAAGCAACTTTTTGCAACTCTTCATCTTTTTGTTTCAGACTTTCTTCAAGAAACCACATTTTCCTTTTTGTTTCATTAAGCTTTGCCTCTATTCTAAACAATTTCATAACCCTCATTAATTCCCTTTTCTCCTTAATCCTTCCCCCATCTAGTTTTTCTGGGATTTTTTCTTCAACCATCACTTTCTTTCCCTCTCTTCCGGCAAATGTCTGAGGAGGTGAAAGTGGTAGAAGCTGATCATGAGGGGGTGAAGGTACAGGCTGGTCTTGAATAAATTCAAATTACTTAGGAGTTTCAACCTCCTTTGTGCTATCTTTTGATTGAGAAGTAGACTATGACAATTGTTGTGTTTTAGGCTTGTCAATAGAGCTTTCATCATCATCAATAGTAATAAAGTTAGGTTGTTCCTTTTTGGGAGGGTTTTCATTTATTTTATTAGCGGGTGTCAAGGCAGAAGCTTCTTGCTTAGGAGCAGGGGATGATACAAGTTCTTGGGTAACTTTTTAGTGTGCTTAGGGGCTCTATTAGGAGCTGGTGAAGAAGGGACAATAGGGGCTAGAGAAGATGGAAAACCAAGAGTTGATGAATGGGTGTCAGTAGGACTAGGTTTTTCTTCTATGTGTTCCTAAATTTACCTTCTCAAAGAGCAATAAGTCACTCTAGTAGGCTTAGTTTGTTCAATTTCTATTTTACAATTCTTACTAGATGTTTCCCCTTTTTCTATTTTAACCTTTTTGGTGTGGGTACCCTTTTGCATTTTTTCTTGATATGGGTAGAAATAAATTCTAACCACCCTTCCTTTCGAGATTTCCTTTTCAAGAAATGATGTTTTATGATCAAATGAATCAAACCATGATACTGAATTGAACTACCCCTATCTTTTACCCTAGATATCAGAGAAGAAATTTGGGAAAATAAGAAAGCTGGTAGATTAATATTGACTTCAGGACAAATATTTCTATACCTCAAATGAGTCAATAATCATATTTTCGGCCTCAGTATGGTCTCATCCTAGCCCTCATAGGTGAAAAATTTCATCAACCACATTACAGTTGTTTTCCAAGGCTCGTCCAGACTTGCTCTACTCACACCCTTGGTATTTACTTTTTGAACTTGCAACTTAGGTCACCACTCATTCCCTTCATGGATTGCATTTACCAGTTCTTCTAAATTAATATGACCTTTGTTTACTAGTTATCCTTCTATTGGAATCCTTGATAATTCACTGATCTAACCTGAGGGTTCACTTCTATCACTTCCCATCTTACTCTAGTGGCATTCACATGAAAATTTCTAACAAATTCCTCCACTAAATCCAACTCATAACTCTTATACATGCATATACTATTTAACCAGCCTGCCTCTTCGAGTAGTCTTTCTGTTTGAGGGTCTAGATTGAAGTTTAATGGCTTTGTTTTCCTTTTATTTTCCATTTTATAACTATGAAACTCAAGAATATTTCTGCAACTTGAATGTTCTCAATTTAGTCACAAAGAGAAATGAATATATTTTATTTGATAGTCGAAATTCATAGCACAGATGATAATTTATTACACATATTTTTACATTGATTATCTTGAATTGGACTGGATGATTCACACACCATTTCTTTGTACTTCCTTATTGATTTGTCAAGTTGGCGATGGTCATGCATGTGTGCACTTTTTGAAGTAATCATTATTCAATTTTGAATTGACATATGATGTCATTCAAATATAAATCCTTATCTCTCTACCATAATTAATTTAATACTTAAAACTATAATAATAATGTTCAAAATGAGCTAGCAGAGATTTCTATACAAACAATGTCTACTAATTCTACTTTACACTTAAAAAATCAAAAAATAATATTTGCCAAAAAATTAATACCTCTTTATTTAATGCATATTCTGTTAGGAGCTATTATGCAGTACTGACCGAATCACCAAAAGTAACAAGTGTATCGATAAGGAGTTGTCATGCAATATTTATCATTTTGCCTTAGAAGCCAAACTGACTTATGGACCAGGAGCCACCTAGAGCTTATGAATCAACTCAAATGGTAATAAATCATTTGTGTCAATCAGGAGATACTCGAGACTCACTTAGCATGAACTAAAGGGTGCATTAAATGATCTAGAGCTTGTCTTCTTGAAAGGGAGAGATTTTTTTTCCTTTAGAAAAAGAGAGCAATCAGGAGCATTCCAGAGACATTCTTGCTTACTGATACCCACAAAAGACTTATTTGAGAATTTGAGAGTCATTAGGAGCAAATTGAAGTTGATCTGAGAAAAGTTACAATTTTTGGTTTTCAACTTTACTCTATAAGGTATGAACTGCCATTTTTTGTTTTCAATTCACCCCTAGGGTAGAGTGCCATTTCTAGTTTTCAATCATCCTCAACTTTTTATTTGGGAGATAAACCACCATTTCTGGTTTTTAGTTTACCTCAGTTATTTTTGTCTTCTTGTTGGATTTACTTAGAATTGAGTTCCACCAAGGAAGTAATACCTGCCATGATGAAATGTTCAACTCTGGACTGCAATTCTGAAAGAAACTCTTCTCTAGATGCTAGTTTGTGATATAATTTTAATTGATGACCATTGACCAACATAGTTCTTCTTTCTCGCTCTATTGGTGTCAACTGCACAACTTCATTATCAAAAACCTGATCAATCTCATAAGGTCCAACCATATTGTGTGAAACTTCCCCTTAAATTCTTGAAATATAGAGTCAAACAATAATGTTCAATCTCCTTTCCTAAGCTGTCTACTAATAATATGTTTATCATGCCATGCCTTCCTTTGCTTTTGAATCATTTCAGTATGTTGCAAAGCTTCCATTCTAATTTCAGCAAACCGGTTCAATTGCAAAATTCTGATCCTTTCTACTTGTGATAAATTAATACCAACGTCCAATGCTTCTCTTAATGTCTGTAGTTCAAACTCTATAGGCATAATGGGATTTTTTTCAAATACCAACTCATATGGAGAAAATCTTGTAGTAGTCTTCCATGTTTCATTGTAGGCCCATAATACTTCATCCAATCTTTCTGACCAATCTGTTTTCCTCAATGAAATAGTCTTTGTCAAGATATTTTCCAATTCACTATTAGCGACTTCTAATTGTCCATTTGCTTGAGGACGATATGGTGTTGACTTATTATATTTCATCCTATACGTATTCATAGATTCTTCAATCATAGCAGACATAAACCAGGGTCCTTGATCAGAAACAATATCTCTTGGTGCATCAAATCTCAGAAAAATATGCTTATACAAAAAATCTGCTAACTTGTCTTCCCTTGTTGCTGGTAATGCCATCACTTCTGCCCATTTTGTGACATAATTTGTACAAACTAGAATATAGTGATGTCCTTTTGAAGGTGGATCAACAGGCCCCACAAAATTAATTCCCCTTTTCAAATGGCTGAAGAGCTATCTAGGGATGTAGCATCATCTCCATTGTTGGTGTAGGCCATCCCATGCACTTGCATTCATCACAATGTTTCGCATAAAATGAAACATCCTTTGACATGGTAGGCTAGAAGTAGCCTACTCCCAAGATCTTGTAAAGTATTGTGACCACATAATAGTGCCCTCCTTCTGGTTCATTATGACATGCATGTATAATGTCATAAACATCTTTTTTCTGCACACACACTTGTAAATAACATGATTAGGACATATCTTAAATAAAAGATCATCTATCCATTTAAATCTATAACTCTCACGAATTAGTCTTTTTTATATTTAGGGCTAAAATGACTCAGGAACTTCCATATTACAAGATAATCAACAATATCAGTAAACCATGGAGACTAAATGGATATAGCAAATAAATATTCATCTAGAAATGTGTCATCCACTTATTTTTTATTACCTTGCCAAACCATTCTTGAAAGAAATTCAGCAATAACATTATCTTTACTTGATTTATCCATAATTGTGATGTCAAATTCCTATAAGAATAACAACCTTCTTATAATTCGGCCACCTACAACAAATTTGTTCATTAAATACCTGATGACTGCATGATTAGTATGAACAAAAACTTTATAACTAGTAATACAATGTCCAAATTTATTAATTACATAAACCACAACTAAGAATTCCTTCTCAATTGTTGTATAGTTCCTTTCTATGCGGCTCAATTTTTTTTTGACATAATAAATAGAATGCATTGCTCCATTTTTCATTTTTTTGTCTCAAAATTTCTCCAATGGCTAAATTGGAGGCATCTGCATGTATGTGAAATGGCTCTCCCCAAACAGGTCCTTTAATGAAAGGAGATGTAGTTAAGGCATGTTTTATAGCTTCAAAAGATTTTTGGCGATCATCTATCCATAAGAATTCTCTATCCTTTTTGAGCAGTGTAAACAATGGTTCAATAATTTTACTAAATCTTTTAATGAATCATTTATAATACCCTGCATGCCTCTGAAAGCTTTTGACATCAGTATAAGTCTTTGGGGTTTTAATTTGGTGAATAATTTCCACTTTTTTTGGATCAACCTTTATTCCCTCTTTAGAAATATGATGTCCCAAAACACTTCCTTCTATCATTATAAGGGAACATTTTTCATGATTCAATGACAACCCGTGATCCTTATATCTTTGCAACACTTTATTTAAACTTTCTAATGCTTCTTCGAATGTCCTTTAATGGATGGTGGAATCATCCATATACAACTCAACATATGAAGTGGTTAAATCTACAAAAATAACCAATACAACATGAAATGTGGCTGGTGCATTACATAATCCAAATGGTAAAACCCTATATGCATATCCTCTCCAAGGAAATGTAAACATTGTTTTATCTTGGTCCACATGAGCCACTTCTATCTAATTATAATCACTAAAACCATCAAGGAAAGAGAAATAACTACTGCCAGCTAGGTTGTCAAGCACTTGATCAACAAATGGTAAAGGAAAATAATCCTTCTTAATGGCTTTATTTAATTCTTTGTAATCCACACAAACAAGCCACTTACCATTTTTCTATTGGCAACAATTCAACAAACTGAGAGGGGAGGTGAATCATTTTTCTCTCAAACTCTACACAACTAAATCTTAAATTCAGATCTAATAATAAACAGTAAAAGCATAAATCAATACCACATAAATAACACACATAACACCAAGATTTTTGATGTGGAAAACCCGACTAAGGGAAAAACCATGGTGGGAACCCACTCACAAAGAGATAATACCCTACTTGAAGTAAATGAAATATTACAATGGGGAACGCACATGCATTCAGATGCACTTCCTAGAGCTCACTACTCAAATCACAAAACAAGAAGGGATACAACCTTGGGGAAGGCTCATTGTTTTAAAAAAGCATTTGGATTATATCTAGAGGATCATGAACTGATAAAATAACATCTTCTCATGCCTGGTTACAGTTCCAGTTAAGCATATAACACAAACTCTTCTCTTTCACACTTCTTCGCACTTCTTCTCTACTACTGAAAGATCAAATCAATGTTCCCACATATAGATACATCTCTATCATGAATAATACATTTATTTATACAAATCAACAACCTATGTTTCAAGGTCAGCTAAACCCTCAACACAAATTACAAAACAATAACCTCACATGCTACAACAATAAATGCAGACCAAAACAATGTCGACTAAGACATAGTCTATGTTGGCATTAGATTGTCATTGATGTCAATAGTTGAGAAACTGTAGAGACATCCACTAGACAAAGATGCAATATGATGAATGCCCCAAATGAAGATCAGGTTTGGTTGAGATGGTGTTGTCTCAAATTGGTAGATTTAAGAAATTGTGAGTACTCAAGTGTGGAGATAAGATTGGAGATTGGTAGAGTTGACAAATTGTGAGTACTCAAGTGTGGACATAAGATTGGATAAAGTTGTTCGATGACAAATATCCCAAAGAAAGATCAGATTGGCTGAAGGTGTGTTGTTGTGGTGTTGATGAAGAGCAAATCAATTCATGTGCAAATTAATTCATGTTGTCAGAGTTGAGAAGAACTTATTATATACAAGCAAGCTGAATAAGTATGGAATGTGCATGTATTCAAAAGCCACTAAAAAATAAAAAAGTCAATGAAGTCAGCAATTTGGAACTATAGTTGGATAAAGGGATAAAGGGAATAGAACTGTGAAGGCACTGGAAAATTGGATTGGCTCTAAAAATGTATGTTGTTGTATAGAAATCACATCATGTTTACCACCAAGGATTTTAGTATGACTTTGTTTTTCAGTAATAGATCCAGCAAATCTCCTCGACACCCTTGGGTCTATTGGACATTACTGCTGCTAGGATATGTTGTTGTCATTGATGTCAACATAAACCTATGATTTATTGCTTCGGTGACTATAGATTGGTTTATTGGGATCACGATTTGGTGTATGGAGTATTGCTAGTATCATTATATCTTTCTGTATTGGTTTTGGTGACCCAATAAGCTTAATTGATCATATCATATGGTCCGATTTGTAGTTTGGTTTTTCTAGTCAGTGGTTTCCAGAGTTTAGTATTTCCTTTGGTATATTTCGATGTGATAAGATCCTGAGATGATTTTTTTGGAGATTTTTTGGGATGGTCTTGTGTATCTTCATTTCAGATGGTTCGTGATTGGGTACTCCACAAGTCATCTTTCTTTGTGACAATTACTATTGATTGAGTACTCTTGAGGTTCAGATGTTGATCGATGAAGATTTGATAAGTGGTGTTGCTG
Organism: Cryptomeria japonica; assembly: GCF_030272615.1. NCBI lineage: Eukaryota > Viridiplantae > Streptophyta > Pinopsida > Cupressales > Cupressaceae > Cryptomeria > Cryptomeria japonica. Next base: position 303,684,564 of record NC_081410.1, on the reverse strand, counting down.
AAGCTATTACAAATGATTAGAACATGATTGCTGGTGTTTCCTAATTAAGTCCTATTTGTTTTGATGATCTGCATTGATCGCTATGCAAGTTCTTGGTGATTTTGTTGAACCAGTGATGTTCTTCATGTTATGTGGTATTCCTGGCGGTGTAGTGTGTTGTGGTTGATCTTGGTGTGATTTTAGGTGGTGTTGGGTATTTGGATATTTGGTTTAGGTCCATGTTATATCATGTGTATCATTATATTGGTTTGGTGGTCGATCTTTGATATAATTTTGTAATTGGGTGTTCAGGGTTTAGCCGACCTTGTTGTCAAGGTTGATGAATTGTATAAATAGGTGGTATAGTCATGTAATTTAGGTATCGAGGTTGTGTCTGCATAATTAGAGAGTGGTGTATATGCAAATAAGGGATTAATCTTTCGGGTGGTGTATTGAGCAGAGATTGGTGTAGAGTAAAAAAATGTGCTTAATCAGAACTATCATCAGGCATCTGCAGATGCTATTATTACAATTCATTCCTTCCAGATTGTAGTCTGAATCTTGTTGTAAGTCAGTGAGACTTCCCTGAGGGTTGTAACCTTCTAGGTTATTGTATCCTAAGCTGTAAGCTATAGGTAGTATTCCTGAATGTTGGTACATTCCCCATTGTAATTATTTTCACATACTATTGTAGAGTATCATCTTATTGTGGGTAGGTTCCTACCGTGGTTTTTCCCTTAACCGGGTTTTCCATGTCAAAATCTTGGTGTTGTGTGTTGTGCTATCAATTTGCTTATCTTTGTTGTTGCTGTAGTTTATTAGATTTGTATGTGTGGTTGAGTTTGTAGATCCGATGAAAACTGATTCACCCCCCTTCTCAGTTTTCTCTCATTGTTGTTGCCAACAATCAGTATCAGAGATAGATCCTCTGGAGTAAGCTTAACCGCTTGAGGTGATCCAGGATGGAATCTGGAGATGTTATCTATAAGGAGGAGAGTCTAAGATTTGATTGAAGTAATTATGCTATATGGAAGAACTCGATGGAGGTGCATTTGAGATGACTTGGAGAAGATTACTGGAAGATTACAAAGAATGTCTATTCGGTTCCTCAAAATGGACTAGTTACTGCTGATGAGATCAAGGAATCTGAGAATAAGATTAGAGATAAAGAAGCATTGCTGAGCGCCCTGACTGATTCAGAAATAACTAATGTGATGGGACTTTAGACTACACATGAGATCTCAGAGAATCTTGAGACCTTGTATGAAGGAGATAAACAAGTCAAAGTTGCTATGTTGTAGAGTTTGAAAGGGAAGTATGGGATGCTAAAGATGGGAGAAGATGAGAACATAAATTCCTTTATGGCTAAAGTGAATGAACTTGTCCTAGGTATCAGATGTGCTAGTTGAACCCTTGAAGAAGATAAAATTGTTGCTAAGGTGCTGAGATTATTGCCTCCTTACAAATACAAGTTAGCTGCTATTGATGAGATATGGAGTGTGATTACTATGACAAGAGACATGTTGATTGGAAAGATTTTTGCATTTGAACCAAGTGAATTTGGTGAATTACATGGAAAGTCTGAGACAACATTTAGAGCATCTGTATTTGGAAAGAAGAAGTATGATCCTGATGAATGCAAAATATATCCGGAAAGAAGAAGTATGATCCTGATGAATGCAAAATATCCAAATATGAAAGATAGATAAGAGAGATGGAAGAGAAAGAAAGAGAATTGGATGAGCTTAAAGCATTGATTGCCCAAATATTACTTAAGGGAGCCAGTAAGTATGATGGAAAATTGCCTCTGAAATGTTTCTCTTGCAATAAAATAGGATATTTTTCTTCTAGATGCCTATAGAGAATGTCTAAATATGATAGGCATGATAGGAATGATAAGCATGAAAAGTATGATAAGCCTTACAAGCCTAACTGGAAGTATAAGCATCAAAAGTACTGTTATTATGTTGTTGATGAAGGTGTTACAAATCAAGAATCAAAAGGAGATGAAGTTGTGTTTATTGCCATTAAAGAAGATGGATTGGTACCTATTTGTAGCGTAGAAAATTAGGATTCATCACAAGATAAGTAGATCAATCAAAACGTAAGACCTAATAGCTCAATCAAAGAAATACTCATTGCAATGAACCTAATTCCAAAGCACATTCAATAGAGGTATGGAAACAAAGCATTCAAAAGTAAAATTATGCAAACCATATGCTTCTTCCATGCGGCTCCATTGTTGTTCTTTCCTCTTCAATAGTTTTGTGGATCTCACCTACAAGTGCTCTCACAATTGAAAGCAAAAAGCTCAAGAGTACTAGAACTAAAATTTGATAGTTTGACAGCAATTCGGATTTCAAGAAGTAATTGAAGGGGGTGATTGAAGAAAAATTATCCAATTTATAGAGAAATTGGAGAAATCACAAAATTGGCATGATGCAATTCAAATGGAAATTGCAAATCAATATGACAAATTATGACAAATTATGCACTTTCCATGCACAATTTGATTGATTGACAATTTGATGACAAATTATGACACATTCTATGTCAAAATTGATTGATTATCAATTATGACAACTTCATGACAAATTGACATGCCACTCCCATGGAATTAGGAGATGAATTAGGAGGGTAAAGGAATTAGAAATTTGAAAAATTAGGAAATTGAAATTGATGACCAATTAGGAAATTAGAATTAGAAATTGATGAAAAATAGGATTTAGGAATTAGTGAATTAATTAATAATTTTTCATTTATTAATCAATTCACAAAGAAGAATAATTAGCCAATTAAATAAAGATTTAATTGTAATAAGAAGACTTAGGATTAACAAGTAATTTAGTAATCCTAGAGGAAGAAATGGCGAATTAGGTTAAATGACTAAATCATAAAACCCTAGAAGACGAATTAGAAATGCGAAAATGACAATTAGGTCTTGATTAGAGATAATTAATGTCATGATTTGATTTTGATAAATGACCAATGCGATAAATGATTTGATTGAGAAATACGCCAATTGACATGATTTGATCCAAATTGACACAATTGAGACAGATAATGATTGATAGTGAAATGATGACAAATCGGTTGCAAAATGACAAAATCGACAAGAGGACAAGAATCGACAACAAAATGGATTGCAAGATGACAAGATCGAACATGACAACGGTCGATGACAAATCGATCGTAAAACGACAAGATTAAAGGATTGATGATAAATCGACAAGATTGATAAGAGGACAAAACCCTAATAAGGATTGACGATGTCCAAAATGATGACAAATAAGCATGCTCATTGATGCAATAAGATAAAATCGATCAAAATCATGACTGGATAATGTTGTTGACAAGACCAAATTCGAGGACGAGATGATTGAAGAATGTAGAAGAATGACTCGATGTTCGCAAATGATAAAAATCAAGTGCGTGACATAGGAGAAATGTTAATGCGACGCAAAAACCTAAAATGAGGCAATGCGCAAATGTTAAAGTATGACCTCGCAAGCGTTGACCATTTTTGGGTGTCTACACTATTGATTCTACAAGTTGTACTATTGAGGAGAAAGATTTATCTACTAAAGTTGAAGAGAAAGATGAATGGGTGATTGACAACAGTTGTTCACATCATATGACTGGTGATAAAAGAAAATTTGTGAGTATGGAAAGATATGATGGTGAAATGGTAAGATTTGGAGATGAAAAAGCCTATGTGATATGTGGTAGAGGTTCTGTTTCCTTTGATGGTAAGCATAACATTGACGATGTCTTGTATATTAAAGGTTTGAAGCATAATCTTTTAAGTGTTGGGTAGATGGTTGACAAAGGTTATGATTTACAATTCAAGAATGGAAAATGCAAGATTATAAATGCCTCCGGTATAGAGATTGCATTATGGACTAAGACTGAAGGTAATATATTTTATTTGAATGCTAGTGATAAAAGTTGCTTGATTGCTCAGATTGATGAAAGTTGGTTGTGGGATAGGAGAATGCATCATGTTAATTTTGATTCAATGATTAAGATCTGTTCTACACAAGCTGTTAGAGATTTGCCTAAAAATATTAAGCCTGATAATCTAGTATGTAAGGAATGTCAAATATGTAAGAAAACAAGAATTTCTTGAAAGAGCAAGTAGTATACATCTGATGGATTGCCAGATCTTGTGCATACTGACCTATCTGGACCTACAAATATTAGAAGTGTGCAAGGTGACATATACTTTATGTAACTAATTGATGATTATTCTAGAATGATATGGGTTGTCTTTTTGAAGGAAAAATCAGAAGCATTGGACAAATTCAAGATATTCAAAGAAAAGGTTGAGACTAAGACAAGATTGTAGGTGAAATGTCTGATATTTGATAGAGGAGGAGAATTTTTTTTCTGGTGAGTTTGATTCATTTAGTGAGAAGCATGGGATTAGAAGACAATTATCCTCTCCTAGAACCCCACAACATAATGCAATTGTTAAAAGGAAGAACAAAACCATCTTAGATGCTGCAAGGACTATGTTGATTGAAAGGAATGTTATGAAGATCTATTGGAGAGAAGTTGTTAGCACTGTTGTTTACACATTTAACCAAGTGCATATAAAAGGTGATACAAGGTGTGATAAAAATCAAAATATTGGTGATAAAAATAAAGGTGTGATGACTAGAAGAAGGCTAGCTACCAAAGAGATATGTTTGGTTTCCAAAATTGAACCTAAAGATGTTGTTGAGGCTTGCAAAGATGACAATTGGATAAGGTCTATGCAAGAAGAATTGAATCAGATTAAAAAGAATAACACATGGCAACTTGTTCCTAGACTTAAAGATAAGAATGTGATTGGTACTAAATGGGTATTTAGGAACAAATTGAATGAAGTCGGTGAAGTTGTCATAAATAAAGCAAGATTAGTATGCAAAGGATATTCACAAAAGGAAGGGATTGATTATGAGGATACTTTTGCTCCAGTAGCTGGACTTGAAGCTGCTAGGCTGTTGCTTGCATATGCTACCTATAAGGATTTCGAGGTATATTAGATGGATGTCAAGTCAACTTTTTTGAATGGTGATCTTGAGGAAGAAGTCTACATTGAGAAAACTGATAGATTTTAATTATTAGATGATGGAGACATGGTATGCAAATTGAAGAAAGCTCTTTATGGATTGAAACAAGCTCCTAGAGCTTGGTATGCTAGATTGGATAAGTACTTGGCTAAAACTAGGATTTAATAAAGGTACTGCTGATAGTAATTTGCATTTCAAGATTGAGAATGATAACATCTTGATTGTTGAAGTTTTTGTTGATGATATTATATTTGGAGGAGATGATAACATGAGTATGAAGTTTGCCAGTGATATGCAAAAATAATTTGAGATGTCTATGATAGGAGAGATGAAATTTTTCTTAGGTTTGCAAATTTCACAGACTCAAAAAGGTATTTTTATATCTCAAAGTAAATATGTGAAGGAATTGCTAAAGAAATTTGGGTTAGAAGACTCCAAACCTGTTGGAACTCCTATGGTGACTGGTTGCAAATTATCTAAAAAATGATGAAATTCTGAAAGCTAATTAGTGCTTATATAGATCTATGGTTGGTGGACTGCTATATTTGACTCAGACTAGACTAGACATTAGGCATGCTATGTGCATGGCTGCTAGATATCAAGCTGATCTGAAAGAGAGTCATGTCATTGTTGTAAAGAGGATATGTAGATGCTTGAAAGGAACTGTGGATTATGGTTTGTGGTATCCGAGGAATGATGATTTCATGTTATGTGCTTACACTGATGCTGATTGGGCTAGTGATGTTGATGACTGGAAGAGTACCTCTGGCAGTACATTATTTTTGGGCAAGAAATAGGTTTCATGTGTGAGTAAGAAACATGATTTAGTGTCCTTATCTACTACTGAAGCTAAGTACATTATTGCTTATAGTAACTGTACTTAGGTAGTTTGGATGAAGCAAATGTTGAAGGATATCAGAGTTATCTATGATGACCCTACTATCATATATTATGATAATTCCAATGCTATTAATATGTCAAAGATCCTGGTGCAACATTCAAAGACTAAATATGTATCAATCATCATTTCTTGAGAGAAAAAGTTAGTGAAGAGGAAGTGAAGTTGGAATATGTGTCTACAAAGGAACAAATTGCTGATATTTTCACTAAGCCTTTGCCTGCAGATACATTTGTCTATTTGAGAGACAAGTTTGGGGTATCTACCCTTCCTGATGAGAACTAGATGCATTGAGTTTTATCAATCCAGTGGACTTCACAGTCTTATGTATTTGTTTGGATTGATGAGTTGGTGCTGCTACATTGCTGGAGTAGTCAGTGTGTTTAAGGGGGAGAGTAAGTTTGGTTTTTTGTTTTGTGAATCTTTGGCATTTCTATCAAAGGGGGAGAGAAGCATGTGAAAAACTGTTTTATCTTCTTGTTCTTAGGTGGAGTCTATTGGAGATGTTTTCTTTCTTTGCATTGATTGTTTTTCACATGCATATGTTGTCATCAATGCCAAAGGGGAAGATTGTTGGACATTGTTGCTGCTAGGATATGTTGTTATCATTAATGTCAACATATTCCTATGATTTATTGCTTCGATGACTATAGATTGGTTTATTGGGATAATGGTTTGGTGTGTGGAGTATTTCTACTATCATTATATCTTTATGTATTGGTTTTGGTGATCCAGGATTCTTAATTGATCATATCATATGATCCGGTTTGAAGTTTGGTTTTTTTGATCAATGCTTTGCGAAGTTTGATATTTCCTCTGGTATATTTCGGTGTGATCAGATCTTGAGTTGAGTTTTTGGGAGATTTTTTGGGATGGTCTTGTGTATCTTCATTTCAAATGGTTTGTGATTTCGTGTTTCACAAGTTATCTTCATTTGTGATAGTTGTTGTTGTTTGAGTACTCTTTTGGTTCAGATGCTGATCGATGAAGATTTGATAAGCGGTGTTGGTGCAGCTATTACAACTGATTATAACGTGCTTGTTGGTGTTTCCTACTTGTGTCCTATTTATTTTGATGACTTGCATTGATCGTTGTACAAGTTCTTGGTGATTTTGTTGAGCCGGTGATGTTCTTCATGTTATACGGTATTCCTGGTGGTGTAGCATGTTGCAGTTGATCTTGGCATGATTTTTGGTGGTATTGCATATTTGGAGAATTGGTTTAGGTCCATGTTATATCACGTATATCATTATTTTGGTTTGGTGGTTGATATTTGATGTAATTTTGTAATTGGGTGTTGAGGGTTTAGCTGACCTTGTTGTCAAGGTTGATGAATTGTATAAATAGGTGGTATAGTCATGTAATTTAGGTATCAAGGTTGTGTTTGCTTTATCAGAGAGTGGTGTATGTGTTAAACAAGGGATTCATCTTTCGGTGTGGAGTATTGAGAAGAGATTGGTGTAGAGAAGACAAATGTGCTTAATTGAAACTATCATCAGGCATTTGCAAATGCTATTAATGCAGTTCATTCCTTCCAGATTGTAGTTTGAATCTTGTTGTAAGTCAAAGAGACTTCCCTAAGGGTTGTAGCCTTTTGGGTTATTGTATCCTGAGCTTTAAGCTCTAGGCAACGTGCTTGAATACTGGTGCATTCCCCATTGTAATTATTTTCACATACTACTATAGAGTATCATCTTATTGTGGGTAGGTTCCGACCATGGTTTTTCCCTTAACCATGTTTTCCACATCAAAAAATTAGTGTTGTGTTATCAATTTACTTATATTTGTTGTTGCTGCGGTGTATCAGATTTGTATTTGTGGTTGAGTTTGTAGATCTGGTGAAAATTGATTCACCCCCCCTCTCAGTTTTCTCTCATTGTTGTTGCGAATAGGGTCACACAGATACAGATTTCCTTCTTGATGTGACTTTGCTTTTTTGCAAAATGCAATTTGTTTCTTGTCAATCTTTGGTGTTATAGTGATATGAATCTTTTTCACTAACACATGAGATGTCTTGGCAAAAATGATACTTCTTGTGCAGTAAAACAAACAACGTGTTTTGCAAAATGCCCCATCAGCTCGTAGAAAGAAAGTTTAATGAAAAATGATCTTGTGGGGTAATTAAGAGAAAGAAGGTGCACAATCCCACCATCTCGCAAGTGTTGATTGAATGGTTGAGAACACGATAGGTATTTTCAAAATTGCCAACACAGAAGTGGTGCACTCAGCATTTGACCAAGTTTGACTTCACGATTTAAAAGAAGATGTGGAGGATGTGGCATGTACATGACCAATCCAAGATAGCTAACAAGATATGGTTGCTGAGAAAATGAAAGATAGGAGTTTCTTTTCCAAGAATGAGTGTTGCATGGAAAGGTCATGCTAGAACGTTAAGTTAGGTAAACAAATATCAGAAAGGAAAAATGTAATATGAAAGGCAGAAAATCAGAAAGAAGAAATTAAGACAGATTAAGGTCTATATCTTGAGAAGTGTTTTTGAATTTTCCTTTGGAGGGAAAATCATTTTTGGAGGGAAAATTCTAAGAAAAAAAGGGTTGTGATCAATTGGAATTAAGATGACAAAAAAATTGCTAAGTATTGTGTGTGTGTAGTGAAGGTGAATGACAGTACATTGTTGCAGTTGAATTTGAAGCAAGAAATTAGAGTGTATGAAATACAGTGTGTATTTCACACTGTGTGGAGCAGAGCAAGAGACAAGCAAAGAGAAGAGATCTGATCAGAATAGTGATTGAAAAGAGAAAAAGAGTTAGTGAAAAGACAAGATATAGTATAGAGAGCTATTATAGAGATCAAAAAGCATAAGACAAATCCTATAAGCAGAAAAGATTAGTTTCAGTTTCAAGCATGGAAAACATGATGGTTACAGAACATCATCTATAACAAGGTACTCAATTTGTAGTTGTAATTATTCATTAATGTAATCATCTGAGTGGGTTCTTAGATTAGGGGTTGGTGCTCCTTTGGGTTGGTGCCCATAAACTTTGTAATCAGACTATTTCCACTATGAGGCTGGATTAGAGAAGTAGACTCTAGCAACATTTCTCAACAAGGTTTTTCCCATCTTGGGTTTTCATTGTATATCTTGTGTTGTGGGTTTTCCTTTTATGTGTGTGTGCAGATTGGTTTAATATCTTTTATTATTGTTGCTTGACCTCTATTATTAGAGCTTTTATCTTTTAGATAGTTCAAGTTTTAAGTTACCACTGATTCACCCTCCCTCTTAGTGGTTCATTTGTGTTCCTTCAATTGGTATTAGAGCCCTAGGTTCCCTATTTGAAAATATTTCTCTAGCTTGGGTAGATTTTGGTTTGTGAACACAATGGTTAAATATGAGTCAATCCCTGCACCTATGTTTGATGGTACCAACTATGTTATTTGGAGCTCAATAATGGGAGCCCATTTGTCTGCCTTAGGTTATTATTTTTGGATGTCAGTTAAGAATAGATACACTCTCCCTACCACTCCTCCAATTGAACCTAGTGTAAAAAGGAAATATGAGAGCAATACTTAAGCCAATAAGGCTATTCTAAGCAGGTTGTCTGAAATAGTTTCTTTGAAGGTCAAGAATTGCAAGTCTGCAAAGGATGTATGGGAGAGGTTAAGGAAAATCTATGAAGAAGTGTCTAGCACTACTAAATCAAACTCTCAAAGGAAGAAGAAGAAAGGATCAAGTAAGTGTATAGATGATAAATGTAGATTAGTTATTAGCTTCAATAAAGATGAAAAGGAAACTCAACTACTTATGACACAAGAGACCCAAAATGAGGAGAAGACATCAAAGTATTATAGTGAATCTAAATCCAGCGATCAAAACTTATTTAGAATTGATAAAGAAGGTGAAATTGATGTTGATGTGGATCTTGAAGGAGAGATGATTTGTGCTCTTAAAGAATTAGATAATCTAAGGAAAGAATATGAAAAGTGCAAAAATTTTTCCATAAAAGAACAAGAGTAGATAAGAAAGAGTCTTGAAGAATCCAATAAAAATCTCATTTCATTAGAAAATCAACTAGAAAAAGACAAACAGATTAGTGAAGTGCTAAAATCAGAGTTGGAAACAAAAGAAAAGCAGTGTCAGAAACTAGAACAAGAAATGGTAAACATCAAAAAAGAGCTTGAGAGTTGCAAAGAGGATCTCAAGCTAAGGACGAAGTGTGTGAGAAACACCAATGCACTAAATGATATGTTGATCAAGAAAAAGAAATCAAAGGATTTTATAGGCTTAGGATATGAGGCTGGACAATGTTCTACTAGTGGAGAGATATAAAAAAGAGACATAAACCTTGTATCTTCAAGCATGAACAGTCATGGGAAAACCTTCACAATTGCTGCCCCAAAGAAAGAGTATGATGCTGTTGCTGAAACTACAAGGAATAATCATATAAATCCAAAAGGAAAAGTTAAGTTGAATGAAGAAGGATTGATTAGAGATAAGGATACAAGACAAATGTATGGAAGACCAAAATATGTTTCTACTTGCAAGACTAAGAACGAGAAGAAATCAAAATATGTGACTACTGCAAGTAGACAACTGAACAACAACAGAGGAAGAAGACATAAAGAAAACATATTCACAAGATCTTCACCTATTCAATAAAATCACTTTGTAAGGAACAATCCTCCCTTTTCTCTTTATTGTTATTCTTGCCAAGGTTATGGACATAAAGCTAGTGATTGTAGAAAAGAGTCTAAAAGGATTCAAGTTGTAGTCTCTAGAAATAGAAATGTAGTTTGTCAAAGATGTAATGCATATGGACATAAAATTTCAAATTGTGGACTCATGCATGGATCTGCTCCAAGTTATGATATCAAGAATTTTTTTGCTTCTTTAAGAAATAGGAATGTTGTATGTTACAACTGTAACAAGATTGGCCATAAAGGCTATGAATGCAGAAAGAAAATATTTCAGTCAAGTGGAAACCCCTCTACTTTCTCTTTCAACAACAATGTAAGAAATAACAACTATGGTCATCATGAAAGAGTAGGCAGAGTATATGCAAGACATGAATATGCATGGAACAAATATAGATAGGTCTCTGATTTGTCAAGTTCTTTGGTTCCATTAGCTAGTCTCAAAAATATGGATTTTAGAAGAAAACCCTATCTGCCACATAGGAATTACTCCATTCCTCAACTAGATGCAAACATGATGTGTTGTTTTGCATGTCATAGTTTTTGGAATAGAGCACAGTATTGCAAAAGCATTAAATAAAATCATCTAGATACAACAAGAAGGTAGACACCCCCATCAAGAAAAAGTCCGTGAATGTTTGGAGAAGGAAATAGAACCCAAGAGATGAGAAAGGCAACAAGGATGAATCTATGAGCATGCACGGTGCACACCATGCACATTCAATATCCTCTCAATTTAAAGGAGAAGTAGAACCATAGGGGGAGCTAAACCTCATATCTCTCAACCCCAAATTTATGAGAAAGGACAAGTGTAAAGATAGTTCAAGGGAAAGGAACTTGTGACAAGGAAGTTGTTGAGAATGATAATTGTTTATGTATACTTCAATTAATGTTGAGTTAGTTAAAATATTTTTAAATTTGCTACAGTTGTTTTTGAGTTGCTATTAGCACATATTTTTATAAAATATTTTAGTGGTATTTATGGATGCTTTTGCATATAGTTTCATCATAGGAGCACTTATTGCTAGATTGTATGTGTTGCACCGTCTTCATAAAAAGACATCACTTGGGCATAGTCAAGGGAAGTGTTGAGTATGATGACATTCTGGTAATCCTCATCTTCACATTTATTCTCATTGCAAGAGTACTTTTTGGAAGGTCAGTATAGAGCAGGGTTGTGAGCATGTGCAGAGAGGTAAATGGTGTGGGAGAAACTCTTCAAAATGATTATTAAAAGTTCCATCCATAAAGAGGGCTTTCTTTTTCAAAAACTACAAAATTTTATTTATTGATATAAGTCATCCCGATGAGATCGCCTAAGGAGGAAGGAGTATGTTGATCGGAGTAACTAATGCCGATGGTGTTTCCTAAAGCATGAGTGGCGGGAAAAGGTGCGATTAAGTGGAAATCCATCGAGGCAAGTTACGACGATGAAGTCAAAGTCATCAAAGTAACATACACTATCAGCAATGAGGAAAAAATGTCATCCTGATGCCCAATGAGGTTATCGATGGAGCTCTTGCCGACAATTGATGGAGTGATGTCTTCATAGCAGTGACATCTGGTTATCGGGAGGTCCCAATTTATGTTACCTTGATACCCAATGCACTAAATGGAGAAGGCGACTCTATCAGAGAGATTCTCTCCGATAAAGTGATACCAAGCAAGAAAGGGAGTAAGACTCATCAAGATAATATTCATTGTCAGGGAGATGCATTTTGGGTTATCATGATGCCCGATGAGGAAGATGAGTTTGACACAAACAAAGTGACTACATTGGGAAAGCCTACACCGATAGATCGAAGCAGCCCGATAAGGAGAGTAAGGTGCAAGAAGACCCATCGGGATAGCTTACGCTATCGGAGAAACATTTTTAGAGTTGTGTCAATGCCCGATGGGCAGAATGCCATAGAGGGCAGATCTATCGGGGGAGACTATAACTATCAGAAGCAAGGGAAATACGCTACTCCGACGCCTGATGAAGCAATCAATGAAAGTTATGCTGATGAAAAGAAAGTTAGATGTCATGGGACCATCAGATGAAGTGTTGAGTGTTTTCACTCCAAAAGTCGATGGAGCAATTGGAGGAATAAACAGAGGAAGTTTTCATTGGAGAGACATACCCTGATGTGACATAAAGAAAAGCTGACTAATAGAAAGGAAAGGTGGATCCATCAGGATAAGTCAAGCCTTGAGGAAAAAAGTGAAATGACTAGAGTGAGGTCAGATGGATTGATCAGAATGACCTATATCAATCAAAAAGACAAAAAGGTAACTAAAGGAATGCAAAATACAGATGGCACCAAGTAATTGAATTATCGGGTGGGGTTACGCTGATTAGCTATTAGAATGTCTGATACGAAATCCATTATTTAATGCTCGCGATCAGGTGGTTTGGATCCATATGAAGCAAATCTGATAAGTTTTTGATCGTTACAGACTCTAGCCATTGCATATCCAACATAAAGGAGTTTTCATGATAGAATTATTCATAGTTTCTTCAGCTGTCAACATTGAAGTTGTAGACAAGAATCGTGGATAATTTAAGAATCCAAGCATTTAATCATGGAGGCTTCTGGTTTACAAGGAATGAGAAAGGTCATAGAGATTTCAGATACACAATCAACTAAATCAAAAAAGATGAAGTCTATGGAGGGTGTGCAGAAGCAAAAATTGAACCAAGACATGATTGACCAGATGGAGTCATCTGGTGCTAAGTTGAGGAGGTCTAAAACCAATTTTCCACCCAAGGATCAATTGGAAGATAAGTACAAAGGGGCTGGAGATATCTAGACAACCATAAGGGGCCACGAATTATTTTTATATCACTACCTCAGGCAGAACAAGGAGATGCCATTGTCAAACCCCTGGATGACATATTTGGGCAGACTGGTGGTCCCAAATGTTTTTCTGAATCTCAGATTATTGGAGTTGCTCACCAAGAAATACAACAAAGAAAAAAGATACATCCAATTGCCCAATGGGGATCCACTCATTCGGATATCTACCAGGTCTATTCAAGAGGTTTTCGGCATGACATATGAGCCTTACATGCCCCTATCGTTTATAGACTTAGAAGGATAATATACCCAAATGGACACCGCCCACATAGTGTGGAAGTTGGCAATTCACAAAAAGGAGAAGGGATGACTCACGGAACAGGATGGTCCTCCTTTTGAAATTACTCTATTCAGACAATACTTGCAGTACACATATTGGGCATGTGGCCAGGTCTGTGGGGAAGAAGTTCCCAATGTTACAAGAATAGGCCCATTGGTGTTGGCTATGGACAGTCAAATGCATAAGCCGAGGCCATTTGATTATGCAACTTACTTGGCAGAGAAGTTGCATGAAGGGTTTTTGAGTTTGCAAATAGAGCCTAACCCTACTTTCACGTTTTACTCATTGCTAATGCATATGGTTTTGTTTTATGGTCAGATGCAAGGTTAGTGGCTAGGAGAATTAAAAGTGACTTCTAGGAACAAAGAGGGACAAAACCAACAAATTCAATTATGGGTATCCCTATGGGACACAAGGTTCAACAAATCACACTATGTGTTGTTTGAAGAATATTTTCTCAAGCCCTTGTACAGATTGTTTGGGGTAGAATGTGAGGGGTGTTGGTATTTTGGTATGGTTTTGTCATTGATGTTAGCACCTACTATCATTACCAACTCTGGCACTTTGAAGAATTGGCAATGTTCACCGGCAAGCAAGTGATTTATGCACAGTCACCGGTATCTGGTATACCGATAGGATATAAAATTCACTGGCACTTGGAATGGCATGAAAAACACCTGGTTATATCGAAGACATCATTTGGACACTTTGTCTTGGAGATTTGTTCAATGGCATATTCATATTTGCATATTTGCTATTACCAGCAAATAGGTCCAGGTCATTCACCGATAGGCTTATCTATTCTAGATCAACACGACACGCTATGGAGATGTTTTATTATTGTTGTAAATGCATCAAGCCAACATATCGAATCAGTTATTGCATCGGATATTGTTTTATTTGTAAATTGATTTTATTGTAATATCCTTTAGAGCTAACCTACTAAAATTGGTCTTAGGTTATGATATAAATGTAATATCTTATTTGTAAGATCAAGTGTGGAATGCGAAGGAAGAAATAATTCAATATATGGAAGAATAAGCAGAGCTTTACACGCAGACATCATTTGAAGGTGAAGCAAAGTTTTTGTGAAGACAATCAAAACTACACCGGTACTGAATCCAGCATAGTAAGATGCTATTTTGAGAAGTACATCCTTATTGGATTTAACCATCCAACTGTAGTCAGTGTGACTCCTATTTGTGTTTGAGCAGTGAGCTCTAGGCGCTTGGCATTTCTGCATGTGCAAACCCCATTTGTATACACATGCTATCTATAGTAGTATCATCTGATTGTGGTTAAGGTTTCCTACCATGGTTTTTCCCCTTACAGGGTTTCCACGTACAAATATTGGTGTTATGTGTTGTGGATGTTATTGTCTTTCTATTTCATGCATTAATCTTCACCGATACTATAATTAACTGATAAAACTGTCTACCGGCATAAAAGTTTGGTTTACTGGTATTAAGAATTTAAGTTGGTTAAGTTGTTTTGGTTTGAATTTATTTGACAACTGATTCACCCCCCTCTCAGTTGTCCCCGGGACCTAACAATTGGTATCAGAGCCTAGTCCTCTTTTTGCAGAAGTTTAACAGCTTGAGGAGATCCAATGTCTACTAACTATTTCAGGAAGGACAGTCCTAAACTTGATGGAACCAACTATGGCATATGGACGATCAAGATGGAGACACATTTGAATTGCATTGGAAAGGACATCTAGGAAGTTACAAAGAATGGCTATACTTCTCCTACTCACGGTCAGCGTAATCCACCTACCTTAGGAAAAGATGAGGAAAATGATTGTAAAGCTAGAGAAGCACTTTTGAGTGCATTATCAGATCAGCAAATCATGGGATTATCAGATAGATAAACTGCTAAAGCTATTTGGGATCACTTGGAAACATTGAATGAAGGAGATTCCACAGTCAAAATTGCAAAACTTGAAATCTTTCGGGTCAGGTATGAAAATCTGAAAATGGAAGAAGATGAAAGGATTTCTACTTTTATGGAAAGAGTAAATGAAATTGTTTTGCGTATTAAATGTTGTGGAGGAACCTTAAATGAAGATGAAATTGTTTCAAAAATTTTAAGAGGATTTCCACCGGCATATAAAATGAAGGTAACTGTTATAAATGAGTTAAGAACAATGCCTAATACATCAGTAACTAGGGATACATTGATTGGAAAAATTTCAGTTTTGAAATTGAGGAATTCAGTCTTGTTGCTACTATAAAGACAGATTTAGCTTTTAACGCATAAACATGATCTGCACCATCATTTGACAAGTCTGATTGGAAAGCCTTTTATGCAAGAGAACTTGAGGAAAGTAGGAGAGAAAATGAAGAACTTGAAGAACTTGAATCACTATTTACAAGGAAAATGCCTAAAGGTCTAGTTGGTAGTAAGTATGAAGGTAAACCACCCTTTAAATGCTTTAACTATAATAAGATTGGTCATATGGCTTCTAGATGCCCTGATAGACATGATAGACTAAGAGAAGAAGCTAGGTTAACATACAAGCCTAACCCTGAATATCAGAGATACAGATTTAAGAAGAATAAAGATAAATCTTGTTATCTTGCTGATGAAGGAGTCATTGATGATTCTAATGAAGATCCAACAGACAATGGATGGGTTTTTGTTGCCTTAACAGAAGATCAACCAACACCTACTGTTCAACCGGTAGAGCAGGCCCTGGCAGCTAAAGTTGAAGTTAAGGATGAATGGATCATTGATTCAGGATGCTCACATCATATGATTAGTGATAAAGGTAAATTCTTGAACTTTCAGGAATATAATGGAGGTCTAGTAAGATTTGGAGATGACAAAGCTTGTTTGATCAAAGGTAAAGGTACAATATCTCTTGATGGTAAGCATAATAAAGACAATGTTGAATATTTGGAAAATTTAAAGCATAATCTTTTGAGTGTTGGTCAATTAGTTGAGAAAGGATTTCAATTACAATTCAAAAATGGTAAATGCAAAATTATGAACAAATCTGGTTTGGAAATTGCAATTGGTAATCAAACTAGAGGTAATATCTTTCATTTGAATAACAGTGAAAATACATGCTTGATTGCACATAATGATGAAAGTTGGCTATGGCATAAAAGACTCTGTCATGTAAATTTTAATTGCATGCTAAAAATCAATCTTATTAAAGCAGTTAGAGATTTACCTAAGATTGTCAAACCTCACAATCCAGTATGTAAGGAATGTAAATTTGGAAAACAAGTTAGAGCAACTTTTAAAAGTATTCTAGAAAAATCCAATAATGCTCTTGACTTAATTCATACTGATTTATGTGGTCTAGCTAGAACTCAAAGTTTACAAGGTGATAGATATTTCATGCTAATCATTGATGACTATTCTAGAATGCGTTGGGTTACTTTTCTTAGAGAAAAATCAGAAGCACTTGGGAAGTTCAAACTATTCAAAGCAATGGTAGAGACTGAAACCGGTAAGAAAATCAAATGTCAGAGATCAGATCAATGAGGAGAAATTACATCTAAGGAATTTAATACATTATGTGAAGTGAATGGAATCAAAAGACAATTATCAGCACCCCAGACACCACAACAGAATGGAGTTGTTGAAAGGAAAAACATAACTATCTTGGATGCAGCTAGAAGTATGTTATCTGAAGAAAATTTACCACATGTATATTGGAGAGAGGCAGTAAGCACAACAGTCTATACATTCAATAAAGTTCACATTAAAGGAGAAACCATTAAGACCCCTCATGAACTATGGTTTGGTATTACTCCTACTCTTAAATATTTCAAAATATTTGGAAGTAAATGCTATATTAGAAGAGATGAGTATATTGACAAAAGAGCAAGGCATATAGATGTTTTAACAAAAGATTGCAGAAAATTGTTGAGAGCAAGGCATATAGATGTTTTAACAAAAGATTGCAGAAAATTGTTGAGAGTACAAATGTGAACATTGATGAACAATTCAGAGGAACTTCAAGGTATATAGACTCTGAACCGGCAATAGAGATTCTGACAAATGAATCTACATTGAACCCACCGGTATAGAATGAAGATCTAGTTACACCTGTATCATCTGAAAATTCCACTGTAACTGAGGAACATCAGCAAACAAAGACACCTTGGTATGTAAGACTGAATCACTCTGAAGATCAGATAATTGGAAACAAGTATAAAGGAGTTATGACAAGAGGAAGACTGGCAAATGAAGAGGTATGTCTTATTTCTCAAATTGAACCATCATCAATTAATGAGGCATGTGAAGATAAACACTAGATTAAAGCTATGGAAGAGGAACTAGAACAAATTGAGAAAAATAACAC
Source organism: Cryptomeria japonica (assembly GCF_030272615.1). Classification (NCBI taxonomy): domain Eukaryota; kingdom Viridiplantae; phylum Streptophyta; class Pinopsida; order Cupressales; family Cupressaceae; genus Cryptomeria; species Cryptomeria japonica. Next base: position 303,666,539 of record NC_081410.1, on the reverse strand, counting down.
ATGGACATTAGTTCCGCGGCCTAAAGACAAAAATGTGATTGGAACAAAATGGGTATTTAGAAACAAAATTAATGAAGATGGTAAGGTAATCGGAAATAAAGCAAGACTAGTGTGTAAGGGATATTCTCAAAAAGAAGGAATTGATTATAATGAAACCTTTGCACCGGTAGCTAGAATTGAGGCATTCAAATTATTCTTGGCTTTTGTGGCACACAAGAACTACAAAGTATATCAAATGGATATTAAATGTGCATTTCTAAATGGAGATATTGAAGAAGTTTACATTGAACAACTTGATGGATTTTCTTTGACAGATAATAGAGATATGGTTTGCAGGTTAAGGAAAGCTTTGTATGGGTTGAAGAAAGCTCCAAGAGCTTGGTATGAAAGATTCGATAAGTATCTTTTGAAGATTGGTTTTTCTAAAGGTAATGCTGACAACAACTTATACTACAAAGTGACTAATGATGACATCTTGGTTATAGAAGTTTTTGTTGATGATATAATCTTTGGAGGAGAAGATGGATTATGTAAAGACTTTTCTATTGAAATGCAACAAGAATTTGAAATTTCAATGATTGGAGAGATAAATTTTTTTTTAAGATTGCAGATTTCATAGACTGATAAAGGTATATTCTTGAGTCAATCCAAGTACTTGAAGGAGTTACTAAAGAAATTTGGGATGGAAAACTCTAAACCGGTAAGCACACCTATGACTAAAAATGACAAATTATCACTAAGGGATGAATCTACACTTGTTAATCTGACTAGGTACAAATCTATGATAGGAGGTTTACTGTATTTGACACAAACAAGACCTGATATTATGAATGCAGTATGTATTGTTTCAAGATTTCAGAGTAATACTAGAGAAAATCATGAATCAACGATAAAAAGGATTTTCCGGTACTTACAAGGCACTACAAATCTTGGCTTATGGTATCCTAGAGATGAAAAATTTAAATTATGTGCATACACAAATGCAAATTGGGCAGGGGATGTGGATGATAGAAAAAGCACCATTGGCGGAGCATTTTTTCTTGGCAGCAGATTAATTTCTTGGTTGAGTAAGAAAAAAAGTTGTACATCTTTATCAACAGCTGAATTAGAATATGTTGCAGTAGCAACTAACTATACATAGGTATTATGGCTTAAGAAAATGTTGAAGGACAGAAAGGTAAAATGCAAGGAACCCATAACTATCTATTGTGACAACACTACAACAATTGATATATCTAAGACTTCGGTATTACATTCTAAAACTAAACATGTTTCTATCAAATTGAATTTTCTGAAAGAGAATGTTGAAGCAAAAGAAGTAAATCTAGTTTATGTGAATACTAAAGAGAAGATTGTAGATATTTTCACTAAACCTCTGCCTAAGGAGACCTTTGATTATATTAGAGATCAGCTTGGGGTCATACCCCCACCAGTAGAGACTTAGATAGTTGATGTTTGTCATCAACCGACAAAATTAACAGAGAAATCTTTTACTCCGGCTTTGATGAGGAAGCTACTTCTTAGGGGGAGTAGTTGGTATACTGAATTGGTTGGTATTTTGTATTTAAATTTGGTTTTGTATTGACTTTGGCATTTGATGTCAAAGGGGGGGAGATATCTGTGGAAAAACACTTTATCTTTTGGGGAGAGATTATTCATTTGGGGAGAGATTGTTATTTTGAGAGAAACTAATTACTCTCTATTTTGATTTCTGGTTATGATCACTTTTTGGGAGATTGTTGGTTTTTGGTATTTGCCATTTCTATTTTGGCACTTTGATGGTTTTTCCATCTTGTGTTGCCATCAATGCCAAAGGGGGAGATTGTTGGTATTTTGGTATGGTTTTGTCATTGATGTCAACACCTACTATCACTTATCAACTCTGGCACTTTGAAGAACTGGCAATGTTCACCGACAAGCAAGTGACTTATGCATAGTCACCGGTATCTGGTACACCGACATGATATAATGTTCACCAACACTTGGAATGACATGAAAAACACCTGGTTATGTCGAAGACATTGTTTGGACACTTTGTCTTGGAGATTTGTTCATTGGCATATTCATATTTGCATATTTGTTGTTACTGACAAATAGGTCTAGGTCATTCACCAATAGGATTATCTATTCTAGATTAGCACGACACGCTATGGAGATGTTTTATCGGTTATTGCATCAGATAATGTTTTATTTGTAAATTGATTTTATTGTAATATCCTTTAGAGACGACCTACTAAAATTGGTCTTAGGTTATGATATAAATGTAAGATCTTATTTGTAAGATCAAGTGTGGAATGTGAAGGAAGAAATAATTCAGTATATGCAAGAATAAGTAGAGCTTTACATGCAAACATCATTTGAAGGTGAAGCAAGGTTTTTGTGAAGACAATCAGAACTACACTGGTACTGAATCCAGCATAGTAAGATGCTTTTTTGAGCAGTACATCCTCATTGGATTTAACCATCCAACTGTAGTCAATGTGACTTCTATTTGTGTTTGAGCTATGAGCTCTAGGTGCTTGTCCTTTTTGCATGTGCAGACCACATTTGTATACACATACTATCTGCAGTAGTATCATCTGATTGTGGGCAAGGTTTCCCATCGTGGCTTTTCCCCTTACAAGGTTTTCATGTACAAATATTGGTGTTATGTGTTGTGGATGTCATTTTCTTTTTGTTTCATGCATTAGTCTTTACTGGTACTGTAATTAACTAATAAAACTATCTACCAGCATAAAAGTTTGGTTTACTGATATTAAGCATTTAAGTTGGTTAAGTTGTTTTGGTTTGAATTTATTTGACAACTGATTCACCCCCCCCCTCTTAGTTATCCCCAGGACCTAACAAGGGGTCTATCTCATAGGAGATTAAGATATTCTTGAGACTCCATGCTTTTGGAGACACTAAGGTCAACCACAATTGGGGTGACTGGTTTGTATGCCAAAATTTCACTTTTTTTAGGGTATATGGTTTTGAGGGTGTTCCATATATGTTGCCTACATTAGTTCCTGATAGGATTTCTTATCTAGAAATTGTTAGGCAACTTAGTATGTCAAATGCAAAACATTTGGGTGGTGCACACAAGTAGGTATTTATTCCCGGTACTTTGCATTTTGAAGACTTCACCATTGTATCTACCAAGGCTTATGAGATGATAGAAAAGAAGCTAGTAGAGGAGTATAATTTTTATGGACACCAAGCTCAGAAAAATTATGATCCAGAGGGATACATCAACCACTATAGGAAGAGCCAGAATCTGGGAGAATATTTGCATATACCCATGGATGCTGAAGATTTATTTAGAAACAAGGAACAGGATGAGGCTGATGCAATCTTAGAGGAGTTGAACCAAAAAGTGGAAGAGCGAAAGTAGAGGCTTCAAGAGCTAAAAGAAGAAGGAGACTCTGAGAGTGAATCTGATGAGAATGTAGTTGTATCTACCCTCCATGCACCTGAACTAGAAGAAGTGGCAAAAAGCCAAGAGAAAGCCAAGGTGAGAATAAACGCCAACATAGATGTGATAATGGAAGAGCATGCATCTTTTATTGCAGATGAAGTTTTTGTACAATCCAAAGAGTTTCAATCATTTTTGTACCACTACAAAGGGAAAAAGTTGAGGGAAAGCATCCCAAATGTCACCCCAGAAAATGAAGCAGAGATGCTCAAAAAGTTGAAAGGAGACATTGATGCAGAAGTGGCCACAATGACACCACAGAGAGGGATACAACTTCTTAGTGAGGCAGGTATCATTTTGTTTCCAGGATGGGACTTAAGTGCTTCTTTCATTTTTGATAGCTTGTTACATTCTAATAGAAAGGATGTAAAGTTAGACATACAGGGAGTTGATGACATTTTTATTGGATCAAGATATGATCCAAATGAAGAGGAAATTTTGCTTTGGGCCCTATACCACCCAAATAAAAGACCCAAGATTATAGACGTAGATAAGGCATTTGGGCATATGATGAGGCTGAAAGTGGGACAGGTTAATCCAATTGTCACTGCAAATTTGGGGATTAACATTGCAAAACTGAGTAAGGCCCAAATGCAGTGAGTGTTAAAGGAAGGTAAAAAATACAAAAATCTATATGAAGACCTATTAAAAAGTCATGGTCATGAAGTACCATAGATAACTGATACTGGTGTGTAGTAGAAAAAGAAATATGATGACCAAATGAAAGAAAATATAAAGCTAAGAAGGCAAATCAAGACTGCCAGGGTGGATGCTGCTTGTGTTTTGATGACCAACAGGTTTGAGCATTTGTTGGAAGTTCTCAAAGAATTTTGGACCAACTGTCAGAAGACTCAGGATAATATGGCTTCTCATGAAAGAATTTTGAAGACGCTGAAGCCATTGTTGAAAGAGAAGAGTGCCAATGAGAAAATTGTTGAGAAGATCTAGAGAAGGTTGAGCAAGAATAAAGCATTTGGTGTGGACATCAAGAAATAATTTACCAATTGTAAGGATATTGTCAGATATGGTGTACCAGATATTGTGGATGAGGCAGAGCAGTTAAAGGACAAAGGGATTTGGATTCCAGAATGCCAGAATATGCTCAACACATCCCTTAATGTTTCCCGAGTAGATGTTTTGGATATGAAAGACACAGGTGAGTAGATGGAGAGAATAGTTACCATGGAGATCGATGTGAGGGATGTTGTATTCAACACCAACACTCATTAGGACAACACGTATTTGGAGTACATACAAAAGTATGATACAATACTGGATGACCAAAACTAATTTTAATATTTTGTATCTAGTAGTTAAGCAATTAGGTGTTAGGTTTTAGTCAAGTTTAGTTTAACAAGATAAAAGTGTGTGTCCTTTCATTTGAATCCTTTGGCTCACATATATTTAGTGAGTCACTTTTGTATCATAAGATAGAAAAAATTCCGCCACTGGTTGGGCTACAAGTGTTATGTTTTAGAAAAGTCTAATAGGAATGAGGAGTTTATTTTGTGCAAACTGAATATATTGGAGTATTTGTAAGTGTATTTTTGTGTACATTCTTATTCCAGAAGTTAATATACAAGGTTTCATGCTTTTATCTTCAGACTGTTATGTGTAATTTTGTGTTTGATGGAATCATATGTCCTCTTGATAAATCTTTTAGATTTGCTGTGATGTGCCATCACATGATGTTGTATTGAATATAAGATTGGGTTCTTTATTGTTCATACAATAGATAATGAAACTTTCACAGTGATGGTCTTATAATTGTCTCTTGAGTTGATAGTGATTCTTGTCCGCAAAGTTACTCATTAATGGTCGATAAGGCATTGGTCTATTATTAATCTTTGCTGCATAAGTTTGTATGTATTAGGTCCTTATCAAAGAAACAAATCTTCTAATTTCTATCAGTATTGGTTACAATTGACATCAATGACAACATAACAATTCATTAATTCAATCTTCATGCAAATGCCAACAATCTCCCCCTTTGGCATTGATGGTAATACAAATATCAATACCATTGATTGTTATGATTGTGAATAGGAATCCTGGTTTACATTTTACCATGTACTCTCCTTGTCTTCAACTAGTAGCTGGCTATAGATCTTCTATCCATCAATCATATAATTCTTCTCCCCATAATCACATAGTTCTTCTCCCCCTTTGACAACAATGCCAAAGTGAAAGTAAACTTCACTACTAAGCATCAACAACCAACAACTTGATGACCCACCTGTAGAATAACTCCACTCTACATCAATCCCGCTGTAAAATTCTACAAGTAGCTCTGGGATTGATATACTCTACATCATGCTCAATTAACCTCATGAAGGGGTGCAACCCCTAGATGACTTCTAAGATACTCAAAAGTAATCTTAGGAAGAGGTTAAGTAAATATATCTGCAAGATACTCCTTGGTAGAAACATGTTCCAATAACACATCTTTACTCTACACTTTTTTCATCAAGAAATGATACTTCAATTCAATATGCTTGGTTCATGTGTGCAAAACATGGTTCTTGGAAATATTTATGGCACAAGTATTGTCACATAAAATCGTTACAGGTTCTGAAAACTTTATCTTGAAACCTTCCAAAATGTGCCTCATCCAAATAGCCTGGGTACAATTCATATAAGCTAAAACATACTCAACTTCAATAGTAGACTATGATATACAACTTTGCTTCTTGCTACTCCATGAAACACGTCTTCCTCCAAGAAATAATTCTCCACCAATTGTGATTTTCCTATAATCAACATTACCTGCCCAGTCTGCATCTATATACACCTTCAAGACAAAGTTACCTACATATGGATACCATAATCCATAGTCAATAGTGCCTTTCAAATATCTAAATGTCCTCTTGGTTGCTATAAAATATGTTTCCTTAGGATTCTTCTAAAATCTAGCAACTAGACCAACTGCATGAGCTATATCTGGTCTGCTATGAACAACATAGTGCAATTTCCCAATCATTGACCTATACTCCTTTTTATCAACAGATGTGGCTTCATCTTCCTTAGACAATTTACATCCTGTAACCATTGGTGTCCCAACTAGTTTAGTCACTCATACCAAATGTCTTTAATACCTCTTTTACATATTTAGACCGTGTGATGAAAATACCACTCTTCATTTGTTGAATTTGCAAACCTATCAATTTTTTTATCTCTCCCACTAGAGACATTTCAAACTCACTTTTCATTTCATTTGCAAAGTCATTGCTCATGTCATCATTACCTCCAAATATGATATCATCTACAAACACTTCACTAACCAACATCTTATCTCCTTCAGATTTGAGATATATGTTGCTATCTTCACTGGTTCTCTGAAAACCTATCTTGATCAAGTGTAAATGAGGCCTTTCATACCATACTCTCGATGCTTTATTTAATCCATATAATGTCTTGTGCAACTTACATACCATGTATTTTTCATCAGTCAAAGCATAATCATCTGCTTGCTGACTTCACATTAATCTAATATACTTTGAATCCCTTATGTGCTGCAAATGCAAGTAAAGTCCTGACACCTTCTAGTCTAGCAACTAGTGTAGAAATCTCACCATAATCTTCTCCTTCTTCCTATGCATAACCTTTGCAAACCAATCTAGCTTTGTTTTAGACTACTATACCATCTTCCTTCAGCTTGTTCCTGAATACCCACTTAGTACCTATCACATTTTTATTCACCGACCTGGGTACTAGGGTCCATGTATTGTTCTTCTTAATTAAACTTCAGACCTTCCTTCTTCATCATGTTCTACAAGATCTTTACCTTAATATGTTAGGGTTAGACCTTAGAGGACCTGAGAAGCTTTGATACTAATTGATGGTATGATGAAAGAGTAAGGATCTGGACAACTAATTTAGAAGGGGGGGGTGAATCAGTAGATAGAAAACTGATAATAAATTTCACTAATCTCAGAATCAACCTCTCAAAGTAAACCTAGAATTGACAAGTTAAACCACTGAACTATAAATGTAATATCATTGTCAAGTTTAACTGGTTGACTGTTATAGCAGATTAACAGTAAACAGATTGAAACTCACAAACATCCAAATACTCTACTGACATAAGTAAAATTTCATCTCATATTGTTGCCGGTTAACATAACATATCAAAGTGGATTACGCAGTGAAGCAATTTAACCATAGTAAACATAACCACAAAAAAATTCACCACTTGACACAATATTTTTGACATGGAAACCCAAATGGGAAAAACCACGATGAGATGAGACTCACAAGTTAACTATTTAAACTCATCTGAAGTTCGCCCTATTAGGAGACAAGCCTGTTAAAGCTTTTACAAAAAGTCTTGTTAAGAACAGATCTTGTTAGGGACTACTCGATTAAGGGATTGACTATAATGCCCTATTAAAAGAAATACCCTGTGAGGAGTAACCTTGGTAGAGGATTTGAAATCCAAGCTAATGGACCACCTGGTTAGAGGATTTGACTAACACTAAGCTTGTTAGAGCTTACCTGGTTAGGGGATTTTACTGCTGTAATTGTTAGAAAACAACAGGAGCTTTATGATTTGTTTGAATAAAACTACACTTGCTTGTTCAGATCCTTTTCATGCTCCTATCTGCCTTTACACAAACTACAGATACATCATCCAGTTCGAAAATCACACACTCAACTAGAAATTTGCCAACTCTGAAACAAAACAACTCATCGACCTTATAAACAATTCACTAGGTCAGTAACACAAGAAAAACCTAATTCTCTCATAGAGATTACAAACAAGTCGGTTCAAGTATGACCATTGGATTACATAACAATATCCACACATCATTCAAGATAGCCTTGACCGCTCCTTGATCACCGCTTCATCGAACTCAGTAACTCATCACGCGGTTTTCATTACATGCAATATACTTGCTCATTCCCAAGATAAAAACCATTATCTCAACATGCCAAAAATACTTTGAAACTCTTCTCATACAACATGCATACGTGTCATAATCATTACCGCTCATCATCAGATCATAAACTAATATAAGAAACTTCATCAAACTTAATCGGCTAGGGTTTATCAACTCAACAGGTAGGGTTTACCTATTCAACTCTCCATTACTTAGCAATACCGGTTCACTCCACAAACTCACCTATTGGTTACAGTTTCCTTCACTAGCTCTTCCTACCGGTTACAAAACAACATTATAACAACATACTTACCAGTTACAATTGACATCAATGACAACATAACATTTCATTAATGAGATCTTCATGCAAATGCCAACAGGGGAGTGTCATCAACTAAGAGAAGAAGTTCAAAGGGGGAGAAGATGCGTGGTTGAGCGAGGCTGGTAGTTGGTTCCCCCACCCTTTGCAATTATTGTGAAAGGGGGAGAGTTTGAGCATGGTTGACATCAATTCCAAAGGGGGAGATTATTGGTATTAGATTGTCATTGATGAAACATGATAAAGTGTTGAGAAAATATAGAGACATCCACTAGAAAAAGATGAAACGTGATAAATTTCCTAGATGAAGATCAGGTTTGGCTGAGATGGTGTGGTCTTAGATTGACGGTGTTGAGAAATTGTGAGTGCTGAAGTGTAGAGATAAGATTGGAGATTGGCAGAGTTGAGCAATTTTTGGTGCTTAAGTATGGAGATAAGATTGGATAGAGATGTTGGATGATGCATATCCCAAAGGAAGATCAAATTCACTGAAGATGTGTTGTTGTGGTGTTGATGAAGAACAAATTAATTCATGTTGTCAAAATTGAGCAGAACTTATTGTATACAAGCAAGCTAAATAAGTATGGAATGTGCATGTAGTCAAAAGACACTAAAAAATAGAGAAGACAATAAGGTCAGCTATTTGGAACTATAATTGGATAAAGGGATATAGGCAATAGAACTATGAAGGAACTGGAAAATTGGATTGGCTCTAAAAATATATGTTGCTGTATAGAAATCACATCGTGTTTATCACCAAGGATTTCGATGTGACTTTGTTTTTAAATGAGAGATCTAGAAAGTCTCCTTGACACTCTTGGGTCACACCGATAAAGATTTCCTTCTTGATGTGACTTTTCTTTTTGGCAAAACACAATTTGTTTCTTGTTGATCTTTGGTGTTATAGTGATATGAATATGTTCGCTATGACACATGAGATGTCTTGGTGAAAATGATACTTCTTACACAGTAGAACAAATGATGTGTTTTGTACAACGCCCCATCAGACCATAGAAAGAAAGTTTAAGGAAAAATGATCTTGTAGGGTAATTAAGAGGAAGAAGGTGCATAGTCCCACCATCCTGCAAGTGTTGATTGAGTGGTTGAGAAGACGATGGGTATTCTACAAATTTTTGACATAGAAGTGGTGCACTCAATGTTTGACCAAGTTTGAGTTGATAATTTAAAAGAAGATGTGGAGGATGTGGCATATACAAGACCAATTAGAGATTTCTAACAGGATATGGTTGTTGAGAAAATGACACATAGGAGCTTCCTTTCTAAGAATGAGTGTTTCATGTAAAGGTCATGTCAAAATGCTGAGTTAGCTAAACAAAAATCAGAAAGATAGAATGTAATATGAAAGGTAGAAAACCAGAAAGTAGAAATTAAGGTAGATTAAGCTCTAGACTCTAGCAACATTTCTCATCGAGGTTTTATCCCATCTTGGGTTTTCCTCATATATCTTGTATTGTGGGCTTGCCTTCTATGTGTGTGCGCAGATTGGTTTAATATATTTGCTTATTGTTGCTTAACCTCTGTTATTAGAGCTTTGATCTTTTAGATAGTTCAAGTTTTAAGTTAACACTGATTCACCCCCCTCCTAGTGGTCCATTTGTGTTCCTTCAGTCTAGACCTAAACCAACACTGCATGCAAGAAACACCTCCAAGAATTATGCCTCAAACATCTGCATTATGCTACAATCATCATGAATATTGCATAACATGAAGAACACCACTGGATCAAGAAAATGATCAATAACATGCACAACAATCAATGCAGGCTATCAAAACAGATAGGAACCAATCTAGAAACATCCACAAGCAATGTGAATCACCACAACAACAACCACAACATTACCATTTACTAGAATCTTCATCATCATTATACTAAACCTCAAGAACACACACTGAACTAACTGTCAAATTGAAAGATTCACTTGTGGACCTCCAAATCATGAACCATCTAAATTGAGGACACATATGAACATCCAAAATATTATGCCAAATCCACAAACCAAGATATTACAATTTTGGAGCAATGCAGAGCACAATCCAGAATACCGAATAACATAAACAACTAAAAAACAACCTCAATACCGAATCACACAACTCAATCAAATAATCACGTGAACCTCTAAAACATTTTCTGAATCAACTAAAGATACTTATCTAAAAAACCCATTAAACCACAATAGCTCAACTGCAACACACTGCCCAAACCAACTCACTGAATTTGACTGCAACATTGGAACACTCAGAAGCATATGTTGACATCAATCACACCAAATCATTCCAGCAAAATTCTCAACAATATCCAACAATTTTCCCCTTTGGAATTGATGGAAACATATGGATGTGAAAAACAATCAATGCAAAGAAAGAAATCAATAATCAACAATGTCCCATAACTCTCAACAATCACTCCCTGAGATTAGCACAAGATATAGCAGTTTTTCACATGCTTCTCTCCTCCTTTGACATCAATAAAAAAGGTGCATACAAATCATTATTCTCACCCTATAGGATAATCTCTCCCCCTTAGATTAGCACACAAATTTGAGCACTTGAATCACACACTAACTACTCCCCTGGAGTAGCAAATTCACTCATGAATCTGGTGTTGGGAGTATTTAAAACTAAGTCAAGTTTATAGGCCCATTTCAAAATTTTGCTCTGCATTTCCAAATGATTAAAATAAGTCAGTTTGAATGGCCTAGTTAGCAAGGGGGTAAAATGGAGCCGGTTGATTTTCAGAGGGTAAGGCTCAGGATTCATGTCCCACACCTTTCATTTGGCCTATGCAGTGATGTGCAACTTTCAGAATTCAGTTTGGATAAGTTTACTAGGTACCCATTTCGAGGGGTGAGCTGAAAGTGCATTCTAGGCACAAGTGCAAATTTTATTAAGTAGCCTACTTTGGGTGTTTATATCTTTTGCCATGTTTATTATCATGAATAATTTAAAAATGGATTGAATTTTATGCATAAATGTGAGTCAACATGCAAAATTTCAAGTCCTTATGAATCCGTTTGCTCAGTTTTCAAAGCTCAATCCGTTTGTAGTTTGTGATGTTTGCACAAGTGTAAAAATGTCCTGGTGAGCGTCATGTCAGAATGTTTGTTCCGGGCTAATGTTGGTATAAATGGTGAGCTACGTTTCAAATTTCAAGGCTCTACCAATCCGTTTGATCGGTTTTCAAAAGAGCTCATTTTGCCATCAAATTCAGTTATCTGCACTCCAGTGTTATATCAGTTAATGTAGCCATTTTGGTGAGCATGCCGTTTGCATCCTGTCAGTCTTTTGGTCAAACTGAGAATCCAAAGATTTAATATGTAGTTAAAGGTACCTGTGTTTCAAATTTGAGGGCCTATGGAGGTCGTTTGATATTTTTGAGAAAGGCGTCATGTGTTGCCAGAACATTGACTTCATCAGATCCGCAGTGTCGACAAAGCCAGTTGGGCATTTTCGGAAATTAATATCTCTTCACTCGGGACTCATCTTGAGAAACCATTTGGTAGAAGTCATCCTTGTATATCAGAGTACACGCCTGTCAGATGGCAAGGTCCAGAAAGGTGTTTTGACCACTTTGAAAATTACGTCTTCGCGATTAAATGCGAAAATTGTGGCGTAATTGCCTGAAGGTTGTAAAATGCGGATTAATGATCCGAAAACGATGCCAATCATTTCCAGAGGTATGTTTGAGGTCCGTGAAGCATTTCAAAGGCCAGTTGCTTGAAATCAAATTTTTTTTTAGTTGGACCCACTTTGGGGCTCGACTTGGCTCATGCCCGCGGATTCATTTTATTGGTGATTTTTGCTTACTGGGGGAATTTCAGAATATTCAGATTATGATGCAATCCACAAGTCATAGTCAGGTAAAGTTCATATCGGTAGTAGCCATTGGGGATTCAAGGTTAAAGACATTGTGAATGTCAAGGGTGTCTCCTTTGATTTGTCAGCTTGATTTGTCAACATCCTTCCAGATTGCAAGAGTTTCGTTTTTGATACAACAAAGGTTAACTATTGTGTTTGAAAAATACCATGACATGTGTCAATGTTCTTTTTTGTATGAGAATGGGGGAATCTATATCAAGCTTGGTTAATACATTGGACAGTTCGAAATGCTTGATTCCTCGGGAGTATTTAAAAGTGATGAGGATTTCAATGTTGAACAAGCGTCCCACATCTTCATATTCACAAATCTGTGATGTGTCCACAAAAGAACTTGGAAAGCTTCCCCATGAAGTGTTTTTTGGAGTTCAATTTCATCCCATTGGCATGTGCTTCGCTTGCTCAAGTGCATGCTACTCGCACCTTGATGGCAAGAAAGTTGCTGTCAAAGTTTCAACGCACATTTAACCAACACAGCAGCTACTATTACTGCAACATTGGAGCAGTAAGATTGTGGTGTAAAGGAGCAGCAGCAAAGACCTCCCAGCAGTTCACGTGGTGAGTGAAGGGGCAGGTTGAAACCTTACAACAAATGCAATTTGGCAAGTGTAATGCCATCCCCAGCAAAGGGTTTCAAGCAAATGAAATTTGGCAATTATAAAACCATATTTCTCCTCCCACGTGATGGCTGGAGAAGGGAAGCTAAAAACTTAATAATGCAAAGTAAATACCAGCACTCCCCCTCCTCTGCCTACAACATGGAAATGATGGTGGTTGGCCTAGGCATTGAAGTTGTAGCAAAAACAATTTAACAGAGCTTCCCTCCTCCCTCACGTGGCATTCTAAAAGCATGGGAACTTTTAAGCAATTGCAATCAACAACTAAAGCTTCTCCCACGCAGCAAGTAAGAGACAAGTCCTTTAGAAAAATGCATATTGGCAGGTTGAGTACCCATCTCCAATGGCACATGATAGCTTTGAATGGGCATGGAGTGGTTTAAAACAAATGCTAGCAGCAAATACAAATTTCTTAGCAAATACAATAATGCAAAAATGTAATAGCTTTCCCCTTGCACTAGTCTTTAGCATTCTTCCAAGCAAAATCTAGAAATCGCCATGAAAGTCTCATAAAAGCTTCAAAAAAATGCAGCTCCAGGCATAAGCCTTAATCCCACATTGGCTGGGAAATGGTCTTTTTTAATATTTATATGCAATGCTCCACAGTAATATAATGTCAAAGCCTTAAAGGCTTTTGACAGATGGTGCTTGATGGCACCCAAGGTGGGCCCACATTCGAGCATGGATCCCGAGGCGACAGAGGAGTTGACTAGAAGGTGACTAGGTGGACCCCACGTAGGCACGCTTCTTGAGGCAGGTAGGCAAAATTTTGTAGAGAAAGGCCGGGTTAATGAGTGAGCAAGTTCGAGATGGATCGACGGTGCACGCTATTTCGCAAAGGGAAGATGCACGCGAGTTACACCCTGCGAAATAGCGAAAGTGAACGAGAGTCGTCCACGTGTCGTGATAGGTGGCAGTCCAGTAGGCGGGTCGCAGTGAGGTGGCACACAGTTGACACATAGGTGGCAGTCCAGTGGCGATGATGTGGCGGCCAAGTGGTAGTGATGAATCAGATGACGTGGCGGTGATGATGTGTCATCGTAGGTGGCGTCCGATCAACCCCATCGACCAATTAGAGGCCACCACATGGCAAGGTGTCAGAGCAGAAATGGAGGCAAAAATCAAATTTAAAATGAATAAATGATATAGTTCTGACTATATTAAAATTCAAAATATTTAAATGACTGAGCACAAATGGGAATTAATTCGCCCAGGGTCTAAATTTTGGCCAAAATATAAAGTATTATATATCGCCGGAAAGCTCTCGGAGTGAGGAATCTTAGAGGTTAATTTTGACAAATGTGGGATATTTTGGAGGCAGTTTACATGGGAACAAAATTCAGTTAGAGAGGAGACACTTGGCAATTCAGTTGCAGATTTGATTTTCTTCCCTCCTCTTTTTATTCCGAATTCTTCTCAGTTGTAAGGGTTCCAAAAATTTGGAAAATGCTCCAAATTTGATGGCTTCCAATTTTTGAATATCATGACTCAGATTTGTGAATGCTTCTATTTGGTTTCAGGGTACAAAGATTGCAATGCATTATTGTAAATGTGATTTTAGTTGCAGGTCTTGCTCATGTCAGGCATGAGTAAATTCCTCACAGTATTGTCTCTAAGTATGCATTTCATTATCATAAATTGAATCCTCAAGGAGGATGAAGATTTGTCAATTTTAAGGAAATTGTGTGACTATTTATAGGTATCCTTCAAGGAAGGTTTTAAATTCTGTAGTCAGTCATGAATGATGAAATGTGTATCCAAATCTGATAAATTTGTGAATGAATCAAATAGTGCATTAATATAAGGTATTGGTGCATGAATATTTTGTTTAAGGAAAATAATCTTGCATCTATGATTCATATTTGTAGTTCTGTCTGTGACTCTGTTGCCCAATGAACAAGGCACTGGTCTTGCAAGTTTGGGGATGTTTTCAGATATATATTTTAAATGACAAATCTAATTTCCCTTCATGTTTAGGGTTTAATGTTCTATCCTTCCAAAGCTCTATTTCACCAATTATTTGTATAAGATCTAGCCCATTTGTACATGTTACCTAATTTGGTGAGCTTGCAAAATGGTTTGTCTGCTCATTGTTGATGCAGTCTTATGTTTGTGATTGTTGTATTCAATGCATCAAAAGGGTGTCCCCCCCTAGGTCTAGCAGAACCTGAAGTGCAGGAGGATCATTAGGATCCTATGTGATGTTGTCCAAGCCCTAAGGTGTTTCATTGATTGAGATTGGCTATCTCATAGATAGATTTACAGGTGTCTTGGGTTATCACTTTTGGTGAACAACAAAAATGGCGACTCTGCTGGGGAATATGAAATTTAAAGAGTCTCTGGTTGAAAATTTTGTTTCAAATATAATTGAGTCTGGCTATTGAGAATGCACAGAGTTGAAAATGTCTTTTATTGTTGAGGGATTTAGTATTATGTTCTGGGTTGTAATGTTATTGTCTACTATCAAAGAAAGTTTCTTGTGAAGAATCAGAGAGAATATACATTGTTCAGAGTTGTAAGAGGTTCTTACAGTTGTTTATGAATTCTCCCCAATGTCATAATTGGGTGGCGACTCTAGTCTCTGTACCAGTGCTTGAAGGAAGTTTGTATTCCAAGACTTTTACAAGATTGGTTGATAATCTTATGAATCAGATTAAGATGCAAATGGATCTAAGTAGCAGATGCTCAGACATGGTACTTTCATCATAAAAGTGTTATAAAGAAGATGCAGTAAAAGATTTCAGTCACACATAACTCTGTGGTTCATACTAGTATTGAGCATCCTGGAAGAGTGTTGATTGCAGCGAGATCGAAGGAGTAACAAAGAATTTAATAAGTGTTGAGTGGCATTCTGCTGTTCAAAATATCCTTTGTGCAAGAGGTGGGGACTCTGTGATAAAAGATCATGCTAAAGTGTGAAGTAAATCTCCAGATCTACAAGAGTTTACAGCTGCAAATCTCCAGGTATTTTCAGAGGTTTCAAATGCAAAGATGTTTGTTCTGAAAATTTGAATGTGTAATGTCATTTTCCCATTTAGTGAACAGCACTAGTCTAGAGGGAAAGAGAGGATCTCAAAATTGATTTGCATATCTATGCTGCTAAAATATTCAATGTATGTTATCCTCCGTAGTATGCAAATGTGGAAGAACTTTATGTCAAACAATGTTAAGGAATAGATTTGAATGAGGATTTGTGCTTGAAATGTTTCATTTTCTATCCAAGATTTTATAATCATTTGTGGGAGTAGGAGAAAATGAATAGTAAAGATTTTCAGCCTTGTGTATTTCCACATAGAGCCATGCCTGGTGAAGTGTCACAACCATATAATAGGAGAAGTTTCATCATGAACCATTATGCTGCTCTAAATTTCAGAGATATTCTGGGTTACCCAAATCCCATACCCACAGAAATTAGGAAGTATTTGCCAATTTTCAGTGGGAAGAAATCAAAATCAGCATGTCAACATGTTAAAAGATTTTCAGATTTGATAGGAGAATTCAAAATTTGCCAAGAAGATGTATGCATGAAATTGTTTATTCAGTCATTGAAAGAGGATGCAAGAGATTGGTTCTCTTTTTTGCCAGTGAATTCTATTACCTCATGGGAAGAATTGGTTTCAGATTTCATGGATCAATTCGATGAGAAGGTGAGTGATTCTGACTTGTTGAAAGAGTTCACTTATATACAAATCAGGGAAGATGAATTGGTACCCACATTTAACATCAGATTTTCACAAGCTCTGTCCAAAATTTCCAGAAGGTATAAACTTGATGATAAAGTATGTCTGGATGTTTATGTGAGTGCATTTGATGAGAAGATGGGTTTCCTATTGAGAAACAAAGAACCCAAAACCTTGTATGAAGCCTTTAACACAGCTAGGGATATGGAAAATAACTTGAAGTTTGGAATCTCGAAGAGATTCGTGTCTACTGTTGTTTCCTACCAAAGCACCTTCAATGGTGGAATACCATATGAAGTTGAGCAAGTCATTCCTTGTCTAGGTGCATCAAGCACTGCAGTTCCAAATGGCTTTTATGATGCATGTGTTTCAGATTTAAATGAGAGTCAAGAACCTTTGCTGTTAATGCTAGTTGTCTCTCGCAGTAGTGATGGAATGATCAGTGGGAAGCATTGTGAAAATGTTGATATAGAGACAGATATATACAAGGGATATGTACCATTTGATTTGTATGCCGGTTATGTTGATTATGTGGCTGCTAATTACCAAGTGAATCATGCATCTCTCCAGGATAATATTGGTGAAAATAATGATGGTGATGACCATCAATCTTTACATGCTGCTAATGTATTGGATGTTGAAATACCAAATACAAAGGGATTACTAAGTGTTGCTGTTTGTGCAAGCGAAAATGTGCCATATGATGAAAATCAGAATTGTTTAGTGCAAACAATAGTTGATCCTCATTTAGATATTGATAATCTTAATTGTGTTGAGGATGAAGTAAATCTATTTTCAGATTTCACTTCAAATTTCACTTCTTGTAATCATGATGATGATCTTTCTATTTTGAAAGTCATGCACAATGTTAATTCAGAAAATTGTAATGGTACACATGATTGCGATGAAGATATAGCACACATGGATGGACAAAAGTTTACGGAATCTCACATGGAACAACAAAGTGCAATGTAAGTCCATAAGATTGCAGAACTTAAGAAAGCTCTTGAGGTTATGGATAAGAAGGTTCAAATGTTGGAGAGCCTTGGAACTATTGATGAAGACCTTCTGAAATATAGTGAGGAGAATTCTTCGGAAAAGGACTGTGAATTGAATGCTTGTATACTTGATGAACATGCTGATCTAATAGATGGTTTCATGATAGAAAATTTTAGTGAACATGCTGAAAACTCATCTGATGAAGTAAATTGCAGTGATGTTCATTTTCATTCTTTGGTTGATGACGAGTATTCTATTGGTGAAGAAGATCAGTTGTGCCAAGATAAGTATGATTATCTTGATTTTCAGAATGATGGTCATAGGATAAAATCTCATGAATGTGAAACATGGAACACTGAGGATTGTTCTAGCCAAGTTTCAATTTCTTCTTTGTCTGATGAAGACGATTATGATGATCGAATGGATGGTGTCTTTAGCAATTTTACTAATACTTTATTCAATGCTGATATAGATACAGACCAACCACTTCAGTGTCATAATGTTCATAAGGGGGTTCTTCATTTTGTTTCTAACCCTTTGTATGAAGAAATAACTGATCAACCAGATGTTGTAAATGATGAACCA
Organism: Cryptomeria japonica; assembly: GCF_030272615.1. Lineage (NCBI taxonomy): Eukaryota > Viridiplantae > Streptophyta > Pinopsida > Cupressales > Cupressaceae > Cryptomeria > Cryptomeria japonica. Next base: position 303,648,111 of record NC_081410.1, on the reverse strand, counting down.
GTCCATAATACTGATGGAATTCCGAACAACAATAGCATGGGTTGTAAAAAATTATTTCATGATGAAAGTAAGAGGCATGGATTATGTGATGATCATTTAAAACCACAAATGAAAGTGTTTCAGGTGGATATAAGTTTGGATGAAAAAGATTCAGCTGAGGATTTGCTTCAGCCAGAGGTATGCATTCTTTTCCATGAAGGGGATGCTGAGAATGCAAAGGTTTTTAGTTTGATAAGCAAGGATAGTATGAGGTGTGATCAGTGTAGTGAAGTATCACATCCAGATGGTAATGTTCATGTTCCTTGTTTGCATCATTCAGATAGTAGTGTCCCTCATTATATTGATTTAAATGATAACAAGGTGAATGCTGATAGGAATTGCAATGTTGAAAATGAGTGTTTTATTTTTCAAGTTCAGCATGATGATGTCCTTGCAAATGATAGAGTTGAGTGGGACAGTGAAAGGTATGTCAGCTTGTGGGAATGCCTCTATGGTGAATTGTCTCATATTTTTACTTGTGTTGAAGTAGTGCGTGGTTACAAAGTTCAGAATCAGACAAGAGGTAAGCACACTAGCTATTTCAGTAATGAGACAAAAGAGGTTGATTTTAAAAGCTATGCTCAGTTGTTACTGGAAGGTGCCTTTGTTTGGATCATGGTATTAAGTGATGAGAATCAGATTTTTGATAGAGGTAAATACTAAAGATTGTTTGAGCAGCTTGTTTTCAGTTTTAAGCATGTTTGTATCTATTGTATCGTCGCTTTGCTTCAGTTGTGTGGTTTTCAATAAAGTGCCCTGCTACTTGGGTAGAATAAGGAAGCCTTGTTTTGAGAAGAGAAGAATTGAGAAAAGAATGATCTGTTTTTGGGTGGTCTGCTTAACCAAAGATATCTGGATTCTTGTGTTGATCTTGCAATCAACCATCCCCAGTCAGAGCCACTGTTGGGAGTATTTAAAACTAAGTCAAGTTTATAGGCCCATTTCAAAATTTTGCCCTGCATTTCCAAATGATTAAAATAAGTCAGTTTGAATGGCCTAGTTAGCAAGGGGGTAAAATGGAGCTGGTTGATTTTCAGAGGGTAAGGCTTGGGATTCATGTCCCACACCTTTCATTTGGCCTATACAGTGATGTGCAACTTTCAGAATTCAGTTTGGATAAGTTTACTAGGTACCCATTTCGAGGGGTGAGCTGAAAGTGCATTCTAGGCACAAGTGCAAATTTTATTAAGTAGCCTACTTTGGGTGTTTATATCTTTTTCCATGTTTATTATCATGAAGAATTTAAAAATAGATTGAATTTTGTGCATAAATGTGAGTCAACATGCAAAATTTCAAGTACTTATGAATCCGTTTGCTCAGTTTTCAAAGCTCAATCAGTTTGTAGTTTGTGATGTTTGCACAAGTGTAAAAATGTCCTGGTGAGCGTCATGTCAGAATGTTTGTTCCGGGCTAATCTACCAATCCGTTTGATCGGTTTTCAAAAGAGCTCATTTTGCCATCAAATTCAGTTATCCGCACTCCAGTGTTATATCAGTTAATGTAGCCGTTTTGGTGAGTGTGTCGTGTGCATCCTGTCAGTCTTTTGGTCAAACTAAGAATCCAAAGATTTAATATGTACTTAAAGGTACCTGTGTTTCAAATTTGAGGGCCTACGGAGGTTTTTTGATATTTTTGAGAAAGGCGTCATGTGTTGCCAGAACATTGACTTCATCAGGTCCGCAGTGTCGACAAAGCCAGTTGGGCATTTTTGGAAATTAATATCTCTTCGCTCGGGACTCATGTTGAGAAACCGTTTGGTAGAAGTCATCCTTGTATATCAGAGTACACGCCTGTCAAATGGCGAGGTCCAAAAAGGTGTTTTGACCACTTTGAAAATTACGTCTTCGTGATTAAATGCGAAAATTGTGGCGTAATTGCCTGAAGGTTGTAAAATGCGGATTAATGATCTGAAAACGATGCCGATCGTTTCCAGAGGTATGTTTGAGGTCCGTGAAGCATTTCAAAGGCCAGTTGCTTGAAATCGAATTTTTTTTTAGTCGGACCCACTTTGGGGCCCGACCTGGCTCATGCCCGCGGATTGATTTTATTGGCGATTTTTGTTTACTGGGGGAATTTTAGAATATTCAGATAATGATGCAATCCACAAGTCATAGTTAGGTAAAGTTCATATCGGTAGCAGCCATTGGGGATTCAAGGTTAAAGACATTGTGAATGTCAAGGGTGTCTCCTTTGATTTGTCAGCTTGATTTGTCAACATCCTTCCAGATTGCAAGAGTTTCATTTTTGATACAACAAAGGTTAACTATTGTGTTTGAAAAATACCATGACATGTGTCAATGTTCATTTTTGTATGAGAATGGGGGAATCTATATCAAGCTTGGTTAATACATTGGACAGTTCGAAATGCTTGATTCCTCGGGAGTATGTAAAAGTGATGAGGATTTCAATGTTGAACAAGCGTCCCACATCTTCATATTCACAAATCTGTGATGTGTCCACAAAAGAACTTGGAAAGCTTCTCCATGAAGTGTTTTTTGGAGTTCAATTTCATCCCATTGGCATGTGCTTCGCTTGCTCAAGTGCATGCTACTTGCACCTTGATGGCAAGAAAGTTGCTGTCAAAGTTTCAACGCACATTTAACCAACACAGCAGCTACTATTACTGCAACATTGGAGCAGCAAGATTGTGGTGTAAAGGAGCAGCAGCAAAGACCTCCCAGCAGTTCACGTGGTGAGTGAAGGGGCAGGTTGAAACCTTACAACAAATGCAATCTAGCAAGTGTAATGCCATCCCTAGCAAAGGTTTTCAAGCAAATGAAATTTGGCAATTATAAAACCATATTTCTCCTCCCACGTGATAGCTGGAAAAGGGCAGCTAAAAACTTAATAATGCAAAGTAAATACCAGCACTCCCCCTCCTTTGCGTAGAACATGGAAATGATGGTGGTTGGCCCAGGCATTGAAGTTGCAGCAAAAACAATTTAACAGAGCTTCCCTCCTCCCTCACGTGGCATTCTAAAAGCATGGGAACTTTTAAGCAATTGCAATCAACAACTAAAGCTTCTCCCATGCAGCAAGTAAGAGACAAGTCCTTTAGCAAAATGCATATTGGCAGGTTGAGTGCCCATCTCCAATGGCACATGATAGCTTTGAATGGGCATGGAGTGGTTTAAAACAAATGCCAGCAGCAAATACAAATTTCTTAGCAAATACAATAATGCAAAAATGTAATAGCTTTCCTCTTGCATTAGTCTTTAGCATTGTTCCAAGCAAAATCTAGAAATTGCCATGAAAGTCTCATAAAAGTTTCAAAAAAATGTAGCTCCAGGCATAAGCCTTAATCCCACATTGGCTGGGAAATGGTCTTTTTTAATATTTATATGCAATGCTCCATAGTAATATAATGTCAAAGCCTTAAAGGCTTTTGACGGATGGTGCTTGATGGCACCCAAGGTGGGCCCACATGCGAGGACGTATCCTGAGGCGACAGAGGAGTTGACTGGAAGGTGACTAGGTGGACCCCACGTAGGCATGCTTCCCGAGGCAGGTAGGCGAAATTTTGCAGAGAAAGGTCGGGTTAACGAGTGAGCAAGTTCGAGATGGATCGACGGTGCGCGCTATTTTGCGAAGGGAAGATGCACGCGAGTTACACCCTGCGAAATAGCGAAAGTGAACGAGAGTCATCCACGTGTCGTGATAGGTGGCAGTCTAGCAGGCAGGTCCCGGTGAGGTGGCACATAGTTGGCGCACAGGTGGCAGTCTAGTGGCAGTCCAGTGGCGATGACATGGCGGCCAAGTGGCAGTGATGAAGCAGATGACGTGGCGGTGATGAGGTGTCATCCCAGGTGGCGTCTAATCAACCCCATCGACCAATCAGAGGCCACCACGTGGCAAGGCGTCAGAGCACAAATGGAGGCAAAAAACAAATTTAAAATGAATAAATGATATAGTTCTGACTATATTAAAATTCGAAATATTTAAATGACTGAGCACAAATGGGAATTAATTCGCCCAGGGTCTAAATTTTGGCCAAAATATAATGTATTATATATCGCCGGAAAGCTCTCGGAGTGAGGAATCTGATTATGAGGTTAATTTTGACAAATGTGGGATAGTTTGGAGGCAGTTTACATAGGAAAAAAATTCAGTTAGAGAGGAGACACTTGGCAATTCAGTTGCAGATTTGATTTTCTTCCCTCCTCTTTTTATTCCGAATTCTTCTCAGTTGTAAGGGTTCCAAAAATTTGGAAAATGCTCCAGATTTGATGGCTTCCACTTTCTAAATATCATGACCCAGATTTGTGAATGGTTCTGTTTTGTTTCAGGGTACAAAGATTGCAATGCATTGTTGTAAATGTGATTTTAGTTGCAGGTCTTGCTCATGTCAGGCATGAGTAAATTCCTCACAGTATTGTCTCTACGTATGCATTTCATTATCATAAATTGAATCCTCAATGAGGATGAAGATTTGTCAATTTTAAGGAAATTGTGTGACTGTTTATAGGTATCCTTCAAGGAAGGTTTTAAATTCTGTAGTCAGTCATGAATGATGAAATGTGTATCCAGATCTGATAAATTTGTGAATGAATCAAATAGTGCATTAATATAAGGTATTGGTGCATGAATATTTTGTTTAAGGAAAATAAGCTTGCATCTATGATTCATATTTGTAGTTCTGTTTGTGACTCTATTGCCCAATGAACAAGGCATTGGTCTTACAAGTTTGGGGATGTTTTCAGATATATATTTTAAATGACAAATCTAATTTCCCTTCAAGTTTAGGGGTTAATGTTCTATCCTTCCAAAGCTCTATTTCACCTATTATTTGTATAAGATCTAGCCCATTTGTACATGTTACCTAATTTGGTGAGCTTGCGGAATGGTTTGTCTGCTCATTGTTGATGCAGTCTTATGTTTGTAATTGTTGTATTCAATGCATCAAAAGGGTGTCCCCCCCTAGGTCTAGCAGAACCTGAAGTGCAGGAGGATCATTAGGATCCTATGTTATGTTTTCCAAGCCCTGAGGTGTTTCATTGATTGAGATTGGCTATCTCATAGATAGATTTACAAGTGTCTTGGGTTATCACTTTTGGTGAACAACATCTGGATCACAAGATATCTCTATGAAGTCCATTGGATTGATGAAAGTCCATGCATCTTAGTTCTTATTAGGAGGGCAAACCACCTGTAGCTTCTCTCTAAGATACTAAAAACTATTCTTAGATGATGTAGGACCATCCCTGGTCCATGAGCATTCATGCATCAACCAAAAATATTTCCTTTTTTGTTTAGATCTTGTTTAGTTCACTGTGCAGTTTTGTGTGTTCTTACCGATATGTTTCGGTGGTGGCTTGCTTTTCATTGCAGATCAGATTTTTAGTTTCCAAGATTTTTTATGTGCTTAATTCCATATTCGCAATTCATTTGGATTGTTTACGACAAGATATTGCTTTTGGGTTCCAGAGAAGTTTTGGGCTTACCGGTTGGTTTTCTTCTTTTCCAATGCGGTTTTGGGCTTATTGGTTGTTTTTCTTCTTTTCCAGAGTGGTTTCTTGGTGTGTGGATCTATTTTAGGTCTTTCTTTGTTCCTAAGTCCTTGGATGACCATCTTGTTGATCCACACTTCTTGGTTGTTCTTTTCTGGAGGAATTTTCTTTCATTCTTGGGGCCAACCTATTTAAATGTTTCATTTTCCTTCATTGGTAAATGTAATCTTTTGTGGCCAACCCAGATATGTTATAGAGGGTATATATTGCTAGCATTGTGTTGTCATTGATGTCAACTGGTATAGGAGTACCTATCGGCATGAGAGATGTATGTGCAACACTGCCAAGAAGGAGTACAGGTTAGATATATTGGATATCACCCTGTGTTGTAGATGAGATGGTAAGGTGATCAGTACCAGTACACTATATCACCGATAAGGAGATGATGTCCATTGGTAAGTGATGTGTTGACATGGGGAAGCCAGATCAACCAAGTGAGTGGTTGTCAGCCTACAAAGGTCATGACTAATGTACATGCAGGATGATCAAGGTGTTTGAGCGTTTGTTTGTGATGAAGAGGTAGAATGTTATCTAAATCTCATCAACAATGGAGGAGAATAATAAACAGGTATTATGCTGTAAGGTTGTAGGACAACAGGACTCCCACCTGATGAAGATGCAGTCACCATATGAAGAGATGACTGATGTTGAATGTTCCCACACCAGATCACATGTGCCTGTTTGAAGAAATGCTACACAAATAGGGAAGTTAAATGAGAACACTGGAGGATACAAAAGGAAAGATGCCACTCCACCGCTAAGTGGAACTTATCTCCAGGTATGCATGATGTGCATTATGATTCTTTGAGATAAGAGAGAATAGGTAAAGGCATGTTGAAATGCCTGTACAAAAGGAATGTGATGTGTTTATCATCTTGACAAACCGATTGTGATATGTTCCTAGCTAATCAAGGAGAAGGCAAGGCTAAGCAGATACAAGGAGAGGAAGTGGCGTGACTGAAGATGGTATCTGGTGAAGGTTGATGAAAAAGTGTCATCAAGAAGGTTTACCGGTATGTAAGTCCATCGGTAATATGTGCAAGGTGTAGATGCAGATGTCTTCCCACCTTGTGGGAATGAACATGCTAAGGAGAGACATGTCTGATGATCGATCAAGGTGTTCCACCGATAGTTCAACATAGACAAAACATGATGAGTTAACTGGTAGAGTGTGAGATACCAACAGGGTTTGTATACTGGCATAGAAGAGTAACTGGTAGAAGTGGTTGGTTGGTGATCCTATCTAGACCGACATGAAGAGCCAACCTGGCAAGTGGTCGACATGGATGCCAATTGGAGTCAAGGAGGCAAACTTGCATTTGGATAAGGATGGAATGTACACTAATAGGGTAGTTGCAGGGTTGGTTGACATTAATGGAAGGTCCCACAAATCATGGGACATGTTGTAGAGCTATTATAGGGTTTTATGGCTCGAGGTCTGGAGGACAACTATGAGCTAGCTAAGAGTGATTGAGGAGATCGAGGTGGATGAAGGAAACAACAGAACCAAATCTTGGTGTTTGACCAAGAGACTAGCCGATAGGGTAAAGAGAAGATCACCAGAGATGGAAGGCGTGATCTAGGAGGCACGTAAATGGCGGAGTTGTGCAGACTGGCAATCTGCAAGATCTGATTGGATTTAGTTTGCCTCGAGGATGGTGAAGAAACCCTAACCACCTAGAATTTGAATTGGCTTTCAGCGGGAAAACCAGTCTATAAATATGAAGGCAAGAGACATTGTTAGTTGTTGTTGCTAAAGAGAAGAAATATATTGTGCTATTGCAAAGTGACTAAGTGTTACTTCTACATGTGAGAGAAAATCAACCAAGTGCTCAGAGAGTATCTAAGACAAGAGGGAGAGTGAAGAGAAGAACTGGTAGTGGTTATACTAGCAGAGAAAAAGTGAAAAGTTTCAAAGAGAAGGCAGACAGTGAACCGGTAGAGTTTAGCACTGGTAAAGTGCAGAGTAGTGAGGAGGAGATACTACAGAGTAGAAGAGCAGAAGAAGTGTATCGGTAGGGCTTACTAGCAAAGAAGCAGCAGGTGTGAGCAGCAAGAGAATTAATTCAATGTTGTAGAGAAGGTATGTCACCGATAGAGGAAGGTATATGAAATGGTTGCAAGAATCACTTGTAACAAGATAAGTACTTTTGTATTTGAAGTTTACTTTAAGAACACTGAGTTGTACCTTGGTGTAGGGGTTGGTGCTCCTTGGGTAGGTGCCCTACAATCAGGGGTTAGTGCTCTTTTGGGTTGTATCCCACAAAGTCAAGGGTTGGTGTTCCTTGGGTTGGTGCCTTAAACTTTGTAACAGTGTTTTTATTGTGAGGTTGGATTGGAGCAGTAGTCTCCAGCAACATTGCTCACTGAGGTTTTTCCCATCGTGGGTTTTCCTTGTATATATTGGTGTTATGTGATGTCCCTTGTGTTATTTCTCTTGTGTAGGTCTCCCTACTAATTGGTAAGTATGGATAGAGTTAGATCTATTAACTGTATGCTCACAAAGGACAACAAAAGAGAAAAGTTTGAGAACCACTGATTCACCCCCCTCTTAGTGGTGCATTGTGTCTAACATACATAGGGTATTATGTAATCATTTGTAGGCTAGAGATCAGAATGAGGATTTAGATTCATGATTAGAGATCCGGTTGACTCAGAGAGTTTCAGATGGATTGTATCTAGCATGTTAGCTTGCATGTATCTAGTTGATTACCGGATATTCTATGATTAATGTATAATGATAACCAGTTGGTTACTAGAGGTTATAAGATGATAATATGATCTGATTCTGTAATATTTCAATGTTTTATTGTTTCTTCCATTATGTTACTCTTGATGCATGAGCCGGTTAGTTCTCTTTGAGGATCCACTGGTCATGGCTGCACCAAGTGGTATCAGAGTGGGTTATGAACCGGTTGGTGGAAGAGCTAGTTGCGAACCTTGAGGCATTCCTTTGGGTGAATAGATCACTGAGTGGAGGCAGGCTGTGAGTGTTTTCAATAGATTGTCGAGTGTGAGGCAATTGAAACTGACACTCAGATTGCCGAGTTGAGGTAGTTCACCAAAGTTGAGGAGGAGATGTCCCCTAGAAGGATGAACCCCTAGAGGGTAGAGAAGATGATGGAGGATTTCAAGAATGAGATGAGGAACGAGACCCATAATACATTGGATGGTTTGCGGATAAATCCAGAGTCTGAGGATGAATATGAAGAAGTTGGCGAAGAGCTTGAGGCAGAAGAGGCTGATGGATCGGAAGATGGAAGAGAGGAAAGATTTCAGAGAGTAGTGGTGCAAGCAAGTAAAGTTCATAAATTGGAGGTTTCAAAATTTTCCAGAATGTTAAACCCTGAGGATCTCATTGATTGGATCAGAGAGTTGGAGGATTACTTTGAGTTTGAGGATGCCAAGGACCAGTAGAGAGTCTGATTAGAACAAACTAAGTTGAAAGGGCATGCTACCTTATGGTGGAAAAAATTGTAGAGAGACAAAGTGGAGAATGGTGAAATATAAATCACCCAGTGGAGACAGATGGTTGCAAGATTGAAGGACAAGTTCATACTAGGAGACTATGAGTTGGAATTTATCAAGAAGTTGTAGAACCTAAAGTAGAGAAACATGAGTGTGAAAGAGTATACTAAGGAATTCTACAAGGTGATGATCATATCTGTGCATAGAGAGATGGATAGAGAAAAGGTGTTGAGGTAAATAAATGGACTTGCATTTAACATTTAGGATGAGATGAGTATATTGAGGATTTCCACAATTGAAGAAGCTTACCAATATGCTTTGAAGGCTGAGGAGAATGTGAGAAGAAGAAAATAGAATAACCCTAGAGGGAAGGAGAGATTCAAGGGGAAGATGAGTACAAAGAAGCAAAATATTGAAGATGAATCAAAACCTAAGTGGAATAAAGAACTGGATCAAAAACAAAGAGAAAAGGTAGTGGCAGTAGCAATAGAGAATTTCTCGACAAATGTTTCAAGTGTGGGGAACCGGACATACATCTTATGAATGTAAGCAAGGAATGGAAAGAAGTTTTGTGTCAAATGAGGAACCAGAAGGTGGAGTTACCAGAATTGACTATGCACCAGAGCAAGGAGAATCCCTTATGTTCATAAGAGTCATGATGGAGTAGAACAATGAAGATACTAGACCTATTCATAGGAGTCTTTTCTAGACTGTGTGCAAATCAGGTGGTAAGTGTTGCAAGGTTATTGTGGATAGTGGAAGTACTGATAATTTGGTATTTGAGGAGGTGGTAGTGAAGCTTGGATTGAAGAGGCTTGAAAACCCTTGTTCTTACAAGGTAAGTTGGTTACAAGATGATCAAAACTTAGAAGTAAAGGAGCTGTGTTTGGTGAGTTTTTAATTGGGCCTTTTAGGGACGAGGTCTTGTGTGATGTTGTATCTATGAGTTCTTTTCATTTTTTTTGTTGGGAAGACCTTGGAAGTTTGATAGAGGATCTATTTATGAATGTAGAAGAAACCTAATCACTATTGAGAAGGATGGGAAAAAGTTCACATTGGCTTCTTTGAAGGAGAAAGAGAAGGAGGTGAATAATCCGAGTCTTGAGAGAAGTTGAAGTACTAAGAAACCAATTGCAGAGGTTATACCAGAAAGAGGGATGAATTTGCAAAAGGATTTGATAGATAAGTCTGATAACAAGATAGATACAGATGGCATAAAGCTTATGGTGACAAATGGGATGAAGTATTATGGCAAAAACAAATCAGAGTTGTAGAAGAAAGAGAGTAGTAAGAAGAGACATTATGCAGATCTGAAGCAAAGGAAGATAAATAAAGAGAGTCAAGAGTTAGAGAATCTGGTTGAGGTTCTGGAGGAGCTAAGGAAGAGGTTTGCAGATAAGAAAGATGTGTGGATTAGAAATGAGAATGGGATCTATATCCTGAATCCTTTTTCGTTGTTCATGACTTGTCTCTCATGTGAAATCTCTTTCTACCTAGGGTGTTAGATGCAGGAGCATCCCTGGTCTATGAGAAATCTTGCATTAACTAAAAATATTTCCTTTTAGTTTAGTTCTTGTTTAATTCAGTGTGTAGTTTTGTGTGTTCCTACCGGTATGTTTTGGTGGTGGCTTGATTTCATTGCAAATCAGATTTTTGGTTTCCAAGCTTATTTATGTGCTTGATTATAGATTCGTAGTTCATTTGGATTCTTTTTTGACAAGATATTGCTTCTGGTTTGACTGTTTTTGGGTTCTGGAGAACTTTTGGGCTTACTAGTTGGTTTTCTTCTTTTATGGAGTGGTTTCGGGCTTACTAGTTGGTTTTCTTCTTTTCTAAAGTGGTTTCTTGGCATGTGGATCTATTCTGGGTCTTCTTTAATGTTCCTAAGTCCTTGGATAACCTTCCTATTGATCCACACTTCTCGATTTCTCTTTTCCATAGGAATTTTTTTTCATTCTTGGGGCCGACCTATTTACACGTTTCATTTTCCTGCATTGGTAAATGTAATATTTTGTGGCTAACCTGGATATGTTCTAGAGGGTATACATATGGTATTATGTAATCATTTGTAGGGTAGAGATTAGAATGAGGATTTAGATTCATGATTAGAGATTCGGTTGACTCTGAGAGTTCCAGATGGATTGTATTTGGCATGTTAGCCTGCATGTAACCGATTTATTACCAGATGTTCTATGATGAATGTATGTTGATAACCAGTTGGTTACCAGAGGTTATAATATAATAATATGATATCATTCTATAATATTTCAATGTTTTATTATTTCTTCCATTGTGTTACTCTTGCCGCATGAGCCGATCAATTCTCTTTGAGGATCCATCAGTCATGGCTTCACTATTAGGCAAAGGCTTCGTGAAGATATCTGCAATGTATTTCTTTGTAGGTACATACTCCAATCTGACTTCCTTATCATTCACCTTCTCTCTCAAGAAATGGAACTTGATTGATATATGCTTAGTCTTTGAATGCAACACCAGATTCTTAGCAATATTTATAGAACCTGAATTATTAGAGTATATAGTAGTAGGCTTATCAAAGATAAATCTGATATCCTTCAACATCTACTTCTTCCAAATCACCTGAGTACAATTGCTAGTAGCAACAATGTATTTAGCTTTTTTAGTAGACAAAGAGATAACATTATGCTTCTTACTCATCCATGAAACCAACCTTTTACCCAAGAAAAATGCACAACCACTACTACTCTTTCTGTCATCAACATCACCTGCACAATTAGCATTAGTAAAAGCACTCAAAGTAAAGTCATCATCTCTAGGATACCACACCAAAATAGACTGTCCCTTTTAAATATATGAAAATTATTTTCATAGCAACAACATGAGATTCCTTATGATTTGTTGGCAAGAGACAATGTTCTGGTAATGATTGATGCATGGTTGATGCTTAGGAATTGTCATTGATATAAACCTAGTTCATAAATCACATATGGTGTATATAGATTTGATTTAACAAAATTTATATTGTTCATAAGGCATAAGTCTGGAAGGTAGAACTCGGTAACCAATAGAGCATGTGTACAATGTGCATATCTTGATTTTGATTGGGTAACTTTGGTTGTGGTGATAGAGAAAAATGATTTAAGGTTCGAGGCAACTTATTTTGTGATCCCAATATTCGGTGTTGATTCGTGAGCAAGATTGAAGGTCCAAAATCTGATAATTCAGTTAAAACAAGGATATTTTGTTGTAATGTATGATGTACAATTTTTGGGTTGATTTCGGTGATTGGTTTTATGTTCGAGGAGTTTAAGCTGACTTGTATTAAGCTTTTTATCATTTTGTTTAGGTCCACATAGGGATTTGCGGATGGATTGAGCCGACTTAAGGGTACACATTTCATCTTGTGTGTTATGTGGTTTTTGGAAGATGACATCGTTATTGATTCATTTTGTTGGTGCAAATATATATGATTAGAGTGGTGAAGCATTTGGAGGCATTAGATGAGCATGAGAAGTCTTTATGAGCAAATTTGTGAAGGTTAGTGAATGTGATTGAAGATCTTGGTGCTCCGGTGTATGTCAATGCAAGAAAATAGAGCAGAGAGACATAATGGTTGCAAAAGTTAATCAGAGTCTAACTAGAATTGATATTTGGCATATATAGATGCTATACTTTAGTTCACTCACTATTGTAATCAATTGTAATCGCCTGTAATGTAGTGAGCCTTCCTTTGGGTTGTAGCCCTTTTGTATTTGAGTAGTGCACTCTAGGAAGTGTGCCTAAATGCAAGTGCATTCCCCTTATGTAGTATTCTCATACTCTTGGCCATAGTATAATAATATTGTGGGTTCAAATCCCACCATGGTTTTTCCCTTTCTGAGTTTCCATGTAAAAATATTGGTGTTATGGTTGTGTGGTTGATTGCTTTATGTTTCTACACTGATTCACCCCCCCTCTCAATGTTCATTGATTCTGAAAATTGGTATCATAGCCTAGTTCCTCAGAAGAAGCCTAATAGCTTGAGGAAGATCCGGAAAATTGAATCAATGGACTCTGGTTTGTAGAAGCAACTTATTGTGGCACTTGAAGATCTTGATGCAACTAGGAAAGAGAAGAGTATCTTGAGAAGAAATATGGAAGCAACTAAAATATTTATTGAATCTCTAAAGGAACAAGTCAACACATCAAGAGAGAAGAGAAAGGAACTGATGGATAAACTAAAGGAGAAATAAGAATAAAACATTGACAATCAAGTTCGACAAGGCAAGACACATGAATGTGAGAAGCTTGCTAGAGAGAATGTAGTCCTGAAGAATGAGATGCAATCCATTGTGATGAAGTTGACAAAGGAGATTGAAGACATGAAGAAGAATAAAGAAAATCTAACTCAGTCATTGAAGGATAGACCTGATGAATGTTACAGGTTGAACTATGAGAATGACTAATTGAAGCTTGAATTGGTGCAATGCAAGAATGATGGACACGAACTTGAAAGGAAGATCATAATTATGAGGGATGAGAATTCTACTACTAATGAGTACAAAGAAAAATTCAATGCTAGCTCAACCCTATTAGATGAGATGTTGGAAAGTCAGAGACATGGGAAAGACATGTGAGGGCTTGGATATGAGAAGGGAGAATCCTCCAGTTTTGGACAAAGAAATCATTAGAAGAACAAGAAACCTCTCATAAGACAACCTAATGCCTATAAATTCAATCATAAATATTTTATTTGTGGAAAATTTGGTCATATGGAAAGTCAATGCAAAAATAAGATGAATAATGGGATGATGAATAATGGTCCTACCCTTATCGATCAATGTTTCATATGCAATAACTTTGGTCATAAGTCAAACATGTGCAGATTAGTGATGGATAATTTCCAAAATAAGAGATGCTATGCTTGTGGAATGTTTGTACACATTTCTAGCCAATGTAGGATGAGACAAAATCAGATGAACTTCAGGCCTATGCAAGAAAATGTTGTCTGCTACACATGCAACAAATCTGGATATATTGCAAAATATTACAAAAGCAAAAATGTAAGCAAGAATGCTCCAATAGAAAAGAACAGATCAGATGAAAAGGGAAAAGAAAAGGTTGAAGAAGTCCAAGAGAAGCATAAGAAGATGTGGGTTAAGAAGGAAGATTAAAATATTCAGAATGCTTCCACAACAGATTCTGGTGTTGGAACCTCATCCGGTAACTAAGGCCAAATGCCTTAGGGGGAAGATTTCCATGTAGATTATTAAAACCGCCTTTCAGAGATCTGTAGTTAGTCGAGGATGGTTGCAAATGATGGGGATTATATGTATAGTTTATATCCAAAAGATTTCATGTCTATTTGAGTATCCGATGATGAATTCTTGAGAAGCAGGGTATCCGGAAAGCCTTTATGGTTGTGCAATTATTATAACTTAAAGTTAGGTTTTTGGTGGATAAAAAGGAATTTCAATCATTCACTCTTCACATTGTGAACAAAGAGAAAGAGAAGAAGAGCAAGGTGAACAAGATTGAGTAGTGATAATTGAGCTTGAAGTGATCAGTCAGTGATTCCTAGTATCCGGTTGAATTTGAGAAGGTATTTATTTGTGCTCGAACTATTTTTGATACCCTAATTTAAAAATGGCATTTACATCTGGTGTTGCGATTCCATTAGTGGTTGAGATTAATGAGAGAGGAAGGCCCATATTCAAGGGACACCCATTCAAATCCATTGAGGATGATCCAGAAGGTGCTTTTTCCTCTATCCCGTATGGCATATTGTACAATGAATATATTAGGGCATATATCCATTGTAACATCAAGGAGCTTGGAAATGTGGACATGCTATTACTTTACACCAGGCATATGATGGATGGAATGGGGAATCTGAAGTCCAAGTTTAAGTCATTGTAGGAAAATGATTTTATCCATTTTTTTCATTTCTTGGTGTTCTATGAACTTGAATGGGTAAGATATATCCTGAGAAGAATCCATGATGAGTTTATATTGCTGGATAGACCTCACAAGATTATGAAGCAATCCATTCAAGTGACAACCTGTTTGAATGCAACTAGTGAGATCCCTGGTCTGAGGAATGTTTAGAGCACAACAATAGCAACTGTTACCAAATCTCAATATGACAACCAGTCAATGACAATCAAAGATATTATTAAACATGATGTGATATTTACCTTAATAGTAATGTGATATAAGGTGTATTAATCTAGCAGATAAAATTCAGTATATGGTACTGCTTAATTTGTAGCTTATCAAATGCTTAAGGAGGACAAAAGGTATGATATTTGTTGATTACTTATCAGTGAGATAATGAGCAACCTAAAGAAGGTAAAACAAGATAAGAAACATGTTTTAAAGTTTGGTTCCCTAGTTGTCTATTTAACACTATACTTCTTGAATGAAATCCCTCGAATAGGAAAGGTTCAATGGGCTTATGACAAACTGGTGGAAGTCCAAATCAAGGAAGGTTTGTAGGGATTGGGTGATACTGTAGCATAGAAATATTCTTTATGGGGTTACTTTAAAGTAATGATGCAAAGAAGAGGAAGGATTCAAAAAGATATTGTTGAAAAATATGAGAAAATAATTTGCTTCATTGTAGACAAGGATCAATGTCATATGGAGGCAACTAAGCCTAGAACTATTTGGATCATGCCCATGGGGTATGAGGTGGATGGTAATACACTTTATGCATATGATCAACACCTATTGAGTCAATCGATAGATGAGAAAGAAGAAAGTTCTGGTACATACAAAGAGAAGGATCTTGACTTGCACAAGAAATTTACTGCTGGCAAGGAAAAGAAAAGTCATAAAGGAAGTTGAAGAGCTTGTTGGACAAATGGGTATATCTAAAGAAGCTATGCAAAGGGATAGGGAGAAAAATATATTGAAGGAGGAGGACATGGAAAAGCCTAAGAAGTCAAAAAAAGTCTCCACTCCTTTGAAGCAATCTAAGCCAAGACAATCCTAGTCTGCACCTACCTCTGGTATTCAGAAGCCTATACCTCCACCCATACCTCAAGCCAAGTCAACTAGTGGAGCAAAGTGGAGGAAGAAGGAGAAGTCACAAAGATAATATGTTGTAGTCACTACTGAGGATGTTGAAACAAAATCTGATGAAGCGGTGAAATAGGTAAAGAAGACAACCACTTATGAAAGAGTAGTGAAGAAGTCACAATCCGATCGAGCCCAGCCGTCCAAGAATCCAAGAGTTGAAGATGAGCCATCCAGTAGAGCTAGATTGAGAAAGAAGTAGGAGTTAGAATTGGATGAAGCTTTAAAATATGGCAAAGTTGAAGGTACATATGATGTTGTGCCCCCAATGACTTTGAAAATAATAATTGATGAAGTGCTTAAGGGTGGTAATTTGAAGAATGTGCCTGTATACTATGAAAATTTTGATGATAAAGGTTAGAGAGCTATAGACGAAGCAATTGTTCAATACATGGATATTTATAGTAAAACATTAATAGAATTGTCATCCATGATACCCAAGAGCATATATGACATTTTGGATGCAAGGAGGCATACAATAAGTTTAGAGGATGAAAGGATAAAGGAGTATGTATTAGTGAACTTATCCTTTGTGATTTCTTAAAATAAAGTTATTAGATTGTTAAAGCTTTTCAAGGAGAGATTCCAAAGCAAGAAGACAGTCAATAAAATTATGCTCAAAAAAATAGATGAGGTGACCAAGGAGACAAAAACAATTTTGAGATAATTTTTAATAGATCAGAGGTATGATGTGAATCTGGTGCATGATGACACTCAACCGAGAGAAAAATCACAGGATACATCTATTTCGGAAGTGCATGGAGTTGTTCCTGATAAGTAGAAAGATCAAACATCTGAGAAGGCCATTCTGACAGGGCAACCAAATGAATAAACTACAATAGTAGATAATCCTGATAATGCTAATGTTGATGACTCCATTGAAGCTGTACAAGATCGTCTAGTGATGGAAGTTATTTCAGAGAAGGCAGTTGAGGAGATAGATGATGCAGAGAAGGATGATGGTAAAGATGTAAGTGCAGAGGTAGCAAGAAAGAAGAAAGGAGAGGATAAGAAAGTTCAGGCTTCGATGATAGTGACAAGAGACACTGTTGCTAACAAAGGAAAACAAATTGTTACTAATTTAGATGATTTTGGTCAAGGGCCTATTGTTCTGAGTTCCTTATCTCCTATTCAAGTATTAAAGTTAGAAACTCTTGCACAAGCTAAAGCCAGTGAGGACTTACTTAAGTTCCATACCACAGACAAAGAGAATAACATTGACAAGAGTTGTATTAGAGAAAATTTTGCCATCTTTCAAACTAAGAACAACTTATAACCCCTCCAGTAAGCTTAAGAGTATGTTGAATGCTATAAAATCTAATTTTGAGTCCTTGGAGAAGGCAAAAGTTACTAGATTTTTGAATCAATTTAATGCCATGAGACTGAAAAAATTTTTCAAGATGACTGAGGATGATAGTTCAAGCCTAGTAATTGCTATGAAGGGTATTCTAGATGCATTAGATGAAGGTGGTCAAATATACAAGTCATGTCTAATTTTGCGTAAGTTTACTATAGAAATTGAAATGAAAATTAGAGAATGTGAAGGCTAGCTTGCTAGCATATCTCAACCATACACACCTCAGTCAGTCAAGACCAGTAATTTTGAACCATAAGTTTTGAGCATATTGCATAATATTAAGAGTCTAAAATAGGAGAAGAACAAAATTTTGGGTAGAGTAGGAGAAGTGAGGAGTCTTATCACTCCCCGGATAGACTTTCTGATAAGTAGCATGCAAGATGCTAAGTATTCTCTGAATCAAAGTGTTTTGACATACAGAAAGGGAGCAGAGATGCTCACATATCTTTTCAGTGGGATGATCAATATTTTGGAGAGTTTGCAGAGGGCATGGTGTAACCACTTGCTATCCCTTAGGAGAATTTTTATAGATATTTTCAAGTTTTTGTGAGCAACTGAACATATCCCTATATATAGATTTTGGTAGATTCCTATCTTTGGCATTGTTGTCAAAGGGGGAGAGAGCAGAGTAAAAAATGGTGCAAATTCTCAGGGGGAGATTGTAGATTCTTGGTGATTTTGGAATTTTGGATTTTTGCAATCTTGAGTGTACAGTTCATTTCATAGTGTTTCCATATATGCCAAAGGGGGAGATTGTTGGCAAGATACATTGTTCCGGTAAAGATTGATGCATGATTGATGCTTAGGAGTTGTCATTGATGGCAACCCAATTCAAAAATCACATACGGTGTATATAGATTTGATTATCTGAAAGTCATATTGTTATAAGGCATAAGTGTGGAAGGTGGAACTCAGTAACCAGTAGAGCATGTGTACAATGTGCATATCTTGATTTTGATTGGGTAACCTTGGTTCTAGTGATAAAGATAGATGATTCAAGGTTCAAGGAAGCTTATTTTGTGATCCTGGTATACAACATTGATTCATGAGAAAGATTGAAGGTCCGATATCTGGTAATTTAGTTAGAATAGAGCTATTTTGGTGTAACATATGATGCTAAATTATTGGGTTGATTTTGGTTATTGGTTTCATGTTTGAGGAGTTTGGGTTGACTTGTATGAATCTTGTTATCATTCTATTTTTGTCTGCATATGGATTTGTGAGCAGATTGAGCCAACTTAAGGTTACACTTTTCATGTTGCATGTTATGCGGTTTTTGGAAGCCAACATGGTTATTGATTCATTTTGTTGGTGCGAATATATATGATCGACGTGGTTAAGCATTTGGAGGTATGAGATGAGCATGCGAAGTCTTATGAGTGAATTTATGAAGGTTGGTGAATGTGATTGAAGATCTTGGTGCTCTGATGTATGTCAGTGAAGGAAAGTAGAGAAGAGAGACAAAAAAATTGCATAAGTTAATCAAAGCCTAACCAGAACTTCTTTTTGGCATATATAGATGCTATACTTCATTTCACTCATTATTGTAATCAATTGTAATCACCTGTAGGGTAGTGAGCTTTCCTCTGGGTTGTAGCCCTTTTGTATTTGAGTAGTGAGATCTAGGTAGTGTGCCTGAATGCAAGTGCATTCCCCTTATGTAATATTATCATACTCTTGGCAGTGTACACTAATATTGTGGGTTCAAATCTCACCATGATTTTTCCCTTTCTGGGTTTCCACGTAAAAATATTGGTGTTATGGTTGTATTGTTGATTTCTTTATGTTTCTAAACTTTACTTTCATTCTTATGCATCTAGTGGTTTAAGAATCAACTTAATAGGTCTGTAAATTGCAAAACACTTATTCACCCCCCCTCAGTGTTCATTGATTCCAATGGGATCATCTTGAAATCTAGCAACAAGATAGACAACATTCATAATATCTAGTCTTGTCTAATTTAAATACAATAGTCCACCAATCATATATCTATATCTAGTCTGATTTGCTTTCAAATAATCATCATGCTTTATCAACTTACATCTAATCACCATATGTGTACCAACAGGCTTTGCATCATCTAAACCAAACTTCTTCAACAATTCCTTCACATACTTAGATTGAGATATAAAAAATACCTTTATCCAACTAAGTAATTTGCAATTCCAAAAATAATTTCATCTTACCAATCATAAACATCTCAAACTTATTCTGCATATCATCAACAAACTTGCACAAACCATCATTTCCACAAAAAATAATATCATCAACAAAAAATTCAACAATCAAGATGTTATCATTATCAATCTTGAATCACAAATTACTATCAACAGTACCTTTATTAAATTAAAGCTTTATCAAATACTTATCTAATATTTCATACCAATATCTTGGAGCTTGCTTCAATCCATATAGTGCTTTCTTCAACTTGCAAACCATATCTTTCTGATCTTTCAATTGAAATATTTCCGATTGCTCAATGTAGACTTCTTCTTCCAGCTCACCAATAAAGAAAGGTTGACTTGACATCCATCTGATAAACTTTAAAATCTTTGTAAGCAACATAAGCAAGAAATAATCTAACAGCTTCAATTCTAGATACCAGAGGAAAAGTCTCCTCAAAATCAATACCTTCCTTTTGATAATAACCCTTACAAACAAGTCTTGCTTTATTCCTAACAACTTCACCTTACTCATTCAATTTATTCTAAAACACCCATTTAGTTCCAATTATATTCTTATCCTTAGGTTTGGGAACAAGAATCCATGTATTATTCTTTTCAATCCGATTCAATTCTTCTTCCATTGCTTTAACCCAATTTTCATCTTTACAAGCTTCACTAACATCCTTAGGTTCAATCTTAGAAATCAAGCAATACTCTTTAGCAATCCTTCTCCTAGTCATCACACCTTTATTCTTATAACCTATTATCTAATTCTATGAATGATTTAACCTTAGATACCTAGGAGCCTTAGGATTTTTCTGATTTGCAAACTCTTGACCTCTTTCTTCTACACGAGCACTTGCACCTTCTTCATTCTTAGGATTTTTTGGAGCAATATGACTTGGACTCTAGGTCTACACTTGCTTCCCTTTATCTACACTGATATCTTGATCATCTAAATCTTATTTGCAAGATCTGATTTGTCTCTCATTTCCTTCATCAACCTTTGCATTAGCATTTTCAACTATCTTCCTCAATCTTTTGTTACACTAGTAGGCCTTACTCTTAGTATAATAATGAAGAAAGATTCCTTCATCACTTCTAGCATCAAACTTCCCTATATCTTCATCTCTTCTGATGTAGCATTTACTACCAAAATTTCTGAAATATCTAACTGTAGGAACATGACCAAACCATAACTCATAAGGAGTCTTACCGGTATCACCTTTGATATTCACCCAGTTAAAGGTATATACAAAATTACTCACAACTTCTCTCCAATATATATCCAAAACATTTCCTTCAATCATAATGGTTCCAACAACTTCCTAAAGTGTCTTGTTCTTCCTCTCCACAACACCATTTTGTTGAGGGGTCTGCAAAGCAGATAACTATCTCTTCACCCCATTCTCTTCATAAAAAGAATTGAACTCACCAAAAGTAAATTCACCACCACTGTCAGATCTTAGACACTTTAGCTTCAATCTAGTCTCTTTCTCAACCATAGCTTTGAAAATATTGAACTTCTCCAATGCTTCAAAATTCTCCCTTAATAAAGTAACCCACATCATCCTTGAATAGTCATCAATTAGAAACATGAAATACTTGTCACCCTGCAAGCTTCTCACTCTAGAAGGACCACGCAAATCAATATGCACAAGATCCAATATCCCATTAGAAGTATGTTGTTTTCTTTTGAAAGTAACTCATGTCTTCTTCCCTAACCGACATTCCTTACATACTGGATTAGAAGTTTTTATAATCTTAGGCAGATCTCTCACATCTTGAGTAGAACTTATTTTAGCCTTGCAATCAAAATTCACATGACACATCCTTCTATGCCATAACCAACTTTCATCAATTTGATAAATCAAGAAACTTTTACCACCAACATTCAAGTGAAAGATATTACCTTTAGTTTTTGTTCCTAATACAATCTCAATTCTGGAGCTACTCAAGATCTTACATTTGCCATTATTTAATTACAAATCATATCCCTTATCAACCATCTGTCCAACACTCAAAAGATTATGCTTTATACATTCAACATATAAGACATCATCAGTGTTATGCTTACCATCAAGAGAAATATAACTTTCACCATGGATTATACCAACTTTGTCATAACCAAATCTTACTACACCACCATCATACTTTTCCATACTCACAAACTTACTCTTATCACATGTCATGTCATGAGAGAAACCACTATTAATAACCCATTCATCTATCTCTTCAACCCTAATAGCCAAAGCTTTCTCTTCAATAAGCTAGTATAATTAGTAGTCACCAGATCATCTTCCTTGATAGCAATGAACACTCACTCATTTCCTGAATTTCCCTTCTCAGACTCATCATTTGTCACACCTTCATCAACAACAAAATAACACTTCGTTTGATATTTAGGCTTATATGGATTCAATGGCTTCTTATAAACTCTTTCCAGACATCTTGAGGCAAAATGTCCTATCTTATTGCATTAAAAACATTTAAGAGACAACTTTCCTTCATACTTACCGACACCTTTAGTCAATCTTCTTGAAATCAGAGCTTCAATCTCTTCAAGGTCTCTTTCTTCTTCTTCAAGATCTCTCATCTCCTTTTCGTATCTAGATACCCTTGTAGAAATTTCTCTCAGATCATATTTTTTCTTCCTGAATATAATAGATTTGAATGCAGATTCAGACTTATAAGGGGCTTCACCAAATTCACCCAACTCAAAAGAAGCAAGGTTCCCAATGAACATGTCTCTAGTCACATCTATCATAGTCTGGATCTCCACAATAGCAACAACCTTGTGCTTGTAAGCATGAGGCAAGGATCTCAATACTTTAGAAACAATATCATATTCTTCCAATACTCCACCGACACATCTGATGTTCAACACCAACTCATTCACTTTCTACATAAAGAAGGTATTGTTCTCATCTTCACCCATCTTTAGCATTACATACTTTCCCTTCAAGCTCTACAACTTAGCAACTTTCACATGGTTGTCACCTTCATACAAATTCTCTATCTTCTTCCAAATCTTAAGAGTAGTCTCCATATCCATCACATTAGTCATCTTAAAATCAAACAAGGCACTTAACAATGCTTCCTTATCTCTAATATTGAATTCAGTTTCCTTTATCTCATCCAGAGTGTTAGGACCATTCCAAGGATAATTTTACACATTCTTAGTAATCTTCCAATAATCTTCATAAATGCATCTCAAATGACATTCCATCTAGTTCTTCCAGAGAGTGTAATTTGTTCCATCAAATCTTAGACTATCCTTCTTAAAAGAAAAGGTTTCCATCCCAGATCACCTTAAGGGGTCAAGCTTCTTCCAAAGGATCTAGCTCTGATACCAATTGTTGGCAACAATGCACTAAAATGAGAGGGGGGTGAATCTGTTTTCTCTCAAACTCTACACAACTCAAACTTAAATTAAAATTTGATAATAAATTGTAAAAGCATAAATCAACACCACATCAATAACACACATAACACCAAGATTTTTGACATGGAAAAACCGTTTAAGGAAAAAACCATTGTGGGAACCTACCCACAATGAGATAATACCTTGTTAGGAGTAAATGAAATATTACCATGGGGAATGCACATGCATTTGGGCACACTTCCTAGAGCTCATTGCTCAAATTACAAAACAAGAAGGGCTACAACCCTGGGGAAGGCTCACTACCTTACAAAAGCATTCTGATTACATCTAGAGGATCATGAATTGATAAAATAGCATCTTCTGATGCCTA
Organism: Cryptomeria japonica; assembly: GCF_030272615.1. Lineage (NCBI taxonomy): Eukaryota > Viridiplantae > Streptophyta > Pinopsida > Cupressales > Cupressaceae > Cryptomeria > Cryptomeria japonica. The sequence continues at coordinate 303,624,782 of NC_081410.1, read as the reverse complement.
GTTACAGTTCTGATTAAGTGCATAACATAAACTCTTCTCTTTCACACTTCTTCACACTTCTTTTCACTTCTCCTCTGCTACTGAAAGATCAAATCAATGTTCACAAACACATATACATCTCGCTGATGAATATTACATTTATTTATACAAATCATCGACCTATGTTTCAAGGTCAGCTAAACCCTCAACACAATTTACAAAACAATAACCTCAGGTGCTACAACAATACATGTAGACTAAAACAATGTCGGCTAAGACATAGTGTGGACCTAAACCAATACCGCACACAAGAAACATGTCCAAGAATTAGGCCTCAAACATCCACAACATGCTACAATCTTCATGAATGTTGTATAACATGAAGAATACCACCAGATCAAGAAAATGATCAATAATGCGCACAACAATCAATGGAGACCATCAACATGGATAAGACTCGATCTAGAAACTTCAACAAGCAATGTGAATCACCACAACAACAACTGCAATATCACCACTTACTTTAATCTTCATTATCATTATATTGAACCTCAAGAACACAAACTGAATTGACTATCAAACTGAAAGATTCACTTGTGGACCTCCAAATCATGAACCATCTGAGTTAAGGACATATATGAGTGTCCCAAACATTCTGCCAAATCCACAAACCAAGATATTGCTATTCTAGAGTACTACGGAGCACAATCTAGAATACCAAATAACATGAACAATTGAAAAAAACTTCAATATGAGATCACACAACTCGATCAAATAATCATGTGAACCTCTGAAACTTCTATTGAATCAACTAGAGATACTTATCTCAAAATCCATTAAACCACAACAACTCAACTGCAACACACTAACCAAATCAACTCACTGAATCTGACTGCAACACTGGAACACTGAGAATAATATGTTGACATCAATGACAACACATCATTCCAGCAAACTTCTCAATAATATCCAATATTTTATTGGGTACAATAACCAATGGGGAAACCCATTCACTATCAAAAATTGGATAAATGAGCCCTAATTGCAATCATTTCTCTATTTGTTGTTTAACAAAATCTCTTAGAGATGGATTGATTCTCCTTTCACCCTGTGTCACAAGTTCAACATCTTCAGTGTAGATGTGATGTATACAAATAGAAGGGTGTATTCCTCTCATATCCTTATACTCCTACAAAAATTCTTCTATGTGTTTTTACAAAGTGAGCTTCAAGTCCTCTTCTTTCCTTAGAAGAAAAGATGAATGAATGAAAATAGGTTTGTTCTCAAATACTGCAATCTCTTTTGTTTCACCCTTCCCATCAGATGGATCTCGTATAGGTGTATTAAGAGGACAAGGATGTAATTTCACATGATGTATAGTCTTTTTACAACTTCCCTCTTCAACATCTTCAAGAAAAGAACACTCTTCATTTACTTGGTTGGATTCACCAGTATTGACATTAAGTTCTTCTATTTGTTTCACACACTCTTTATATTCCTCCAAATATTTTGACAAAGTAACCATGGTTACTTCAACCACTCCATCTCCTTCTAACTCCATTCCCCCATCAACCCAATATTGAGTGTCAGAATGGAATGTTGGTTTATCTGGGGAATAAAGTGTTAAATCCTTTTGTTTTTTACCATTGGAAATAGTCATGCTACTGGATCTACAATCTATCAGTGTGTTGGAGTTGCTAACCAAGGTCTTCCTAGTATGATTGGGTGTCATGATTCCTTCTTCCTTGATTTATGTCTTTTGTGATAGAATTTATAGGTACTACCAAATTAATCAATACATTAGGTATCTCAACTCCTCCTATTCTTAAATTAATTACATGACTCCCAGGGTCACTATATTTTTTAGGAAGCAATCTCCTTGACAATACATTAGTGAGCTTAGTCCCTCTTGGATTGTAGAAGGAAATTTCCTTTTTCTTCCAGGATACAAAGTTAGTTGACCAGTTGGTTAATTTTTGGTATATCCTTAATGGCTTGTAATAGAGGTATATCTATATTGATCTTTTTTAGTTCATGAAGAAGTTGAGAATCTTCCATGTCAATATGATCGGGTCAGAAGGCATCAAGAGCTACTTTGGCTATTTTAAATTGTTTTGAATAGGGTGTTCTATCAGTTGTTTCCTTCACATTGTCAAAACTTCAATGTTTTTCCCAAATCTCCTCATTCTTCTTCCCCTCCTTGTCTAGAGCATCAAATTTGAAGGAAAATTACAATTCCTTAATTGAGTATCATCAACTTATATTACATTTAGACTAGGAGGATTATAATCAACGTTAAATGTTTGTTGAGGATGATTGTTCTTTGGGTTTGGAAATGGTTGAGCCAGTATCAAAGGTTGATTTATTTGCTCATTAGCAAAATTAGGTCCAGTAATAAGAGTTGGAGGTTATCCCCAAGGTCATTTTGGGCCTTGGTTATGCCAAGGTTGAAATTGAGGTTTATTTTCTTGCCACAATGGTTGATTGGGTTGCCACTATGGTTGATTTGGTTGTCATTGTAGTTGGTTCCATTGAGGACTAATCCAATCTAGAGGTCCCCAAGAAGTAAAAGGTGGTTACATTGCATAAGGAGGGGTCCAATGATTGACATTTTGCCATTGACTTGATATCCAATTATTTTTAGGGTCATATTGACCTGAATAAGCATTAAACTCTAAATTTCGAGATCTTTGTGCAACATAGTTAAGCTCTTCTTCCACAACAGGAGGTTTCTTCAAATGATTCTTAATCTTGAGTAAGAGATTACAAGAGGTTTTTGCATGTTTCTTTTCATAAATTTCACAAAGATCAATTTTATTCAATCGACATTCCCTCAAAAGATATTTTCCCCTACATTTTTAACAGTAAATGGCTAAGGGCTTGATGTTTTTCATGTCTTGAGTATTAAGATGAAGAAGTATATTCATTTTCAAATTTTCTATTTCCTCCATTACTTGAGAGACATCAGGGCCTAGATATTTGTTCCTTTTAGAATCCCTAGTTCCAACTCTGGTCCTAGAGTAATTTCTGCATATACCAATAATATCTTCCAAATGAATTTAATTGATATCTCCTTTTCCCATCAAATTCAAATCTTCTCTAGGCTCATCATCAATTACCCTTAGGAAAATTGTCCTACTAATTTCATCATTGATTCCATTACCACATCTTTTGTATACAAATAGAAACCTCTCAGCATAATCTTCCAAACTTTCATCTTCCATTTGCTTCATTTGAAATAATTTATCACTTCTATCTCTCATCTAACAATAATCTTGGTATTTATCCAAGAATACAATACCCATCTCCTACCATGTTGAGATTGAACCAATACGTAAACCCATAAAACATCATAATGATAACTCTTTCAGAGTAAAAGGAAACAATTTCAGCTTCTGGTTATTAGATGTATAATCATAAGTTTGACAAAGGACTTTAAACTTAAAGTGAAATTGATCAAGATGTTTAGAAATATTTTTCATTGGTGGCTCATTATTTCCCATATTCAAATTAATAGAATATGAAAATGTCCTACTATTTGGGGATCCTCTGTTCCTACTCCATCACCCATTTCTTCTTCTTGTTGCTCAAACTATTATTCTTGTTCTTTAAATTGGTCTTGTTGTACTTGAGAGCCTTGATATTGCAATTGATCAATATTATAATGCCTTGGAAGGAATATTCCAAAAGGATCTCTATATATTCTCATCAACAACTTAACTCTTCTCCTTATTGACACTAATACTTCAAGCTTTGGTAGCTAGATCTTTTAGTTCCCTGATAACGATGCCAAAAATGATGGGTGAGGTTGTTGATATCACAACTCACATCATTTAATTTCTCATTAACAAACTGAGTGTGTCTTAGAGCTATATGTGATAAGGGTGAGATTAAGTTGGGGGGTTTTTGCACTGAGAACAATGACTTATGTTTCAATCATGTTTTGTCAAGAGCTTTCAGAATCACTTTCTAGGAGTTGAATCCTATGTTAATGACACTTTTCTTTCTTAATAGAATCAAAACTTAAGATGCTAAATCTATTCTAAGAAGGACTCTGGTTCTTCTAGTGCAATATAAACAAAACTTTATTAGAACTAATTCATGGAATCATCTAGCTAAGACTAAAACCATATTTAAACTAGAACACAAATTCAAATTCTATTCTATTTGCTAAGACTAAAAGCATATTTAAACTAGAATAGAAATTCAAATTTTATTCTATTCTACTGAACATTTAAAGTAAACTAAATTTAATGAACAAGTTTAACAAAGCTTCTGTCTAATCACTACTTCAATCACTAGTGTCATCTATCTTAATAAAATTAGAAACTAAAATGCAACAACTAATTGAACATTAATCTAAACCTACGTGAACAAATTTTAATCTATCTTAGAAAACTACTTAAATAATCTATGAATGAAAGCTACAGATTGCAATTGATTTTTAACTTTTGAATTGAACATGAAAATACAGAAAATAATGTAACTATAAAAAACATGCAGTAAATAAATAAAAATGAAGAACCAACCTAGGATCACCTCCCTTTGATTGAGTGGGCCCTACTCTTCCTTTGGTGGGATCTGTGAAGACCAAGATTTCAAATCAACATCAAATTTGCATTGCAATTGGCTTCTAGAAGGAAGTAAATTTTTTTTTTGGAAATTACAAAGAAATTGGACTCTGAAATTGATGACTAATTTACGAACTAACTTTTTGATGAAATCTAGGGGATATATACACACATATCCTTATTCAAATTATTGAATGCAATTTTACCCACCTAGAATAGTAACAACTACTAACCTAAACTACAAAAGACTTGATGTCTTTATTACAATGAATTTACTACTACAGTTGAAGCTAGATGTTTCATAAATAGTCAATGACAGTAGACTTGGAGAGAATGGATGTATCATCCAATTGGAGTGATTAGAAGAGTGAAAAGGCATTCCACATTGCTGGACAAGAAGTTTATAACTGCAGGTCTTGAAATAACTTTCAAACACATCTAAAAACATATCCAGGAAAGTAGAACAAGATATAACAAAAAAAATCCTAAATATCAACTATTTCTTCATTGATTAGTCACAAAAGTAATATATTTAACACAAAATGCTATTTATAATATATATTCTCTAATTAACAAACTTTAAAATAAAAAGAAATAAAAATGCATGCATATATATAGTCTACCTCTAGGCACATTAGTTAACACAATACATAGAGTTTTTAAGCATAAATTATAATTTATGAGATTTTGCCAAGATCAAGGGCACAATGAAAAGTATAAAGAGAGACAATAGAATGACAAGAACAAACTGTATTCTCATCAATATACAAATGATAAACTAGATTAACCAATATAATGAATATGGGCCTTCTTATATAGGCAAGGCCATATGGATATGTGAGCACACAATCATGACATGTGGCTCAATGAGAAACAAGGGTAGGTAAGAAATACTAGGGGTGGGTAGGAGAAATAATATAATATTCCACAAGAGGTGGATGACCCACTGAATATGGAGTGTAACAGCAAAATAAGACCACAAAAGGTGGAATTTCTCCTACAAGCTATATCCCTATGTGCACACCTCCCTAAGTGTCTCATATCCAAACTATGAAGAGATGCATTATCCTAAGTTAACTTAAGTAAAGTGTAATAATATCCATGATGAATATTTATTTACACCAACACCCTCCTTTAAGTGCAACTTACGGGAATGAAGACTCAAGTCAACAATAGAAGATGGGTCCCGGCTACTAGGCCATGATAGGTACCCATGTACAAAATGAAAATGCAAGAAAAACTATGCAATGCAATCTCTCACAAACAGAGAAAGGGAGAAAACCCAGTGGGAAAAACTCCCCCCCAAAAGAGAGATGAATGTACAAAAGACTCTCAAAGAAGAAGGACAAAACCTCAAAGAGGAAAAAGTCCCCCCCATAAGAGAGGAAGGAGAAGTCAGCTGACCCCCCCTAATAAGACATCCCACACCCCCAAGAGAGCTTGCAACTCCTGGAACTTACTCTTAGTGAAAGGTTTGGTGAATATGTCTGCAACCTGCTCTGATGTAGGACAATACTGCAAATCAATGACCTGCTCCTAAATCATCTCTCGAATGTATTGCATATGGATCTCGACGTGTTTGGTCTCCTGATGTTGGACCGGGTTCTTTGAGATAGCAATAACACTTTGATTATCGCAATGTAGAACTATCGACCATGGAGTGGTGAACCCAAACTCTATGAGAATCTGCTAAAGCCAAATGGTCTTAGTGGCTGCATTAACAACTCCTCTATACTCGACCTCAGTCGAAGAGAGACCAATAGCATGCTGCTTCTTGCTCTACCAAAAAATGGGGCCCGAACCAAGGTAAAAGCTGTAACCTGAAGTAGGCTTAAGATCATCAAGATTGCAAGCCCAATCAGAGTCTATGTAACCAACCAAGCAAAGTTGTGTGCCTGCTGCATAGTGAATCCCATAGTGATGTGTACCTTGGATGCAATGAAGGATGTGTTTGGTAGCTTTCCAATGAAGCTCACGTGGTTCTTGCATGAAGCGGGAAACCATGGCACCCGCAAATGAAATATTAGGATGTGTGTGAGTCAAGTAGATGAGACTACCCACAAGCTAACAATACAATGTGGCATCAACTAGTGGAGAAGAGCACTGAGCCTCAAGTTTGACTCCTAAAAGAAAGGGAGTCGGTGCAGGCTTACAATCAGCCATATGAAAGCATGCAAGTAGATAAAGAGCATACTTGGGTTACGATAGTGTAATCTTGGAAGGTGATTGTGAAATCTCTATCCCATGAAAGTAGTGCAAAAGATCCAAGTCAATCATCAAAAATTTGTCATGCAAAGCAGATTTGACCCTGCTAATGATGGATGCGGTGCTCCCTATAATGATCAAATCATCAACATAGAGAACAAGTATCAAGTGAGAGTCATCCTATCACAAAATGTAGACATTTGGATTAGAATGACACTTGGTGAATCCTGCTGAGAGAAGAAAGGAATCCATCTTGGTGTACTAAGCCCTGGGGGCCTACTTAAGGGCATAGAGAGATTTCCTTAGTCTGCAAACCAAGGAAGTATCCTGGATGAAGCCTTGTGGCGGCTCCATATAAATCTCCTCATCAATATCCCCATGAAGAAAAACACTCTTCACATCAATCTGATGTACAACCCAACCATGAGCTGCGGCAATAGCAAGTGTCAAGTGAATGGAGTTCATCTTGGCTACGGGCACAAAGGTCTCAGTATAGTCAACACCTGGAACTTGAGAGAAACCTTTTGCAACAAGACAAGACTTATACTTATCAATACTACCATCTATGGAAAACTTGGTTTGATAGATCCACTTACATGAAACCATCTTTCTCCCCTTAGGGAGACGGACTAACTCTCATGTGTTGTACCTCATCAAGGATCTATACTCTTCCTCCATAGCATGGTTCCACTTAGGAACCCCTGATGCTTCCTAAAATGTCTGTGGATTAGAAGCGGTAGCAATGAATGCATGTGGAAGGTCCTAATGCTGTGATCGAGTCCTCCGTGTATCTGAAGGATCCCCAACAAGAGAACCCACTGACTCAAGTGTCTATCAAGCCCAATGAGGTCTAGGTGGAGGTGGAGAATGAGGCTCCTCAATTGCAAGTGGACACTATAGAGGTGTAACCTTGTGAGTCAGAGTTGAAGGAGTCTCACCATTTGAATCACTATCATCACTATCCACAATGGAAGAGATAGGAGAGCTTTCCTCAAAGTGAACACTCCTCTCAATGAACACCTCATGTGTCTCAGGATCCATCAATCTATATGCCTTAACACCCTCAAGATATCCAACAAAAATACAAGGCCTACTTTGAGGTTCCAATGCCTTGCATTTTTGTGGAGGTATGTGAGCCCATGCTGGACACCCAAAGACTCTAAAATGTCTCACAATCAGTTTCCTACTAGCCCAAGCCTCAAAAGGAGTAATACCTTTCAAAGCTTTGTGAGGAACCCGATTCTAGATGTGTGTGGCACAATTGGTAGCCTCTACCCAAAAGGCAAGATCAAGAGAACGTGCATGTATCATACAACTAGCCATTTTCTTGAGAGTTCTATTCTTGCGCTCTATAACTCCGTTCTATTGTGGAGTGTATGCAACAAAATGCTGAAGATCAATCCCCTCAAATGTACAAAAATCCTCAAGTCTTTTGTTCACATATTCCCTTCCATTATCTATGCGAAGAATCTTGACCAATTTACCGGATTGCTTCTCCACATGAGTCTTGAAGTCTTAAAATCTATCAAATACTTCACTCGTATAAATAAGAAAGTAGACCCAAGTGAAGTGGGACTAGGCATCAATGAAGGTGAGGACATAGCGGGCCTAACTAAATGAAGGTGTTGGAAATGGACCTGCTACATCACTGTGAAAAAGTTGAAGAACTTCCAAAGCTCTCCAAGCTTTCCCCTTATCAAAATTCTCCTCGGGATGCTTGCCCATGTAACATCCTAAAAAATACAGCCTCTAAAAAACTAATTCAAGGTAGACCTGTGACCAAGTTTTTAGTGTTGAGCTATTGAAGATAGCAGTAGTTGAGGTGACCAAACCACTCATGCCATAGCTTACTTTCTAAATTTGAATGAGTAAGCAAGGCCCTAGAAGGAGAACTTGCACAAAGTGGGAGAATGAATAAAGCCTTGAGTTGTCATTGAATTGTCCCACTCCTACCAAGGCATCATCATCAAGTTCCTTTACCACAACTAAATCAAGTGTAAACTAAACCTTTTTCCCATTCTCATAGTGAGTAATTTAATATATAGAGAGAAGGTTGGTAGACAAGTTAGGAACATAAAGAAAATTCACAAATGTTCCATCATCCATGTCAACTGAACCTTTCCCTTCAACCTCAACTTGTGTATCATCACCTAAGTAAATGTGAGGTATCTTAGATGACTCCAATGAAGAAAACTGCTCCTTTGTAGAACCCAGGTGATAAGAGGCACCCGAGTCAAGTATCCACTACTATGAAGAACCTATTGTTGCCACAAATGCTTTCCTTTTTCCCTTAGACTGTGAGGAAGAGGAAGGAGATGAATCCTTCTTTGTGTAGGCGGATGGCAAGTTGATGTTGTTTTTCATAAGATGATTTGTCAACTCATAAACTTGCTTGGTGTGGCATCGATTCTCATCATGACCATACTTCTTGCTATAAGCACAAGTTGGTTTATCCTTCTTAGGTGGAGTCCCCTTCTTGGACTAGGATGAAAAATTGCCTTGTGATGGAGAGGATGATTGCCCTTTTTCCTGTTGTGGCTTTGAATTAGATTGCTTCTTCTTCTTGTTGGAATCTTTTCCTTGACTCCCTTGACTCCCTTGATTAGCCACCAAAGCCTTGGACTTTGAAGACTTGAGAAGCCCCATGTTCAACAACTTAGATTGTTCCAATATCAACATTTCTGTGAAAGCATCAAATGAAGTCATAATGTAGGAACTCCCCACTATCAAATGATGAGTTTGGAAGCTTGACACAAATGTTGCATATTCTGGTGCAAGCTTGTTCAACAAGTTGAATATCAACTGAGCATCTTTTTTGTCAATTCCACAATCCTTAAGCTTTGCTCTTAGCTCATTTTCTTTGGTGACATAACCTTGGATTGTATCAAAATTCTTGGGATCCAAGTTGGTGAGCTCATTGTCAATCTTGTAACCTTTGATTTCATCATCTTGACCATACAATTTCTAAAACATGTCCCAAGCCTCTTTGATTGTAGTACACTTCTCAATGTGAAAAATGAGGTCATCTAATACATACACAAAGTTACAAGAGCCATACAATTCTTAGTGAGCCATTCTAACTTAGCATTAGGATCAGCCTTAGGATCAGGTGGTGCTACTATTTTTCCATCTATGTAATGCGTGAGACCTTTTTTCATTAATTTGCTCCATACTTTAATTTTCCAAGATGCATAATTATGTGGAATTAAAGGTGCAAATTTATGAGGACTCATTGCAACAAAAATGAAAGAGCACAAGGAAAGAGAGGCACAATCACACAAGAAACCCCACCCAAATTCACTCAATCAAAGAACCCCCCCAAAATGATGATCTGGCACTTTATACTTAGTGCATGTACAATGGGCCACTTGCAAAAAATGGCAAAGTGGACTTTGGATTTCAACTTTACAACTGCCTTAATAAGGCCAAAGGAGACTCAAACTAATAATGGAAGTGATCTAAACTAAGATCCAAGCAAATTACAAGTATCAAATAGGCCAAAAAAAACCAATATTTGAAAGTACAATATCCACTCAAACAATCTGAAAAATGATCATATATTATGACATTAGACAGAAAACTATGCACTTTAAAAAAAATGACACTCGAAAAGGAGGTCGTATGAGCTCAAACAAAGCCTTTGAAGTTGCAAAATTGAGGATTGGATAGCTACAGCTAAGAGAATCCAAAAATTATGAAAAAAATGTTCACCAAAATCGGAAAATAACCACACCACTACGAATAGAACGGAAAATTAGCCCAAATAAAAAAAAATTGCACCCAAAAAGGAGAAAAATTGAGCAAGTTATGAGCCTCCAAAGTTGATCCAAAAATCCAAACTGCTCAACAGGGAGGGGTCTAAAATTTTCAAAAAATGCTAACGTCAGCAAAACACTGTGCTAAATTTAACGGTCGTCTGACCATCAAAATGGCCGTCGCACCCTTGGACCAGGCTGACTAGGTGCTGACTGGGCAGAAGGTACGGAGCCCCCAAAAAAAATTCAAATTTTTTTTTTTCTCAAAAAAAAGATTTTCAACTCGAAAAAAAATTGTGAAAATTCCATACCAAACCGCCCAAATTGGGCAAAAAATTCTCCAACACCCAAAATTTGACTTTCACCAAAATAGGTTGAGTTTATACTTGATTTTTATGGAAATGGCCTCTCGAATGCAATGGTGAGGTCAAAAAATGCTCTAAGATGCCTCCAAAAATCACAGTCCCTTAGATCCGAAAATAGAAGCCTTCCAAGATGTCTCCCAAAACCAATCAATGAAGCCCCAATAGCTCTGATACCATGTGAAATTTTTCCAAGATCAAAGGCACAATGAAAAGCATAAAGAGAGACAATAGAATGTCAAGAACAAACTGTATTGTCATCAATATACAAATGATCAACTGGATTAACCAATACAATGAATATGGGCCTACTTATATAGGCAAGGCCATATGGATATGTGAGCACACAATAATGACATGTGACTCAATGAGAAACAAGGGTAGGTAATAAATACTAGGGGTAGGTAGGAGAAATAATATAATATTCCACAAGAGGTGGATGACCCACTGAATGTGGAGTGTAACAACAAAATAAGACTACAAAAGGTGGAATTTCTCCTACAAGCTATATCCCTATGTGCACACTTCCCTAAGTGTCTCATATCCAAACTACGAAGAGATGCATTATCGTAAGTTAACTTAAGTAAAGTGTAATAATATCCATGATGGATATTTATTTACACCAACATAATTAAAATGTCATTTTTAAGTTCTCATCATGCGTAATATGGGCAGATCCAAGGTCTTACACAATATTAGGGCAGTTGTGTTTATGAACACAACAATATATACACAAAAAGAAGCAGTCTCTAAAAACTTTATTAAATCAAGGAAAATGTTCATAAAGAATCATGCAAAATGTGAAAGTGCTCATCAGGGCGGTTGTTTTTATGAGCAAAACAATATATATTAAAAAAGAAGCAGTATCTAAAAACTTTATTAAATCAAGGAAAATGTTCATAAAGAATCATGCATAATGTTCTTTATTTTGCATGATTACTTTGTAAGCTCCTTGTAGTAAAAAAGTAGTCTTTAATGCAAAATATTATTTATTTTATATTAAAGACTAGCAAAGGTCAAATAGGGGTTTTGTAAAATTTCCTATGTTTTAAAAAAGTATTGTAAAACCATCATGCCTTGAGGCTTGAAAGATATAAAAAAAAAAAGACTTCACATTGAAAGAAAACAACACATTTTCATGCATTGGAGGGAAATGAAAAAAGTAATAAAGAAAGGGAGAGTTTTACACATTGTAGTGCATGGAAATTGCAAGTGATAATGTGCAATTAGGGTTATCAAAGTCATATATCCATCACTTAGAGCAGCAACTTGAATGAAAATATTTTATTAGCTCCAAGAAAAAATAGAGCCTTGACTATGGTATCAGAGAGTTTCCATTTTCTTAATCTACTATTATTTTTTAAGAAGAGTCGCATCTTCTCTTTTATTTCTGAGTTTTAAGATGTGGAAGTGTATCTTCAAAAGATTTGGGTGTGAAAGATGCATATTGAGGAGAAAAATCTCAGAGACTTCCTCATAATTCACACAAAGCTCATACAAGGGCATGCATAAAGATTCATATATTCAAGCACGAGAAATATGAGAGAGCTATAACAAGTAATGGAGATTAAGGATTCAACATGAAGAGATCATGCACGCATAGTTTTTCATTATTTTGTGGATGTCTTCATTGAAATACAATCATATAGATGCATCTAGTGTATTCACTAATTTTATTCTTAAAACAGATGCTAAAGATATGAGTGTAAATGAGAAGTTTATGCATGAAAGTAGCAAGCTAGAATACTATTTAGGTACCTAGAATAGTTTGAGAGTTTGAAGTGTAGCATGTACACTTCATAAATCTTTTAAAATAACACCTTAGAGCACAATGCCAGTCAAGAAAATGCTACAAAGATAAGTATATCACAAAGATTTCAATGAAGAGAATTATGGCATCAAGGGAAGAGGGATTAATCAAAAGGATCAGATCATACTCCAGTAGTAGGAAAAAAAAATTGATGGGCCATCCATAGCAATGCCAGTACTCTCATAAAACTTCAAGAGCCATGAGAAGGCCTAGATCAGACTATAAGGCATGAAAGGAAAGATAGCCATTACAAGAGGAAGCCATTATAGTAAAGTCAGATTTCAAGAATATATTGTTGTTAAAAATCAATCTATTGAAATATATACAGTCCTAGGCTAGTCAAGGAGCTTAAAGGAATGAAGATGCAACCCTTTATCAAATTATAATAGATTTTCAATAATAGTGAGTCTACAGTCATGACCAAGGATAGAGACCTAGACAAAGACTAAAGATTAAAATATTATAGAGGATAGAGTCTAGGACAAGGACACCAAACACAATACCCAAAAAGAATACTCCATATAATATAACAATGTATAAGTTCATAGTCCCCATGAAATCTATAGTAGCCTCACAAATTCCAAGAGTAGTGCTATAGAACTTGAAGGTAGACTCCAAGCACATACCAAAGATGAAAATACTAGAACAGTGATATAGTAAAGATGCAATAGTCATAGTAATGATACAATCTTTGCCAAATGACAATCCATCAATGAATAAAGTAGAAAAGACCAAAATACTATCCATTCCTGTTGCTTATAAACCACAAATTCATCAAGGAGAAACAAAGACAAATTTTAGAGACCAAGACATCACTGTGGTTGTCACATATTGAGGAGATTATTATTGAACAGTCCTAAGAACCTTGATCACTTGAAGGGCTAAAGCAATCTTTTGGAGCAGTCAAAGATAAATACCCCATGAGAAAGAATACTATAGTAGAGAGGAATGTCAAAGTAATTAAATAGATAGAATAAATAAATAAATAATAGTCATGAAGTTGATCATGAAATGCAAAGGAAACCATTAAAGGTTAAGACATCCATATATTGAACACACTCAACAAGTCATGAGATTGTTGTTGGCATTGGGTTGTCATTGATGTCAAGCGGTATGGGATGACTACTGGTATGAGATATGTATGTGCAATGCTATCAAGGAGGAGTACAAGTTGAGATATCTTTGATATCACCTTGTGTTGCAGACAACCGTTAAGGTATGGAAGATGACCCCAAGAGTCACTGGTACACAAGTTAGTACCTGACGTGTGAGGATGAGATGGTAAGGTGATCAATACATGTACAGTGTATCACCGGTAAGGAAAGGATATCAACTAGTAAGTGATGGGTTGATATGGGGATGATAGTTCAACCAAGTTAGTTGCTGCCAATCGGTAAAGCTCATGACTAGTGAACAAGCAGGATGAGTAAGGTGTTTGAGCTATTGTGTGTGATGAAGAGGCATAATTTTACCTGAATCACATCAACACTAGAGGAGAAGAATGAACAGGTCACAAGTTTGCTGTGAGGTTACTAAACATCAAGACTCCCACTTGATGAAGATGGAGTCATCATGAGAAGCAATGACTAACAATGAATGTGCCCTCACTGGATCACATGTGCCTGTTTGAAGATATACTGCACAAATAGGGAAGTCACATGAGTACACTACAGGATGTAGAAGACAAGGTGCCACTCCACCGGTAAGTGGAACTTATCTCCTATCAAGCATTGTGTGTATCATAGTGTTGTGAGATAAGGAAGAAGAGGTGTGCATTAAGTGCATAAAATTAGGGATATGCAATGGATTGACTAAGAAGGCATGTTGAGATGCTGACACAGATGAAGAGTGATGAGTTTTTCAGCATGACAAACCAGTTGAGATTTGGTCCAAGCTGATCAAGAGAAGGCAAGGGTGAGTAGATGTACTCAGAAGAGAATGGCTGGATTGAAGATAGAGTTTGGTGAAGGTTGATGACATGGTATCATCAAGAGTGTTTACCAGTATGTAGGTCCACCGAAACTATGAGAAAAGAGAAGATGCACAAGAATTCCTAGTTTGTGGGAATGTGAATGTTTTGGATAGACATGTCTGATGACTGGTTTAGGTGTTCCACCAGTAGTTCAACAAAGAGAAAACATGATGAGTTAACTAGTAGAATGAGAGATAATGGCAGGGTTAGTAAATCAAAATAGAAGAGAAACCGGTAGAGTGTTTGGTCGGTGATCCTATCTGGACTGATATGAAGAGTCAAGTTGGTAGTTGGTCAACATGGATGCCACTTAGAGTCATGGTGGCAAGCTCATAGAGATTGGTGAAGTGTCATGTAGAGACAAGTACTTCTATAGGCATGCATTGAATATGGATCCCATGATTTATGGATTGGATTAGAGAAGTGTGGATCGAGGAAGGATGAACAACAGAGAAGAAGTAGGGAGTTGTTGGTGCCTAGATCGAAGCAAGAAGATCAGACTGTGAGAAGATCTTGAGGAGGAAATAATAGAAACATTAATGGCATTTTGACAGAAGTAGGTCAAGATACATGACTGTGTTTGCTACATTTGGAAAATATGTATTGGAAGGAATGTTATTGGTGGAGTTGTACAGCTAGTTGTCTGGGAGATCTGATTGGATTTGGTTTGCCTAGAGGATAATGAGGAAACCCTAACCACCTAATTTTTAAATTGGCTTTAGGTGGGAAAATCACTCTATAAATATGCAGGCCAAAGACATAGCTAAGGTGCTGCTGAAGAGAAGAGGATAGTGCTACTGCGAAGTGATTGAGTTTTACTCTAGCATGTGAGAGAAAAAAAACCAAGTGCTCAACGAGTATCTAAGAAAAGATGGAGAGTGAAGAGGAGAACCAAAAGTGGTTATATTGGTAGAGGAGAAGTGAAGAGTGCTGTAGAGAAGGCAGACAGTGGACTAGTAGAGTGTAGCACCGGTAAAGTGCAAAGCAGTGAAGAGGAGATCCAGTAGAGAAGAAGAAGAGGAGAGGTGTACCGACAGAGTTTTCTAGTAGTAGAGGAGTAGGTGAGAGCAACAGAAGTCCGAGTCAGTGTAGCAGAGAAGGTATCTCACTAACAGAGTAAGGTATATGAAATGGTTACAAGATTCACTTGTAACAAGACAACTACTTTTGTACTTGATGTTTATTGTGAACACTAAGTTCTAGCTCAGTGTAGGGGTTGTAGCTCCTTTGGATTGTAGCCCGTAAACAAGTTAGGGGTTGGTTCCCTAAACATTGTAACAGAGTTTTTCATTGTGAGGCTGGATTGGAGCAGTAGTCTCCAACAACATTGCTCACCGAGGTTTTTCCCATCTTGGGTTTTCCTCGTACATACTGGTGTTATGTGATGCCCTCTATGTGTGTTTGCATTTGTGTTTGTCTCTCCACTAATCGGTAAGTCTTAATTGTGTTAGATCCCATAATCGGTATTCATATCTAGGTTGTTAAAGGGAAAATTTGAGAACCACTAATTCACCCCCCTCTTAGTGGTACATTGTGTCTAACAATTGTGACAGGATATAGGGAACAAAAGGGTAGATTGATAGTGATCAACACTTGGAGAAATAGTAGTATAGAGGTTTGATGCTAGTGTAAAAAGAGAAATATAGTTTGATTAAAAAATAATAGTCAAAATTTGAGCCTATAGCAGCATCCTTTCAATAATCAAGGCATATAGTGGATTCAATAGACAAGTTGAAAATCAATAGTCACAACTGACTATGTAACAGTGAATAATGGAAGTGATGGGTATAATAGTATGAAGAAGGCTTAAATATGCACTCTAATCCATTGAAGCTTCAAAAGGACAATCATAAATTTATCAACCCAGTGAAGTTCTAACAAGAGCTATACTAATGACTTCCAGGGAAGAGATCACAACCAATGTATGTAAATACAACATCTACTATTAAAGAATAATGATACTCATAAATATTCAAATGTATTGAGATATCAATGTTCAAGGACAAAGATCACAACTTTTAAGATAGGCCAAGAAAGATGGTAGTCCAAATTCATAAATAAAATGAGTTTATTGATCATTTGTAGCCTATAAGAACTCTAAATGGAACCAAAAGTTTTTGTTACAGTCATAGCCCCAAAGCTACCTCAAGATACCACAATTAATATAGTGAAGGCTCATACTTGATAGTCTCAATACCACAACACAATCCACTTACTATGGAGATCAAGAACAACAATATAAGAAAAGGAAAATCATTGTCCTTCCAAAGCACAAATACAAGGACCATGAAAAGTGAGTGTACAATATAGAGTATGGCCATTAGACAACTTATGGTATCAAAATTTACCAAAAGAAGTGCATTATAGTAGTCCAAATAGTAAGCACAAAGACTCACCAAGCATCCAATGCCATGAGGGTGGGCATAATAGCAACAAAGTTGAACAAGTGGAGCAATGAAATCACTACACTAGAGTAAGGTTACATGATACTGTATTTACACATTGAGTTGAGATTCAAGGAAAAGGAATGTCTATAGGATATATCAACACAGTGAAGAAGCCAAAGGACATTATTGCAAACCTATTTGGCATAGGAAGGGTATACATTGAGTGAGAACTAATACAAAGCAATAAATCTTCCGAAAAGAAGTCTCAGAGCATACCTATATTACCAGCTAATAAACAGTGACAGTTACCATCTCATACAAGCTAGAAGAATAGTTATTTATTCTCAAAGGTAAATTTAGAATCTTCATGATGCAGTTCAATGAGCAGATAATAGTCTCAACGATTAGTCATAAAGCTCTATCAAAGACATTAAGAACCAATCCAGGGAAAAAGCATTAATAGTGGTTTAAATCGAGCCTAAGAAGGATGCATATAGTCAACTAAATGGACTTTTATATAAAGAAAATAAATCAAAACTCAAATTCCTTATTTCAATATCATGCACATGAATTTGATTAGTTCAAGGACTAATAAAAGAGGAAAAAATGGGAGTCTCAGTGAAAACATCCATGTTTTTATGTTCTCATATGTTGATATATGTTCAAACTGTAGTTTGGAGCCCTTAGTGTCACAATTTTGAAATTTTTAAGGGTTTATTTTGCACGAGGAAGGCTAAATCTGACTCCCTTTTTGTGTTGATTTAAAGAGCATGCAAATAATAAAAAACACCTATCACTTAAAAAGAAAAAGGGTGAAAGCTTGAGCTTGATACTCAACCGAGACCCTAAAAAATAGGAAATATGGAGGTGAATAGGGTAGTTATATTGCAATTAATGACCTCACATGGGTTATACATGAATCAAAGTGATTTTCAAGTAGTTCACATGAAATTATGAGTAGTTTGGAGATCTCTTTTACATAATATTTCATCAAATTCAATCCAAGAGGAAAACTCATGCAAGTTGAAGATAAAAGAAGGGTTTTTTAAGAAAATAAAGAAGTTCTACATCATCAATAGACTCCACATGCATGCACCATGAATCAAGGAGCAGTTTGGGCCCACACACACTTAATTTAAGGCAATTTTTCATGCTTTTATGCATGCTTTTTGAGTAAATTCGACCAAGAAGACTCTTCATGCAGATTTTAGAGAGTAAAGGTTAAATAAAGAACTCAGATATCTTTAGTTTTTGAAGGCACAATAGCTCAACCTTATTTATTCTCAAGACTTCTTCTATAAGTCACTTCTTTCCTTTTATTATTCTAGTTATTTCTTTTCTACTTACACATACAACATAAAAAGAATTATAGCTCAGTTTTTTTAGCATTGTAATAGATTTATTCTCAGTATTTAATAAAAGGAAATAGTTTCCCCTTCATTTCTTATTATTTTTCCATTGTCAAAAGAGTGATATTATATCAATATTGTGATTTATCATTGAATCCTTTATTGTATGTCTCATTTATGCTTTAGAAAATAATAAAATTCATAGAAAATTCAGGTTGTGGGTTGTGTTCATCTGATTTTCAATTAGTTTCATGTTGTGAAAATCCATTTTTCCTTCAGACAACATTGAAAAAAATTGAACCTTCACATGAAATATTTATGAATTTCATGATTTTTGTTGAATTGTGAATCAATTTGAAGTCTTTTATAGCTGATTATAGTTTTAGGACAATAAGTAGAATCATACTATTTTGGTCAAATGTGTAGGTTTGTAGCTTTAGGATTTTAGTTTTTAGTAGACTCTCTATCCTTTTCCCAGTAAAGTTAGCTAATTTTAGGAGTTTTTCATTAGGGAACCAACCCTCTCTAGTGATTGATCCTCAAGATTAGCCAACCCACATGCCTGAGGATCATTCCATGTTTCACAGGATTGTTGAGTTTCAAACTTAGCATTCAGGCACAATCCCTCGTGACAATGATAACATAAGATATACCCTAGGAAAACCCTCATGAGGGAAAAACCCAGCCTGCAAAAGCATCCATACTCCATTGTATTAATTAACCATAAAGCAACATACAGTTACAATGAATACCTATGAATCATCAAACCCTCCAATGCATTCTCATGTATCTAAGCATGAATCCACACATCCCATGACATGATTCAAAAATACAAATCCTCCAAAGGACTCAATACAATGACAACCCAAAACCACCAGCCAACCTTAACCACTAAATATGTACTTGTTTATATAGACCAAATCTTACACAAAAACAACTAATGGTAAAGTAAAACAATGTGCTCACAACTACCCTTGACCCCACATTTAATATTGGATAGTACTAAGTTTTCTCTTTTTAAATATATTTCCCCAATATTAAATAAATACAATATAATAATCCCAATGTTACAATACAACTCATCAAGTGGTCCCAAGAATATTTCCAAGGAATCTCTACATGTTACATGTCCATGTGCAACATCACATAATAAATAAAATATTACAATAATAACCACATGAATCTCGAACATGCTCTTGTGCTCCAACAAGATACCTGCAATAAAACCAAGTGAACACCATCTCAAGCAAGAACTCCTCTCATCCTCCAACATGTCACCTATAGAAGAAAAGGAACAAGCCAAGGTGAAGATGTGCCAATCTATGAACACAAGCATAAAATCCAATGTGATAACACAAGGCTCCAAGCTGTTGTCATAAAGTTAAAACCCACATGATCAGAAATGACATCCATAACACATGCCAATACATGCAACCATCCATACCTCCTAGGTATAAATAACATTATTGAACTCATGCCAATATCATATCAACCCATAAATTGCAACCAAGCCCCATATACCAAAACTTTTTAATGAAGTACATACATATCCCAGAACTCCCACTACATGGGTAATACCAAATCTAAAATCAAGCTCAAAGCATATCAAGTCTACCAATAGCTTCTCATATCAAGGCATGATAAGAAAATCAAAACATGTAGTACCAAAAACAATCACAATGATCCACCCATGCAACCCAACTGCTAAATACTCTCCCACAATATGCCACCATCCTCCCAAAACATGAGAGAAAACATAGAATGAAGATAGAAAACCTATAAACCATAACATGTCCTTCTATCAACACCTCAAATAAGCGACACTATGTCAAGTATGATCCTCTTGAAAACAGCCCAAAAGAGAAGCCAAAACAATAGCCAAAAACCCTATTCAATCTCTTAGATGTAAGCCTCCCATAACCAAGAAGATAAAAATCATAAGTAACCATTCCCAATGAATGAAATCAGCCCCCTAAACCATCTCCTAACATCCTCATAATGATATCATAATATCAAAATATATGCACAAGGAGATAACCAATGCTATACATCTCTCAAATGAGTCCTCCAAAATAAAACATCTCCATAGATCAAGATCCATATCTATGAAATATAAGCATAAAAATAATGCACCTAGGAACAATGAGTAATACCTCAAGTAGTAAATCCCTGAATAGACCAAGAGGGGGGAATTGAGAATTCTCATCAAGCTATCCAAGTCATCATGACTCATACTAAGAAAAATATCCTCTCAAGTCTATACTAGGTGAATGCTCCTCGGACTTCCTACTAAAACAACCAACTGTCCCAATACATGTCTCTAATCACAAGAGAATACTAGCATCACCAACATCTCAATGTATCGATGAGCACCTTTAATCGATCAATCCATGCCAAACTCCAAGTGCAACACAACACCATCATGAAGTAATCAATAAAATGGTCATACACTCAATACAAAGAGAACCAACCAAGATCAATGTCAAAGATCCAACAGCTGAATCAAGAACATAAATATGACAACATGATCTAACCATCTCCTCCCAGGAGATAACATACTCAATATGAACATATCAAATAACTATACCATGCCAAAACTCTGAATGCACATGAAGAGTAAACCATGACATAATAGAAACCATGATAACATGTTAAATGAAAGAATACAACCACACTTCAACCGAGGAATCCATGAGTCCTCCAAGATGTCCACATCCTCAAATATCATGAAGATCACCATCTCCTACTAGTGTACCTGCAAATGTGAAACACCCTTTGAAGCAACAAGATCAAGATCTCCTCCAACATTTACACACCAAAAATATAATTGATGCAATACAAAAACCCCTTCCTTCAGACTCACAACATTCAAAACACAGGAAACCCTTTGAAAGACTCTCAGCTACAACATAAACAGGCATAATTCAACAAAATCTAAGCTTATCTGCTCTTCAAACTAGCAACACATAATTATAAATATATCCCTAATTTGACTAATGCCTCTCTTTGATGCTAATTCTATCCTATAACCCCTCTTGGGTCCTCACACCAAATTTCAAGGTGTTCTGACAATTGAGTTAGGGAGAAATTGTTAATTATCTATTAGAACCCTAGCTAGCCTAGCTACCAAGCAACCCTGTGAACAATCTACAAAATCTTCTTAACAACTCAAAATTTTAAATCATCAACGAATGGAAGATTACACAAAATTATACACCCACATGTGCTTACTTAAATAGTTTGAATCCAAACAACAATATGTAAACACAAAACTAGAGAAAATTGCAGAAACAAGGTGAATTATAGAGAATATGCTTCCAATTTGGTGCCAATGATTTCAAATTTGAAAGAAAACAATCACAAAGTTTACATTGCAGAATTTCCAGTTCTCCCCTTCTCTTCCCTCTCTTGTTCTCTACCCATTGCTCATACAATTTATACCAAATTTGAACTTTCCCGCCATGACTGTTGGACTGCATGACTGTTCAAATTCAAAAATTGATAAGCCGCTATCAGACATAGGTATCGAAATATAAATTCTGAGTTGATAAATCACTGTCTGACACCGGTATTGGAATAGAAATTCTGAACATGTCTTCTTGATCACCCATCAGAATAACCCTTCAAGGCAGAGCAACAATTTTATGTAATGCTGATAGAACAAACTACCTCGATGTCGCTCATTTTGGTATAGCTTATGCTGAACAAGACATTTGAAGGTCTATCGGTATAACCCATTGAAGTCAGCTGGACAATATTTTGTAATCTTGATAGTGTAAACTATCCCAATGAAAACCTTATCAGATTAACTATTTTGATGATAAATTTTTGCCACCATGATGCTTTATCGAGTCAACTATCTTGATTCCAATATTGATACCTTATCGGAATAGCCATTCAAAATCAGCCTAATAGAATTTTGCAAATCTGATAGTGTAACCTATTTTGATAACAACAATGATACCTTATTGGCTTAACCTATCCCGATAACAGTAATGACAACTTTTGACTCCAATGACATCTTATCGGTATAGCTTATCCCGATGACATAAATGACAACAACAACTTTACAAATTTGAAAATCATGACTCCAATTTTGATAAACAAACTCAAAAACATGAAATAATATTACAAATGGTCTCAACAGACCTTATTGAATCAAAATAGACCTAACCCTAACTCTTAAGACTCAAAACACCAAATTGACAAATTTACTAGACCTTAGGTGCTCTTGCACCAAACACCCGGGCTTGAAAATTTTCCAAGTTCCTTGGAAACTGGATTGTCCTTGTCCGTCTCTGACCTTTCGAGGTGTCATCCCTACTTGAGTTCCTTGAACTAGTTTCTCCATCACAATGGCTTCATGCTTGCCATATATGTCCTTTTACTCTTGGCAAGCACTCCCAGCTCCTTGTCCAATCACTTGTCCTTTATGCCTTAGGTTCTCTATTGCTGTAACCCCTGATCCACCATGTTGAGCCAAAATGATCTATTATTGCAGAACATGACTGCTTATTAGTTTCTTTTTCTAGTATAGGACAAATTAGAGTCCCAACCAGGATTTCTTTGTCCTTCTTCCACCCACCTTGTGGGTGCATGTACATCTGATCTTTGGCCTTTGTTTGCTCTATTTTAGGTATCAACACCTTATCTCTATCATCCTTGACTGAAATAGTCTGCAAACCTTTTGATTTGGCATCTCCAAACATAGGAGTAACTGCAACTTTTCTTGACTCATCTTCACTTACCTTCACTGACTCCTTCTTGCCAACCAAGATGATTTTTTTTGCCTTGTCCCTTTCTTCTTCAGTCTCCTACAATGAGATTAATACCAAGGTTTTCCCATCCTTTTCAATGGTGTAGGTATTCCTTTTACCATCATAAAGTGTTTGCCTATCAAATTGTCATGGCCTTCCAAGAAGTAGATGACAACAATCCATGGGTAAAATATCACAAAGTACCCTATTTTTGTATCCTCCAATTTGAAACTCAACATAGGCTTGTTCATTTACCAAAAGTGACTAATTATCATTTACCCAAGATTTTCTATATGGTTCTTCATGAGGAATTATTTCTAGTTTCCATCTATCTAGACACCATATTATCAATGGAACCTGAATCTATTACTACCTTGCATACTTTACCTTTACATTTGCATGTGGTCCTGAACAAGCTCCTTCTTCAAGTCATCTCTTTCTCCTTAGATTCCTTCAAAAGTGTTCTTCTCAACATCAACGCTTCACCTACTTCTGGAGCAGCAACATAATTTGGAGAACTGACACTTTCACCTTCATCTTC
Source organism: Cryptomeria japonica (assembly GCF_030272615.1). Lineage (NCBI taxonomy): Eukaryota > Viridiplantae > Streptophyta > Pinopsida > Cupressales > Cupressaceae > Cryptomeria > Cryptomeria japonica. The sequence continues at coordinate 303,601,094 of NC_081410.1, read as the reverse complement.
CTGCACAATTTGGACTCTCTTTTCACCCCTTCTTTAACCACTTGATGTAGAACCTTGTCTCTTAGGACACTTAAATGTTGAGTGTCCAAACTCTTGACAATTATAGAACCTACATGAAAAAATATTGGAACTCCCACCTCCACCAAATCTGCCTCTTGTGCCTCCACCTCTAAAATTTGCACCTTGCTCTTGACTCTTGTTTGCGTCTTCTTGGCTTTCATTTTATTGTCTTGAAGTAGAAAATGTTCCTATGCCCCTAAGTGTTTTGCCTTTGCCCCTACTTGACTTATCTTATCTCCTCTTTATCTTTTCTTCCACTCTAATTGCCAATTGAAAACATTCCTCCACCATCCTTGGATTTGCCACAACTACTTTGTCTTGCATGTTAAATCTAAGTCCACCAAGGTATCTAGCAATCTTTTCAACCTCATCTTCCATCCTACCTGATGTTATGCTCAACTTGTAAAATTCATCAGTATAAGTTTTGACATCTAACTCTTTTTGTTTCAAACCTTGGAGTTTTTATACAATTGAACTTCATAGCCTTTAGGAAGAAACTTACCCTTTAGTTTAGCAACCATCCTATCCCGAGAAACTATTTTTTCCTTACCTCTCTTCCTCCTTTTAGCTTGTTCATAGTCCCACCATAATAATGGATTCCCTTTCATCTTTGTCTTTGCTATCTTCACCTGCTGATCATTAGGAACATCTTCACATTCAAAGTGATTGTCCATAGCTGCAATCCAATCTAGAATATCTTCTTCATCAAAATTACCTTCATACATAAGCAATTCAACTTTCACCTTATGTTTGTCACGTTGAACTACTTTTAGAAGTTTGATTGTCATCTCTTCCTCAGGGTCTAATTACTCTTCTCCTTCTTCTTCCTGGAACTATTCTTCTTCTTCCTCTTCACTCACATCTCCCAAATCAACATTCCTTCTCTGATTAGACTCTAAGGCTTCAAGCCTTGCCAACACAACATTGTAGGACTCCTGCAACCTTGTATTCTTCTCTCTCAACTCCTGTAACTCTCTAGTAGTACCAATGTTCTTAGGAGGTATCTTGTCTATAATAACTTACTCACTCTTCTCTCAAAATTTTGGTATGTCCTTCAAGGAATCTACGTCATTCCTCTGATACCACTTGATTCAATAAAAAAACCCCTTCCTTTAGACTCACAACATTCAAAACATGGGAAACCCTTTCAAAGACTATTAGCTACAACATAAACAGACAAAATTCAGCAAAATCTAAGCTTATCTTCTCATCAATTTAGGAACACATAATTATCATTGGCGATTGACACTCATCCGGTAAGAGTTAATGACATTTTGGGTTGTCATTGATGGCAACTCATCATCTCAGGGTAAATGGTTTCACTGTTTGGTTAACTAGAATTCATTGCACTTAACCGATATTATTATTCACATTGCTTTACACTGACATTCACTTCATACCCAGCTAAGTCCTGATCTCGGTAACATGTCCTTATCCTAGTAACATGTATATGGAACCCCGTAATGGATAGGACCCAGATAGGAAATCTTTTGGTCTTGATTATTTCTTTCATGGATTTTGTGGCAACGTGTGATGGCCGACATGGTCATTAGGATTATGTTTCAAACTCATTATGTACCAGCAACCAACATGTTTGTATTTCTCATTGAAGCTGACATGGTAAAATTGGAAGGATATTTAAGAAGATCATTTTAGTGATAGATCATATGTGTGATGTCATCGAATGTGAATTTTTGGTATCGGTATACATTTTGGTTAGTGATTAGAAGTGTCTGTGTACAGTTTCATGTGCACAACATAACTGGTAGCAGACTAGAGCATCAGACAACTGGTATACAGAGAAGGATATTAGAGCATTCACCAAAACATATTCAGCATGGTCAAACATAATTTATAAGTTTATTTTTATTTGTAAACACTTTGTAATATTTTGTAAGTCAGTGAGACTTCTTAGTTTGTGTTTGAGCAATGAACTCTAGGCAGTTGGCCTTTCTGCATGTGCAGACCCCCTCATGTAATATTTGTATGCCTTGATCAAGTATATAGATATTGTGCATATCATCCCCACTGTGGTTTTTCCCTTTAGAGGTTTTTCCACATATAAATCCTAGTGTTATGGTATTGCCTCTCTATGTGTTATTTGGTGTATGCACTTTAATTTTATTTACTGCTAACTAGTTAATAATCAATAAGTTCAAAATTGTCATTACCGGTAGAACACTGATTCACCCCCCCCTTTGAGTGTTCTTGTATTCCAACAATTGGTATCAGATCTTGGTTCCTCGGAAGAAGTTTAACCACTTGAGTAAGATCCAAAATTTGAAATCAATGGAAATAGGTCTGCAACAGCAACTTCGACCTACTCTTGAGGATCTTGATAATGAGCAAATGAAAAATAATTAGCTACCAGAGAACACATTATTTCATTGCAAGGAAAGATTTCAATTGTTAAGGCTAAGAGAAGGGAACTCTAAGATCAAATTTAAAATCAGAACAGTGATGAGGAAGATGCTATGAAGGATCAATGTCGAAAACTCACTCAAGAGAACAATATCTTAAAGAATGAGATACAACCCCTAACCATGATAATGTGCAAGGATATTGAGGACAAAAAGAAAAATGAAGAAAACATGGCTCATGCATTGAAGGATAGATCTAAGGAATTCAACAGACTTACACATGAAAATGATATGTTGAAACTTGAATTGGTTTAGTCCTAGAACAATGAACAAGAACATAAGAGATAAATTATAATCATGAGGGAAGACCTGGTTATTGCAAATGAGTATAGGGACAAGCTCAAGGATAGCTCTACAAAACTTGACAAACTGCTGAAGAATCAAAGAGATGCTAATGAGAGGAGAGGTCTTGATTGTGAAGAAGGAGAAAGATCTGGCACTGCACAACAGAAGTAGAATCATACTATCAACTAGAACCAAAAATCACCAGTAAGATATCCTAATGCTCACAAATTCAACAATACATGCTTTGTTTGTAATAAATATAGTCATATGGCTAGTTAGTGTAGAAATAGGAATAATAAGAATAATGCATCATTCACCGCTCTTGGAAATGTAAGATGTCATGCATGTAGAAAATTTGGACACATGGATAACCAATCTAGATGAAATGGAAATCAAGGAAATCAAGGGGTTAACAAGGTAGTTCAGAAGAACAATATTGTCTGTTATGCATGCAAGAAGGTTGGACATATTGCTAAATATTGTAGAAGTAAGAACCCATCAAAAACTAATGGAAATGCAGACTAGAAGGGAAAAGAAAAAGTGGAAGACATTAGGAAACAACATGAGATGAGATGGGTAAGAAGATCTGATACACCACATGCCGAACAACCGGTAGATTCATCAGGTCCTACACTGGTAACAAATACAACTAGTAACTAAGGCACTTTGCCTTAGGGGAAGGCAAATCATTGAAGATCATGTGAATACCCCGGATTGGATCTCTAGTCAGAAAAATTTGATTGTAGATAGGTACTTAGGAGATTTTAGGAGTTTACTGGAACCTACTTGCAGACTATGTGAACTGATAATGCTTCCCGATAGGATTTATGATAATAAAAAATTAGGGTTAACAGCAATAAAAGGGAAAGGTTAAGATATTTTCTTCACACAATGATCGAGCATTTAGACTAGTGAATTCCAAAGTGATTCAGAGTTCAAGGTGATTTAAGCAAGCACTTTCTTTCAAAAGCAGTTTTATCTCCTGACAATGTCTTGAGGTATTTTTCATTTGTAGAAACCCTAGTTTCGATATGTGGTTATTATGGCTTCTTCATCATCCAACATCAACACTCCTTTGGTGGTTGAAATCAAGAACCACCCCCACCCAGTTTTCAAGAAGCATCCTTTTAAGTCACTTTTGGATGAACCATTGGGTGCATTTTTGAAGGTTCACCATGGAGTTCTTCACACTGAGGATATTAGGGCCTATATCCATTGCAATATTGAGGAACTTGGAGGATATGAGTTCTCCTACCTTTTTACCCAAAACCTAATTACCGACAACCAACTCAAATCAGAATTCAAACACTTGCAGAGGAAGGGTTTTACACAGTTCATGGATTTTCTAACTTTTGATGAGGCAAAATGGGTGCGATATGTTTTGAGTCGCATTCATGGAGATTTCATCTGGTTGGACCGGTCATACAATGTTATAGAGGAAGTCATAAAAATGTTACCTGTTTGCACAAAATCAGAGGCATTCCTGACACAAGGTGTAAGTTATCTAACACCAAGATCAATAAACTTACTGGTGCAACTTTTGATGGATGTTCTTTAAGAGTAGATGATGTCACGGATATAGATGTGAAGTTTGCAATGATGATTACCAGATATAAGGTTTATCAGTCAAATTGATTAAATTCTATCTCTGGTAACACAATTTTTATGGCACATCAGATGGTTAAGGAGGATGTGCATTCTGATCTATGTAGTGTAATGTTGAAAGAACTCATGACTAACCTACAAAATATCAAGCAAGACAAGAAGAACACTTTCCAACATGGATCTCTAGTTAATGTTTGGTATTTTACTTTTTGGGCATAGTTCTTGGTTTTGGAAAGATTCAATGGGCTTTTGACCACCCGGTAGCAACTCAAATAGAATTTTTTTTGGATAGGCAAGGGGACAAGCTGAGGAAAGTAAATTTATGGGTATTTTTCAAGCGGAAATGAGGAATAGGTCCCATATCCCCAAATCTATAATAGAGAAGTATAAGGATATAATTTGTTTTATGTTCAATAAAGATAAATATATGATGGAAGTTGTACAACCTAGAATAATCTGGATAATGCCAATGGGATACAAGGTAGATGAGGCCACACTGGATGCCTGTGCACAACATCTATTACAGGCACTAGTAGATGAAAAGGAATAAATTTTTTTTATTGCCCAAGAAAAATGTCTGAAAGTTCATCAGGAATAGGTTTCCCCAACAATTAGAAAGAAAATGACTAACATGGCAGCGAAAAAACTGATTAGTGAAGGTCATGATAGGGTCAAGGTTGAGCAGAAACTCAAAATTTTGGAAGGATGGAGGAAGGAAGAAATGAAGCAGAAGAGAAAAGAGGAAAGGGAAGCCTGAAAAGCAGCTCAAGCCACTCCCAATATGGTCTCGGTTACAATAGAAACTTCCAAACAACCAGAAGTATCCATAGTTGAGCCTGCTACTTCTAAATCGACTAAGCAGAAGGCCACCCGACAATACATGACTGTTTCTTTTGAGGAAACATAATTAGATGAGGGATTAAAGGAAATTACAAAGAAGAAAGGTGTAGAGAGGGAGAAGAAAGAGGAACAAAAGAAAGAACCAGTCAAGGAGATTCCCCGAAAACCAAAGATTACAATTGTACACAAGAGAAAACCTAAATCTGATGAGCAGTCCAAACCGGAACTAAAAAGAAGAACCGGTAAGAAGAAGATGAATGCTCAAGATTTGATTAATCAAATAATAAATGATGGCAATTTAAATAATATTTGTTCATTATTTGATAATTTTAATGAGGTGGACAAGAAGCAGATTGAAGAGGCTATTCTTTTGTATCTTGAATCTTTTAGTAAGATATTGATTGAATTGGAGAAAATTTTGCCTAAGGAGGTATATGATAAGTTAGAGGTCAAGAAACTACATGCTCAGTCTTTAGACCATCAGACTAAGGAGACCGAATTGGTCAATCTTTATCCCACAATAACTCCTCCAGAAATGGCTGACTTTATCAATAAAATAGGATCATCATAATTCAACCCTAATCACAAAATTAACAGTCTTATGTTGGAAAATTTTGAGGAGATTAGGAAGGAAACAATTGATATCTAGGTAATGATTCTTTTGGGTTTAGGTTATGATTTGAGTTCTAATTTTGTGGAATCTCAAAATATACAGTTGCCTAAGGATAAGCAACTGACAAATCAACAAATTGTAGATACTGAGAAATTGGCTAGCACTCCATTGGATACCACTATACCAATTACTAAGTCATATTTTATAATAGAGGATATACCAATAGAAAATGTACAGATTGCAAAGGATACAGAGGATGTACAGGTTTTGGATAGGTCACCAAGTGGCGAAGCCACTAGTGCACAAAAGCTAAAAGATTCTAAAGTTATCTTACCGACTGATAAGGGTAAGGAGACTATGGTAGATCTCTCCTCTAGCTTGGCAATGGACAATTCTGCCATAGCTAAAGGAAACTTACCACAAATTTCCATCAGTTTTGACAAACCCTACCACCAAATTTCACCAACGAAGAAGATTTTGGCAGCAGCAACTCTTCAAGCACAGGTGAATCAAGAATTGGCTCAGGAAGAGTCAAAGGGCAAAAAAATGATTGAACATATTTTTGAGGTTTTGAACTGGGTAGTCCCTGAATTTGAAGCTCATGAGGTGAAAGATCTTTAGGTAAACTAGAAGAAATTATTGATTTTATCCCTGAGGACTATGATTCTTTATTGAAAATTTCACAAACAGAGGCTAAAGAAAATTTTGTGGCAGCCCGGAAGTTAACATTTTTGTGAATGATTGAGATTAATAAGGAGAATCTCCAGACCTGTTTGCAATCTATTGATGTGGCTTTGGCTGATAGAGATAATATATATGAGACTTGTCTAGATTTTGATTAGCTCACCAGCTCCATAGACAAGCAACTATTAGACTATAAGAAAAACTTAATTCGGATTTCTAACTCTTACAACCCGATAGTCAATATAAAAAATTCTTTGGATGGTCCAATTTTGGTGGTTATGGTTCAAATTTTGAAATTGGAGAACGATAGGGACAAAATAATAAGGAGACCAAATGAGCTCTGGAATCTGATTGGTCCCTGACTTGATAATTTGGTGTTTCATAAAATAGAGTTTATTTCTAATTTACAGAAGGAGGATCCCACTACTTCAGAAGAAATAGAGTATTATGCCAGTATCTTGAATTGATTCATCTCCATTCTTGAATCTCTTAAGAAGGGTTGGGATACATACTTTTTATTTTTGAAAAATATGTGTGCAAATATTTTGAAGTTTGTATAGAACCGACTCATGTTTATAACTGTACTGAATTCTTTGTGGGCACCCCACTTAGTCATTGATGCCAAAGTGAGAGGAATAAGTGAAAAATATATATATTTCTTAGGAGGAGAATTGTATGTATGTAGAAGAATCATGTGCATGATGAAGAGGTTATGCTGATTGAGAGGCAGATTCAGGGTTGACACCGTTTTTCACATGAGTGTTACCATGAATGCCAAAGGGGGAGATTGTTGGCAATTGACACTCATCTAGTAAGAGTTAATGGCATTTTGGGTTGTCATTGATGGCAACTCATCATCTTAGGGTAAATGATTTCATTGTTTGGTTAACCAATATTATTATTAACATTGCTTTACACTGGTACCAACACTGACATTCACTTCATACCTGACTAATTCTTGATCCCAGTAACATGTCCTGATCCAGGTAACATGTATATGGAACCTGGTAATGGGTAGGTTCCAGATAGGAAATATTTTGGTCCTGATTATTTCTTTCATGGCTTTTGTGGTAATATGTGATGGCCGACATGGTCATTAGGATTATGTTTGAAACTCATTATGTACTGGCAGCCGACATGTTTATATTTCTAATTGAAACCGACATGGTAAAGTTGGAAGGATATTTAAGAAGATCATTTCAGCGACAGATCATGTGTGATGTTATCGAATGAGAATTTTTGGTTGCGAATATTTTAGTGAGTTTCAATATACATTTTGGTCAGCGATTAGAAGTGTCTGTGTGCAGTTTCACATGCACAACATAATCAGTAACAAAATAGAGCATCGGACAATTGGTATATAGAGAAGGATATGAGAACATTCACCAGAACTTATCCAGCATGGTCAGATGCAATTTATAAGTTTATTTTCATTTGTAAACACTTTGTAATATTCTGTAAGTCAGGGAGACTTCTTATTTTGGGTTTGAACAATGTGCTCTAGGTAGTTGGCCTTTCTGCATGTGCAGACCCCCTCATGTAATATTTGTATTCCTTGATCAAGTATATAGATATTGTGGGTATCAGCCCCACTGTGGTTTTTGCCTTTACATGGTTTTCCATGTATAAATCCTGGTGTTATGGTGTTGCCTCTATATGTGTTATTTGGTGTATGCACTTTAATTTTATTTACTATTACCCGATTAATAATCAATAAGTTCAAAACTGTCATTACTGGTAGAACATTGATTCACCCCCTCCCCCCCCGTCCCCTCTCAGTGTTCTTGAATTCCAACAATTATAACTATAGCCCTAATTGGATTGATGCCTCTCTTTGATGCTAATTCTATCAACAACCCCTCTTGGGTCCTCACACCAAATTTTAAGGTGTTCTGACAATCGAGTCAAGGAGAAATTTTCAATTATCTATTAGAACCCTAGCTAGCTTAGCTACTAGGCAACCTCATGAATAATCTATAAAATATTTTTAAGAACTCAGAATTTCAATTCATCAGTGAATGAAATATTACTCAAAATTATATGCCATGTGCTCACTTAAATAGTTTGAATCCAAACAACAATATGTAAACACAAAATTAGAGCAAATTGCAGAAACAGGGTGAATTACAAAGAATATGCTTCCAAATTGGTGCCAATGACTTCAAATTTGAAAGAAAACAATCACAAAGATTACATTGCATAATTTCATGTTCTCCCCTTCTCTTCCCTCTCTCATTCTCTACCCATTGCTCATACAATTTATACCAAATTTGAACTTTCCCACCATTACCGTTGGACTGCATGACTGTTCAAATTCAAAAACTGATAAGTTGTAGTCAGACACAGGTATCAGAATAGCAATCCCGAGCTAATAAATTACTGTCAGAAATTGATATTGAAATAGCAATTCCGAACATGTCTTCTTGATAACCCATTAGAATAACCCTTCAAGGCGAAGTAACAAATTCATGTAATTCTGATAGAGCAAACTGTATACACCTAAAAATGGTCTAAAGATAATTAATTAAATAAACAATTATTTAATTAATCCCCCTTCCTAATTTAATTGAATTCATTAACAATTTGATTAAATTCTCCCATTCATCTACTTATTAATAAATCTAAGGATTTATTTAATAGGTTCATTTCAATAGTCCCCTTTGATTAATTAATTCAAATTAATTAATTCTCCCCCCATTCAATCAATTCTTCTAATCACCTTATTAATAAAACAAATCAATTTATGAATTGTTGAAAATTAATTAGTCTTTTCCTATTATTTCAATTTTTAAATTCAAATTACCCACATGCCTCCTAACTTCTAACCACCTAACCTAACCATCCCTCTAACCTAACCCATTTCACCTAACCTTGGGTTTAGCTAACCCTATCCTAATCTTGCACATTCTAATCTCCTTATCCTAACCTCCTATGGTGTGGATATTCTCCCCTTGAGACACATGGCACTTTGGCCACATGTCTCCTCTCTTGGACACTTGCCCTTTTATGAGCAAGGATCCTTGACACTTGTCACCACAGAGATGACAAGTGTCCCTTCTTGCAACCTCTTCTCCAACCTCCTCCAATTTCACCCTTGATATCTATTAGACTCAATCTTGATCGTTGATTTCTACCACCTCATCTCTAGCCTTGGAAATATAAATATCCCCAATTTTGGAGCACAAAGGATCCCATCTGATTATCATTTGAGCATTGTTACTATAGGAAATTGCATCTTAGATCTAGTTTAATTTGAACATTTTCTAGCATAATTGTTGAATCATGTAGCTTAATCAACCTCTTTTCTACCTTAATTGCATCATCATCATAGCTTAATCATGCATATCATTAGCTTAATTAGACTCTTGGATCAATCTAGCATAATCAATCTCATCTAGCTTTCATATCATTATCATCTCAAATCCTTCATCTAGGTGAAGTCAATCATTGGGATTGCTTATCCAGATCTAAGAGAAAATCCATATTCGCATCTCTTAGGAGGTGATAGGTCGCTTTGTCATGGTTCACCTTTCATTTTCTTTTAATTTTCTAACCATGCTTGTGAAAATCTATTGAGTGTTTGTGTTGCATCTGCAGGTACCACACTTCCAAGCACGACATTTTGGCGCCCACCGTGGGGCCGGAAATATCATTTTTGGCCTCTTAGCATCATCAAATTTTCAATCTCATAGGTTTGTGGCTGGGTCTGATTCAGAATTTCATATGAGTTCTCTTTCTATCTTGTATGAGCTCCTTTGTGCCCTCATATGAGTAGATGAGAATTATCGTACGAGTAGGTGAGAATTGTCATACGAATTTCTGCTTCCATGTTTTCAAAACAGATTGCATTTTAAGGTTTTCATACTTCAATTTGATTACTACTAATGCTAGCCCTGGCCTATTTGTGAGTTTTCAACAGCCTAACTAGTTTTTGCAGGATGATTGTCAAAGATTACGCTTGTCAAAGCTTCATTTCATAAAAAGAAACATGACTACTAATGCATCTGTTTTGGAGGTTGCGTAAAGGAGAACTCAACCAAACTTTGTGTCTTCTTTAAGTTTTCTAGGCACACTTATTTTGCTAATGATAAATAAACATCTTGTTTTCTATGTTTGAGAAGTTGTCTAAGAGGTAGGAGAGTATGCTCTTGTCCATTTAGACAATCAGAAATCCCAATCCTTGAAGCACTTCTATGTTTGAGATTTGATTACCTTTAGCAAGCTTATCACAGTGCAAAAAAGTAATCACCTTGTGAGAATGACCCAAGTGAGTACAACTAGACCTAAGCTTTCCAACTCACTCTAAAACATAGGCCTCTCGGGATTAAAGTCTCAGAGGATGGGATTATTTGAGTTTTCTCTTTTGAGATCTCTCATATTGTACATTTAGTAGGACCTTGCGGTCTCAATCATGCTTGTGTGAATACTTGTTTTGGTACCTTGTAGGGCTATAGGCCTCAATCATGCTTGCACGACTGCAAAGGGTAATTTCAAACAGAAACCCTTACTACAAACCCTAGGATAGAAGCTACTCGATTCACCTCCAAAAGGGGGATAATCTTTGTGCAAGAGAGATAGTAACTCTCCCAAGACACTTTCCATATCATGCCCCCATTAGCATTTGGAGTCAGATAGTACAATGTTGAGAATCCATTATGTGAGACTCAGTGGCCGTATTCTGATTAGCTATTGGGTGTGTACCTAAGTTTGCAAGCAAAGGTTTTCTCTCTCAGCCAACTTTCTTAGGATTTAGCATGTTGTGCTTGAGGTCACTGATCATGTCACGTGTTTGTTGTGTCTTCATCCCTGAAATAGAAAATCAAACATCTAAAACTAGAAAATAGAAGCAAAACATCAAACTTAAAAAAAATAAAAAAATCTGTCGAAACAAAATATTTGTCTCTGTTATGTCCTCAGTCGTGTGAGTTTTCTAGTTTGTGATATGAAAAAATCTAGTTTATCATCTAGTCCAATGAGAATTGTTGTATGAGTTAGTTTAGTAGAGAATTTTGTGTTATCTTTTGTCATCTGGTTCTATGAGAAAGCTTGTACGAGTTTATGCCTTTGTCATGTGAGATTTCTAGTTTATCATATGGGCCTGTCTAAATTGTCGTCTGGGGCTATATAAACTGTCATATGAATTTTTGTCTCTATTAGTCCAGAGCTGTCTTCTTACATGTCTTTTTCAGATCTGTCATATTTTCTTGGTCAATTTACAGTGAGCATAAACACCTGATATCTATCATTTTGTACTTAGATTGTCTCCTTGGTTCACTTGGTCAACTTATCTTCTATCCAATTGGATTCTAGAAATAGACATCTCAAGATTTTCAAGTATTCGCCTTCAACAAGTTCAAGATCTAAACATCTCAAAGTGCATTATGTTAGATTAATTGGGTCTTTACTTGATTAATTAAACAATATTTGTTTAATTCTTTAAGTTCCCTATTATCTTTTTACACTTAAGCTAACATTAGGTGCATAATAATTAATTATTTTATTAATTATTATGTGCAAGCCTAGGGTTTCTTGACCTATTAGAGGTTAATTTGCTTTTCATTGTATGATTATCACAATACATTTTTGGTGAATATTGAGATCTCATCTTTTGAGCATATTTTCCTGTGTTTTTTGTTCTGCAGATTATTTTGCTTCCTTGCTTCTCCTTGTAACAGGTTATTCAAGTTGTAGAAGATTTTCAGGCTCCTATGGGGTTGTATTTCTTAACTCTCACATGGTATCAGAGCACAGATCTACAGCTATCTGTTCTTGTTTTTGAGAATTTTTTGCATTGGAAGTAGATCTGGGGTTTCAAGAAGTTTTTTGTGTACTTAGGGATAGTTTTTCTCTGAGCAGTTTGGGCCTAAACAAACCTCCCCATCATGCTCAGAAGGCCCAAAAACCCCTATAGTCATATAAAACTTGCCTAGTTTTGACTCCTGAGCATCTGGGGGTGATTTTTTCTCCAGCACCAGGTCATACGACTCTGGCATGCAAATCAAGAAAAATCCCCAAAAATTTTTTTTGCCTTTCTACGACATGCAGGCTGGATTTTTTATTTAAAAAAAAAAAATCTTCAAAAAATAAAAATAAAAAAACAAAAAAAAACATCGAAAAAAGGAGGTTTTTTAAAGTGTTTGGGTTGCATTTTTTGGGTATCGGACCTGACAGTCCGACTGCCGTACGGTGCCTGCCGGACCTGTTAGTTTGGCCCCACTGGCCCTGGCCCCCAGAGGCATACCCTTTAGCTCCCTCCGCCAGGCTCATGCCAGACCACCGACCTCCTACCGGTCATCTGCAGCCCCCGCCAGCAGCACCACCAGCACCTCCGCCACCACCCCACCCAGCAACCTCCGCTACCACCAGGCCACCACCGCCACCACCCATCCACCTCCGCCACCCCCTGTGCCACCTACCCTCTGCTCCACCATCAAACCACCACCCTCTAGCCCTTTTTTGAGGAGGGGTTCATTTTTTGCTCATATCTTGAGCATCCGGAGTCAATTTTTGGAAAATGAATAGGTGTCAGAAAGGTTTTTCCAAGCCAGACCTCGTGGTGCTGGATTTGTTTTTCTGAATCTTCTATTTGACTGTACTTTTTTCCAGTGAAATTCAAGACTTTTTTTCTGCACTTCCAGGGCCGTAGAATGGGCAAACAGACTCCGTTTTTCGAAAATGAATAGGCATTGGAAAACTCTCAACATGTTGTACTTAGATTTGTGATCTTTTTTCTCATAATTTTCATCAGGTACATGAGATATTAGTTTGAAGTTTGTTTTCTTATGCACTACTTCCTTCTCATCAATATGTACTAGGGTTTGGGTTTCTCTCTTGTGGGGGGTGTCTTTTTTCTTGCTTTCTGTCATTTATATAAAAAATTAAGAACATGAAAACTCTCAAAACAAACAAACCCTTCTACATCTTTTGTCTATTCTAAAAGATCACATAATAAAAAAAACCAACAAGCAGGTGCAGGTGTAGAGTTTTATTCTCATGGCAGATCCTTCAGTTGAGTTGTTGACTTCATGCAACTATCACACCTGGAAGCCCCACATCACAAGGCTTCTCAGGGCATGAGGGTTGTGGTATTGTTTGGATGAGGTTTAACCTGTATTGCAGCATCCTTATGAGCTTCTTTAGTATAGGAACAAGATGGATGAGGCCATGGGTTTACTCTTGATGAGTTGCTCACTCCTCAGGCTATGTGGTTGAAGTTTGAGACTCTCTTCGAGAGGGTCAATGAGATTCAGGCATTGCAGATTGAGGCAGATTTGGTTTCCTTGTCACCTAATTCCTTTCCCACCATTGAGGATTTTTTGAACAAGTTCAAGGCTACCAGATCTATGCTTCAGGGATGTGGCAAGATCAAGATAGACATAGAGTGCATTCACTTGATTCTTTCAAAGCTTCGGGGTCATTTTTAGTTTTTTGCCTCTGCTTTCTACTCCACCATGGATGGCTTGGGTGTTCGTTTCAACATGCCTACCTTTGATGTGTTTTGTGAGCATCTATCTCATGAGCAGTCTCATCTTTCTCAGCTAGATATCCTTTCAGGATCTAAGAACAAAGCATTGGTTGCTCAGTCCTCTAAGGAGAAATAAAAGCAGAAACTGAAGCTGAAGGAGCCTTCTGTAGGTAGTGAGCATTCCTCCAAGCCTACCCCTAAGTCTAAGTCTAAACCACCATTTCCTCCCAAACAAGGGAAATCTTCATAGTCTGGTGAGTCTTCCTCCAAGACTAAGAAGAAATCAGGAGACACTTGCAGTTTTTGTGGCAAGGAAGGACATCCAGTTTCCAGGTGTTGGAAATATTTAGAGGCTTTAGAAGAAGCCATGCAGTAGCATCACATTTCCCCACCTCAGGCGTCTTCTCCTTCTACAAGGAAAGGTCATGCTCTCACAGCTCAAGCTTTGACCTATGGGTCCACATGGATTCTAGATTCTTGTGATTCTCACCATATGACTCACACTTAGCAATTGGTTACTTCTCTTGCCTCTTGTGGTACTTCACAGATTGCAGTGGGTGACTCGGTTCAGCTTTCAGTCTTGGGTTCAAGTTCTGTCTCATTGGATGGGGGTACTCTGCAGGATGTTTTGGTTGTCCCTGACATCTCGACGAACATCCTGTCCATCTATCAAATTTGCCACTCTGGCCCTGGTAAGATGGTTGAGTTCTTACCACATGATGTGGTTATTCGGGACCTCCATGACTTTGATTTAGTTGTTTCTACTAGGAGTGTTGATACTGCATCTTGTCTGTACAGATTTGATGGATTTGAGCCCTCTAAGGGTGCAAGTTCCTCTCTTATAGAACATGCAGATTTCTTGAGTAAGCTTTGGCATGAGAGATTGGGCCATGTCAATTACAAATATCTTTAGTAGATGAGTACATAGGTACTTGTTCTTGGGCTCCCAGAGATTTCCTGCATTGATGATGTTTGTCATGGTTGTGTAATTGGCAAGCATCATAGAGATCCCTTTCTGAAGGGGAAGAACCTCTTGTGCTTTGGCACCCTTGGAGTTGATTCATAGTGACCTCATGTCATTTTCCACTCCTTTTTTGGGGGCCAAGTATGTACTCACTTTTATTGATGACTTCTCCAGATGAACATGGGTGTACTTTCTTAAGTACAAGTCTGATGTATTTGATTCATTTCGAATCTTCAAGACATTTATAGAGAAGCAGTCTGGCTATTCTATTCAGTGGATATGTATAGATAATGGGGGGGAGTATGTGAATTAGGTGTTTAGAGTTTTTTGCACTAAGCATGGTTTGCAGTGTCAGTTTATTATTCCCTACACCCCTCAGCAGAATGGTGTTGCTAAGCGCAAGAACAAAACTTTACAGGAGATGGCAAATTGTATGATTCAGTCGAGGTCCATGGATTCATCTTTTTGGTTTGAGGTATTCAATTGTGCCAACTATATTCAAAATCAGATGCCTCACATGGCTATTCGACATATGATTCCCGAGGAGGCTTGGTCTCATGCCAAGCCTGATGTTTCCTTTTTTCGAGTATTTGGCAGTGAGGCATGGGCTTTTATCCCTGATGCATAGAGGAAATACATGGAGCAGAAGAGCTAACCACTCATTTTTGTTGGCTACTATGAGGATGTTAAGGTGTACAGGTTGTTTGATCCTAATTCCAAAGAGGTCCTATTTCGATGGGATGTTCAGTTTGATGAGCGCATTCCCACAGTGGATACCTCGACTCTAGTGTCTACTCCTCTGCCTACTCTAACCACTGCATCTCTTAAGGATATTTTTGTGGATGATTCTAATGATGGTGCTGACGATCCACCATCCCCACCTCCACTAGCTCCACCTCAGATGCCCAAGTGGGCTCCCCTTACTATTGAGGTGACAAGTTCTATGGCCGATGATCCTTCATATACTCATCGTACCTGTTCTCATACTGTGGGTTCTAGCCTTTTGAGTCATGCTATTTAAAATGACCCTTAGAAGTTTTTAGATGCTACAAGAAACCCTGAGTGGGAATATGCTCTAGAGGAGGAGTATTCTTCTTTGATGAGGAATCATACTTGGGATCTGTATCCTCCTCCTAAGGACAAAAAGATGGTTAGGTGCCATTGGTTGTATCGCACTAAGTATGTTGCTGATGGTTCCATTGATAAGTACAAAGAACATCTTGTTGCAAAGGGTTTTTCATAGGTTGAGGGTATTGATTACTTTGAGACATTTGCCCCTATCACCAAGATGAACTCTATTCGCTTTGTACTATCTCTTGCAGCTTCTCAGGGATGGCTTGTTTTTCAGATGGATGTGAAGAGTGCCTTTTTGCATGGGGATCTACAGAAGGAAATCTACATGGAGCAGCCTCAAGGATTTGTGTAGGATAGTTCTTTGGTGTGTAGACATCGGTGTTCATTGTATGATCTCAAATAGGCCCCTCGACCTTGGTATGAGAAGATGGATTCCTTCTTGCTCTCCACTGGTTTCACTCATAGTTATTCTGATCACACTGTGTATATCCAACTTCTTGAGGGTTACATCTTGATTCTTGTGCTATATGTTGATTATCTCCTCATCACAGGTAGCTCATCCTCTATGATTCAGCATATTCAGTGAGCCTTGATGGACCAGTTTGAGATGACAGATCTCAGTCTTTTGCACTATTTCCTTGGTCTTCAGGTGATTCAGTCTTCTGATGGGATCTACATTTACCAGCAGAAGTATGCTCTTGACATGATTCAATGCTTTGGCATGCTTGATTGCAAGCCTGCTCCCACTTCTTTTCAGTTAGGGGTTGTTTTAATTACTACTTGTCCCACTCCTTTAGTAGATTCTACACTTTACAGGCAGTTGGTTGGAAGTTTGTTGTACCTAACTCACACTCGTCCTGATATTTCCTTTGTGGCTGGCCTTGTCTCTCGATTCTCCCATGATCCTCATGAGAGTCATTGACAAGCTACCAAACATATTTTGTGGTACATTCAGGGCATTAGTTCTCATGGCATTCACTACACATCAGGGGCCCCTCACATTGTTGGCTACACTAACTCAGATTGGGCTGGTGATGTCACTGATTGGAAGTCTACTTCTAGCTTTGTTTTTTGTCTTGGCTCTGGTCCTATCACATTGTCTTGCAATAAGTAGACTTCTCATGCATTATCATCTACAGAGGCTAAGTACCGAGTTGCTGTGCTTACTAGTCAGGAGATCATATGGCTTTGACAGTTGATGATTGAGTTTGGTTTACCTCCTGATAGTCCCACTGTTATTTGGTGTGACAATCAGAGTGCTATTCATATTTCCCGCAACTTGGTAGAGCATCAACGAACAAAGCACATTTTGCTTCACATGCATTTCATCCGCTAGTTGATTCATGATGGTTCTCTCATTGTGGAGTACATTCCCACTGCCGAGCAGGTTGCAGACATCTTCACAAAACCTTTTGCATCACTGCGCTATCTTTAGTTGTGCTCTATGCTTGGGTTGAAGGAAGTTGTCCTTGGGGGGTCTTTATGAGGCCTTCCTTCCTTCTTTTTCTTTCAGCATTTTTTTTTATCTCTATTTGGAGAGGAGTTTTTTCCCACTAGGTTTTCTCCTTTGTCTCCATTTCATAGAGAATTCATTGTATTTGGGTACCTAATCAGGCCTTCTTGTCAGGACCCATCTTTCATGCTTTTAATAGTTGTTCTAGGTTTTAGCTTCTCCCTAAGTCTAGCTTAAGGGGGGTGTTAGAGTAATTGGGTCTTTACTTGATTAATTAAACAATATTTGTTTAATTCTTTAAGTTCCCTATTATCTTTTTACACTTAAGCTAACATTAGGTGCATAATAATTAATTATTTTATTAATTATTATATGCAAGCCTAGGGTTTCCCTTTTAGGGTTTCTTGACCTATTAGAGGTTAATTTGCTTTTCATTGTATGCTTATCATAATACATTTTTGGTGAATATTGAGCTCTCATCTTTTGAGCATATTTTCCTGTGTTTTTTGTTCTTTAGATTATTTTTCTTCCTTTTATCCTTGTAATAGGTTATTCAGCTTGCAGAAGATCTTCAAGCTCCAGTGGGGTTGTATTTCTCAACTCTCACACATTAATTTCCTCTTTGATAAATTGATCACTCAAACCACAGTTTCTCATCAGGATCTATCATCTTCTATCATGAAACTACAATGTTTGGTTAGGATAACCTTGTCCCACATCGTAGGATATATCATTCCTATTTGACTTGGTTTTATCAAAATCATCATCATTGCACTCCAAAACCGAAGATCAAAAAACTTGCAAACTTTTAAAAACTTGAATCATATTTTCGTGTCATATCACTCTATCATATTTACATTGACAGCTGATCACTTATCGAAACAACTCTTAGACAATCGAATCCTTGCACAATATCTAACACAGTGTATGCCCATTTTAACTAGAGCATAGAGATGGAAGATCGCAGAAACAAAAATTGAAACATTGGAAATAACTGAAGATTATAGAAACATGGAACCCGAAAATGAAATACAAGAAAAAGGGGAAATAACAAAACATCTCCGAGAAATCAAACGAGATCCTAAATTCAATAAATTTATGGCAAAAATTTTGGAGGGAGAAAAAGAAAAATACTTCCTAGTGTTAGCTAAATCTGGTGCTACACTCCCCCAAGATTTTGATGTGAGCAAATTAGCACAAAAGAGAAGTGACTCATCCCCTAATAATGAATGACATGAGGATATTTTTGGTCTCAAAATTAATGACACATTAATTCCTGATAATACAAGAACAAATGAGGAAACTTCCATTCCCAAAAAGGATGACGTAGAAATTCTCAACCATGTCAAATCTAATGAAGACACAAGGAGTCAAGATGACACAAGAAGAGATCAAGATCATACTAGAACACACACTCATGGTCATACAAGGATAAATCATGTTGATAATCCTATCACAACTCTAACACAACAAATAAAAATGGTCAAAATACAAATTCAAGATATGCAGAGAGGAATTGTTAGAAGATGCTCACTTCAAGAAATATGTCCTTACCCCTTCGATAAAAATCTAAACATGATACCGTTTCCTATAGGTTGTGAAACTCCTCGATATGATAAATATAATGGAAGAACTAATCCCCAAGATCATATACGAGAATTTTGAACATTGAGTATGGAGTTTGCACATGAGGATACCTACCCGATGAGATTATTTCCAAAAAGCTTAAGTCAACTAGCTATGGAATGGTTCTTCAAACTTCCACCTGGAATTAGATCATTTGCAAATTGGTGGATAATTTTGATTCACAATACTCTTACAACATTCAACATGAGGTAACAATGCTCAATTTATGTAATACTAAACAAAAGAGTGGAGAACCTTTCATGACGTTTCTACGGAGATGGAGACGATTAGCTTCACAATATCCTCGAACGGTGCCAAAATACGAGAAGATAGAAATATTCATTGACAACCTAAATGGACAAATTAGTTATCATCTAAAAATTCAATGCCATCAAAATTTTGAAAAGATGATTGATAATGGTATCAGAATGGAAGTGTCATGCCCAAAGTTTTGGGCAAAAATGAAACAATTTTTTTTTTTAAAACAACATAAATTCATTAAATAATCTATATTAAAAGAAATCAAATAAGTTGTGTCTTAACTAAGGGTTAAATAGAATCGTTTACTAAAGTTAAATAAATTAACTCAATCCATATGGCGACAATAATTAGAAAAGAGTAATTATTCCCTAAGAGGGTCATCGCAATTTAATTAATTAATCTAATTAATCTAATTAATTCCTCTCATTAAAATTGAGAGACTTTAAATATCTCAATAGCATTTAAAATACACAAGGCTAAATAAAAATAATGATAATGTTATCTCAAATTAAAATTAATTAATTGAGCGCACGCAAATTCACTTTTTAAATATAACCATTAAGGCTAACTAGTTCAATGATGATATTTGCCAAATAAATATAATTTATATTAAAGTCAATTTTAAATCCTCTAAAACATTCAAACTTTGACTATAAAATAATTGGCCAATATTGACCTCATAGGCTAGAATTTGCATAAAATAATTAATAATTTTCATTAATAAAATCCCCCAAATTAAATTTAACCTAACATCCATATTTAATTAAATATGGAAAATAACTATCTAATAATTCCTCATTAATAACCCAAGTTAATAAAATTAAAACAATAATTGCGATTAATATATCTATATAAAATTAATCCCCAATTTTAATTATGCCTTGATAAAAAGACTATATTAAAATTAATTTTCTCCCTAGTCAATATTGGGAGTTTAAATTAATTTCACATATAGCTATAATTAAATGGGGGGGAAATTCTTTTTTCAAATTTTAAAAAGAATTCCCCCTCTTCTTATTTTAATAATATTAAATTTCAATCCCTAATTAGGGTTGAGTTATCCTTTTTATTTAATTTTAAAAACAATCCTAATATTCCATTCTTTCTAATGCAAACCCTAACCCGAATATGGGCTAGGGTTGCATATCTTATTCTTTTAATTTAAATGCTAACCCTAACCCGAAATTGGGTTAGGGTTGCATATTTTATTATATCATATTCTTTTTTTTTGTTTTAGGTTTTGGGAGTGAGTGTGCAGGTGCAATGGAGGTGGCGGTGGAGGAAGGGCAAAGGCAAGGGAAACTATAGTGCAAAGGAGGTGGTAACGGTTATGGAAAAGGGGATATGTACTTAAATGGTTTTAGAAGACTATTTTCCAATAACAGAATAAGAGTAAATCTTTTATTTTATTTTCACTTAGGGCATTATCTAGATTTATATTCTTTTTTTTATGGAATGTAAAAGTATGACAGAATTGTATTTATTCACAACAACAACTAAGTTGTTAAAAAAAGATTTATTTTTCCCTACTTAACATGCATTTCAAAATAAGAGAAATTTAACAGAAATGATTTATTTTACAGCTGCAACTAATATTTTAAAAGAATCTATTTAATTTATAAACAAAAAATGTGATGCAATATTTATTTTCGCTCTAACACTTATTTACATTATTTTGTACTATGAACAATAAATAGATAAGAATTTTTATTCTCTTTTACTAACATCTATACTTCAACCTTTTTATTTATTTCCTTTCCATTTCTAGCATGCATACAACTTATTAACAAATAAAAGAAAACAGAATAAAAGATTATTTTTATTTTTTTCCAGCAACTATAACACAACAAAAATAAGCAAAAAAGCTTTCTCTTTATTTAAAAGAATCAATACTTCAATAAAATACAATTATTACATGGTAAAACTTAATCAATATCACATTTTCCTTTCTGCAATATAAATACAATAGAAAACTCTTTTCTCTTTCTATTCTTTACAACTAAAATACAAAAATGAACTCTTTTTCTGCAACTAGATACAAAAATAAACTCTTTTCCAAGCTTTCTCTTACAAGTTTTTTCCAAAGCAACCTGCAATATAAACTTAAGGTTGTGACCATGGAGGCTCACCTCCCAACCTAGGCTTACTAAAATCCACCCTTGAGCTAGGAGAATCAAGGGCTAGACGGGAAACACACAAACAAACACATACATGCAAAAACTCAAACACAACAAAAACACTCCCAACCCAAGCTTTACACAATGTCACTTATTTGACTTTTAAGTGGGGTGAAGGTGGACTAAATACCCTTGAGGAGAATTCTGCAAATAGTGCACATAATGCCATAACATGGCTACAAATATAACATATCCACAAGTTCCAAACTTGTCCCCTAAATTTCTTATGACCCCCAAGGCATACAAGCCTACAACTTCCCTTATGACCCCCATTTTATAAATATAAAAATATGCAGCAAGGGCCACAAAAATCCCTTGAAAATCACTCTCTTCCAAAGAGAGCCTCTCACTCAAAAGGGTTGTCAAACAACCCTTCACCCCAAGGGCACTCTACCCTCACAACGGTGAGTTTGGCCTTGAAAACTCCCATAAACAAGACATAAAAACACAATAAAAACAACAAATGGAAGGAATCCACATCTTCCTACACATACATAAAAAATAACAAGGAAAAGCAACAAAGGAAACAATGCAACAAACAATCTTTTCAAATGTAAACAACCTCATACAATAGTTAGAAATTTAACCAACCTTAAGATGCCAAAAGGTTAAGGGAATTTGTAGGAGAGCTGCCCAAATCCACAACTTTTCTCCTTCCCAAAATAAATTCCGCAAAAAGATGCTACCTAAAATTTCTACAAATTCCAAGTCTCCAGAAATGGAGAGTGGGTGATCAAACTTTTCCCTCTCAAACTATTCCCTATGAAGCCACACCTCACTCTTTCCAACTCACTTGGGAAGGGTGAAGGATGCTCATTTGTTGGTCTTCCCAAAGCCTTACACACTCCATAACCAAGGCACCTCAAAAAGGGAAATGAAATGGGGAAAAGGAATGACACTCATGAAGTGGGTTACCTAACCAAGGAAGGCTCTTCTAAAGATGAATTTCGGCCAACTTGGGAAACTCACTTTTTGGGGAGGTTAAACAAGTCTTAGGGAGTGGACACATGGCCAAATTTTTTCTTCATCCATAGGTACATCATATGGCCCACTAAAAATGCCCCAAGGTTGACCCTAGGAGTTAGTTTAACCCCTTGGAAGTCCACCCAAAGTTTACCTACGGGTCAACTCTGAGTTGACCCCCTCTAATGGCTCACTATCCTAGGTTTCCTTGGGACCATCTAGGATAATTGAAAATATAAACATTGGTAAAATAAATTCCACAAAAAGAGACATGACAATGCCAACTCAACTTACAACACGTGTCAAGTGACACTACAAAAATAATTACACATCACTAAAAAAAACATGGCAATTGTCTCTTTGAAATTTATAAATTAAACAAATTTTCCAATTAAACACTCATCCAAGCATAACATTTACAAATTATAATACATTTACAAATGAGGGGTTGTCTCTCCAAATAGACAACCCCTGGCTTCACAATTGTACATAGGCCTAGGCTTGATTCTCCGAATTATTTCCATGGTCACATGAATAATTTTCCTGCACATCTCACTTGCACATTAGTAATTCCAGAATTATGTATAATATTATCAAAAGAATACAATTCAAACATCGCATAAAATTTCAATTATAAAATCAAGTATCCAATTATCTAATAACATCCACATACAATCATCTACTAAATGGCATCATCCTCATAAACATGGAATTAAATCATTTATATAACATGCATCCATAATTTGTAGTATAAAATGAAGTACTGCAAATCAAAGTAAATGACATAATCATATCAATGTTATCCATAATACAAGATCATATAGAATTCAGGTCCATAATGAATCAAAATATAGTATCCAAAATAGGTCCAACATGAAAATAACAGAAATGCTATGACAGCTCGGGGTAGGGCCTCACTCCGTCCCCCTCTAGGCATGAAATTTTTCTTGGAGTTCATCTAAAAGATGGGGGTACTGAGATCTTATATGCGCTGCATCCTCCCATGATGTCGTAACCTCGTCATAACAATCCAATTGGACCTTAACCTGGTCCATCTCTTGACCTCGAAGAGACAGCATCTAGTGAGCCAAAATGTGGATGGGCTCCAAAGCTATCTGCCCATCTGACTCCACCTGCAAGGCATCCCAATCTAGAATATGAGACTTATCATAAATGTACTTCCTCAGAACTGATACATGAAACACATCGTGGATGTGTGACAGGCTAGGTGGCAAATCTAGGTGATAAGCAACTGGTCCTATCCTCTCAAGGATCTCAAATGGTCTGACAAAGAGAGGTGCAAGCTTAGAACCCTTTCCATAATGGATTGGACTCTTATGCGGTTGCACTCTTAGGAAAACTCTATCCCCAACCATGAAGCTTTGATCTATCCTCTTTGCATCTGCATACTCTTCTGCCTATCCTTTGCCTCTCTAAGTTATTGTCTAATCAAAATCACCTACTACTCCATATCATGAACCATCTCAGGACCTATGGCCACTCTATCCTCAATACGGTCCCAACTCAAAGGTGTCCTGCAAGGTCTTTCATACAAAGCCTAAAAAGGTGGCATCCCCAAAGAAGTGTGATGCCCATTATTATAGACAATCTCTAGTAAAGGAAGGTACTCCTCCTATCTAGTCTGATGATCCATGACGTACATGCAGAGTAGATCCTCTAACACCTGATTTACCCTCTCTGTCTGACCATCTATTTCCAGATGATAGGCTGTACTAAAGTTGAGTCTGGTACACAAGGCTGCCTGTAATGCTTTCCAAAAGGAAGAAGTAAAGAGGGAGTCTCTATCTGATATAATATTACGTGGAACGCCATGAAGTTTGATGATATCCTACTAGAATACCTATGCCACCAGTGGTATTGTGAAGGTAGTCTAGACTGGTGAGAAGTGGGCTACCTTGGTCAACTTGTCAATTGTCACCATGATGGCATCATGATGATGAGTTGACATAGGAAGACCAATGACAAAGTCCATTGATATAGTATCCCACTTCCACTCTAGAATTGCATGAGACTGGAGCAACCCACTTGGATGGTGATGCTCCACCTTGACTCTCTGGAACTCAAGGCATCGGGCTACTAGTACTGCAATGAACTGCCACATACTTGGCCAGTGATATAACTATCTCAAATCTGCATGCATCTTCTTAACCCTGGGATGTGCTGCATAAGGAGCTCTATGAGCCTCTAAAACAATGAAATCATGCAATCCTCTGGAAGAAGGTACATAGATGCACCCTCTATGGCGTAGTAATCCATCGGACTCTAAAGAATAGTCTACATATCTCCCTTCCAGGGTCCCCTAAGATCGCATTACCTAACAAACCTCTAGATACCACTCATCCTCTAGTAGCTACTGCAATATACAACCTCTCAAATCTATGTCCATAGTCATGGAGCATATCTCATGATGTCTCCTACTCAAGGCATCTGCAACTACGCTCTCTTTCCCCTTGTTGTAGTGAACATCAAAATCATGCTCACATAGAAACTCCATCCATCTCCTCTGACGAGCATTAAGAGTAGGTTGGGTGAAGATGTACTACAGGCTTTGATGATCTAAATAAAGCTCAAAATGATGACCCAAAAGGAAGTGTCTCCACCTCACAAGTGCATGCACTACTGCTGCAAGCTCAAGGTCATGCATAGGGTAGTTAAGCTCGTGAGTCTTAAGTTTCATAGAGTCATAAGCTATAACTTGACCCTCCTGCATAGGGACTGCTCCTAATCCATCCAAGGAGGCATTTGTGCACACCATGAAATGAGTTGAGGGGTCTGGCACAATAAGAATAAGTGCACTAGTGAGTGCCCTTTTTAGATCCTGAAAGGCCCTCTCACACCTTTCTGTCCACTCAAATCTCTTTCCCTTTCACTGAAGGGATGTAATGGGATGTGCAACTCTGGAAAACCCCTCAATGAAGCATCTGTAGTATCCCGCTAGACCCATGAAACTCTTGACCTCTTTCACACTAGATGGCACTAGCTAGTCCATAACAACTCTGATATTTGATGAGTCAATTGAGATCCCATCACTGGATATAACATGACCTAAATATCTGACCTCTAACCTGAAGAATGCACCCTTCGACAGACTACTATATAACTGATTATCCCTCAAGCACTACAATACCTGTCTCAAGTGCTCCTCGTGCTCCTCTTCATTCTGAGAATATATCAATATGTCATCGAGGAACACAATCACAAACCGGTCAAGGAAAGTGTAGAATACCCCATTCATGAGACTCATGAATACAACTACAACATTCATAAGACCGAATGGGACCACGGTGAACTCATAGTGGCCATATCTGGAACGAAATGCGGTCTTGTGGATATCACTCTCCACAATCCTCAACTGATGGTACCTTGACTTTAGATCTATTTTGGAAAACACTTTAGCACCCTTAAGCTGATCAAATAAATCATCGATCCTGGGCAAGGGATAACGGTTCTTGATGGTCACTTTGTTCAACTGCCTATAATCCATACATAACCGAAGGGACCCATCCTTCTTCTTCACGAAGATGATTGGTGTACCCCAAGGGGAGATGTTATGATGAATGTGACCCTTCTCTAAGAGTTCCTCAAGTTGCATCTTGAGCTCATTAAGCTCATGTGTGGTCATCCTATAAGGTTCTCTTGAAATCGGCTTTGTTCGTGGTACAAGATCTATGTGGAAGTCAATCTCTCTGCTAGGTGGCATACCAGGTAGCTCAGAAGGAAATACATCTTCAAACTCCTCAAGGATGGGATGATCATCTAGGGAAGGCTCCTTCTCACTCTCTTTCTCTCTATCACTAATGGTGATGGAAAATAATTGATACCCCCTTCGCATGATCCACTTAAGCTGCATAGCAGAAATCATGTGAAGTGACACGGGCCTCTGGATCCTTGAAATAACTATGAAGGTACCCTGATCATCCACACACTCAATCCTCTTATGGTGACAATCCATCTTGGCTCTGTGGGCATATAGCCAATCCATGCCAAGAACAATGCCATAAGATCCTAGAGGTGTGACTCGAAGGTCAACTAAGGTGGTCGTACTCCCAATTTGAAGCAAACAACCCCTACCCACTGACTCAACAAACACTCTAGCTCCTGAAGCCAACTCCACTTCCCAACTAACACCTTGCCTAGATGCCACTAGCCTGCAATTCTCCACTACCAATGGAGATATAAAAGAATCAGTAGCTCCTGAATCAAACAAGATAGAAACACTACTACCTTTGATCATACCTGCGGCTTCTATGACTGTGGCCTAATGCTCTGCCTGGCAGTTGTCAACCACTGTGAAGACTCTATGGGACTTACCCATGTCCCCAAATGTAGGCTCTGATCCTGCCATCCTCTAATTACCTATCATCTGACCCTGTGGACACTCTCTTGCCATGTGCCCTATGGCCCCACAAGTGAAGCAAGCACCACGTGTTTGGAACTGTGCACCCTGTGGCCTAGAGAACCCTGTCCTCTTATCTTGCTCGAATCACTGAAACCACCCCTGGAGGATTGCTGAGTCCATGTTAGAGGCATGTAAGTACCCTGTGATCTCTGGTCACTCCTAGAACCCTTTGAATGCCACTGCTTAGGCTTAAAGCCCTGCTATCCCTGTGGAGGCCTTTGCCTCTGATTTTGTTGTGACTGCTACGGAGGAGGGGGTTTAAAGGATCTTGATGCATTCTTGTGGTTAACCTTCCAATGGGGTTTCTAAAACCAAAAAGACTATTATGTAGGGTTCCGGTTCTTATGCCGATCTCATGTGTCCTACGCTCTATCCTGAATCTCCTCAAAAATCAAGGCCTTCTCCACAGAAACGTGAAGGCTCCCTGGAGTTGCCATCATAACAAGCCCTGCTATCCTAACATTCAATCCTCTGATGAACCGGTTGATGAGAAACTTCTCATCTTTTAGGTAGTCTACGTAGGGTAAGAGATCAAAAAACTTGCTCTCATACTAGGACACAGAGAGACACTTCTGTTGAAGGTCATGAAAGTCATCTATCCTACACTACCTATAATGCTCTGACAGGTACCTATCTCTAAATCTCTCTGTGAAGATGTCCTAAGTAATAGTGTCTCTAGATAGATCATTCTTGTACTCCTCTTTCCTCCACCATGTGGAAGTCATACCTCTCAGAAGGTGAATGAAAATTCATTCCTTCAGATTGCTCTCATAGGGACGCAATGCGAAGCACCTATCTAAGCTCAAAAACCAAGCCTCAACCTCTACCCCATCGATAGATCCTGCAAAGGATGGTGGCTGAAGGCGTAGAATCTCTCTGATCTCATCCCTTGGATGATGAGCTGCTCTCTGAACAATCACTGGTGCCTCTAATGGGGGTGCCTAAGGTAGATGGACTGACTTAGGCTCATGCTCAGCCTGAACCTCTATACAGTGAGGAGGTGGACTCCTACTCCGATCTCTAGCTACGGATCTATGACTCCCAGAACTCTGGTGTTTTGCCTATTGATCTACTATAGGGAGTCTATCCTATACTATGCCTATTAGGTTTTGGAGTGAAACCAAAATTTCTCTATTGGGGTCAATTGGTTGCTTGGGTGGAGCTTCCCGATCCCCTTTTGAATTTGGCTCATCCCGCACAACGTCCTCGCACGCCATGCAACCACGTCTAGGACCCCTACCATGCTTGTCATGTAACCGACGACATCCTTAAAAATCAAATAAAATATAATAAAGTAAAAAAATAAAATTAATAACAATTCTTTAAAGAAAATAATTATTAAAAGCGAAATGTAATGGAAAAAGGTTCCTAGTGTCAGAAACCTTGCTCTGATACCAAAATGTCATGCCCAAACTTTTGGGCAAAAATGGAACAATTTTTTTATTTTAAAACAACATAAATTCATTAAATAATTTACATTAAAATAAATCAAATAAGTTTTGTCTTAACTAAGGGTTAAATAGAATTGTTTACTGAAGTTGAATTAATTAACCCAGATATCCTAAATAGGATGCTATTACACCTGCTTGATGACTTGTGGGCTAACATGGTATTAATGAAAATGATAATTTCTTTTAACAATAGGGGGCTTTTATAATTTAATTTCATAGATAATGCTTCTTTCATCGAAATACTATATTCGGTCACTATGGCTGTTTCCTCACCGATACCTATCTGATATCCATTAGATTTTTATGTCGAAGAAACCGTGGGCTTCGGTGACCTCCTTTATTTTTTCCACCGAAACACCTCTTCCATCGAAATCATCATGCCTTGTCGGTGAATGGATATTTTGTCTCACCGAAGCCTTTCTTTTTCTTGCCTTATCATCTTCCACCGATAAAGTCGCATCAGTGAAACCGTGCAAATCGGAGGCATGCCTTTTAGCCTCCTCAAAACCTATTTCCTCATCGATATCTTTTATCGATGTAGCCTTCTTTTGTCTGATCGACATTTTTATTTCGATGAGAACATTCCTTTTAGTAAGTCCTTTTTATGTTACACTGATGGTATTATCTCCTCATAGACCTTCCCTTCGATGAAAACCATCTCCGCTTTCCTAAATATCTTTTGTTGATGGAATTTCGGTCTTCGATGAGTCTTTTCTGAAGTTCATCAGCGCTTCCTTTCTTTGATGGCCCTTCTATATCGATGAGACATCGTTGGGTCTCATCGATATTAATTGAACCCGGATATCTTAAATAGGATGCTATTACACCCACTTGATGACTTGTGGGCTACCATGGTATTGATGAAAATGATAATTTCTTTTAACAATAGGGGGCTTTTATAATTTAACTCCACAAATAATCCTTCTTTCATTGAAATGCTGTATTCGGTCACTATGGTTGTTTCCTCACCAATACCTATCTGATATCCATTGGGTTTTTAAGTCAAAGAAACCGCGGGCTTCGGTGACCTCCAAACACTTCTTCCATCGAAATCATCATGCCCTGTCGGTGAATGGATCTATTGTCTCACCGAAGCCTTTCTTTATCCTCCCTTATCATCTTCCACCGATAAAGTCGCATCGGTGAAACCATGCGTATTAGAGGCATGCCTTTTAGCCTCCTCAAAACCTATTTCCTCATCGATATATTTTATCGATGTAGTCTCTTTTTGTCTGATCGACATTATTCTTTCGATGAGAACATTCCTTTCGGTGAGATATTACACCAATGGTATTATCTCCTCCTGGACCTTTTCCCATCGATGAAAACCATCTTTGCTTTCCTCATAACCTATTTCCTCATCGATATCTTTTATCGATGTAGCTTCCTTTTGTCTGATCAACTTTATTCTTTCGATGAGAACATTCCTTTCGGTGATTTGTTTTTATGTTACACCGATGGTACTATCTCCTCGAAGACCTTTTCCTGTCGATAAAAACCATCTTTGCTTTCCTCGATATCTTTTGTCGATGGAATTACTGTCTTGAATGAGTCTTTTCTAAAGTTCATCTATGCTTCCTTTCTTTGATGGCCCTTCTATATCAATGAGACATCATTGGGTCTCATAGATATTATTTGAACCCATATATCTTAAATAGGAGGCTATTATACCCACTTGATGATTTCTGGGCTACCATGGTATTAATGAAAATGATAATTTCTTTTAACAATAGGGGGCTTTTATAATTTAACTTCATAGATAATCCTTCTTTCATCAAAATACTGTATTCAGTCACTATGGCTATTTCCTCACCGATACCTATCTAATATCCATTGGGTTTTTATGTCGAAGAAACCTTGGGCTTCAGTGACCTCCTTTATTTTTTCCACTGAAACACTTCTTCCATCAAAATCATCATGCCATGCCGATGAATGGATCGATTGTCTCATCAAAGCCTTTCTTTATCCTCCCTTATCATCTTCCACCGATAAAGGCACATCGGTGAAACCATGCGTATCGAAGGCATGCCTTTTAGCATCCTCGAAAGTTATTTCCCCATCAATATCTTTTATCGATGTAGCTTCCTTTTGTCTAATCGACATTATTCTTTTGATGAGAAATTTCCTTTCAGTGAGCTGTTTTTATGTTACACCGATGGTATTATCTCCTCGAAGACCCTTTCCCGTTGATGTAAACCATCTCCAGTTTCCTCGATGGAATTACTGTCTTCGATGAGTCTTTTGTGAAGTTCATCACCTCTTTGCTAGGATAAGCTTTAAGATTTGAATGAGGCAATACCTTACATTAATGAGCATAGGTATATAAACATGCTGGCATATGTCACTCCCAGATATATGTGATCACAAATATATAGGTATTATTATTTATGTAGATATTGCCTTCTTTTAGGACTAACACTTACCTAGCTATCCTTATCTCTATTTTACCTTTTCGGTCCCCTATATTCTTGATGTTTTGTCTCTTGTTTTGTTCTTAAGAAGCTTTTAGGGTTTAATGTCTCTACGTTGCTTTAACTTAGCTTTGTAATCTTGTTAAGCTGTATATATTCTTTAAGATGGTAGCTCCCTGCGATCTCTTTGCAAGAATACTTATGGAATTTTCCTCGTTAATATTTATTGAGTTTATGCTCTTCGATGGGTAATCACTCTTGCATTATGTTTCTGGATATTTTTTGAGACTAATGTTTTGAGTTATGTATCCTATCAGGGTGACCATCCAGGCAGGTATGATATATTGTATAAGTTGACCTGCTCAGTTTTCCTTTTCCTAACATTCTGGCGAGAGATTTTCTCAAGATTTTGTGCAGCATATGGAGAAGAGCATGATTAACCCTATGTTTCATGAATAGCGAGAACTGTCACCCACAAATGGTAGCATCACCCCAAGAAATGTGAAATCTACTGCTCAACTTTACACAAAGGATTTCTACAGACAATCTTCATTATTCTAGACATGTTCCCTTTGTGATCTCGTATCTCCATTTTGTATCGCATTCTTAATTTTTTCTGATCCTTGAGGGATCTGGGCTAGACCGGAGGGTTTCTTCCCTCCATTCTTTCCTATCGGTGCCCACACCAAATGGAGGTGTAAATGTAATTCTATCTATTTTTTAAAATTAATAAAATTCTTTGGCCTCGGCCTTTTATTGATAAAAAAAATAAAAATTAGAGAAGACTAATTATTCCCTAAGAGGGTCATCACAACTTAATTAATTTATCTAATTAATCTAATTAATCTAAATAATTTCCTCTAATTAAAATCGAGAGACATTAAATATCTCAATAGCATTTAAAATACACAAGGCTAAATAAAAATAATGATAATGTTATCTCAAATTAAAATTAATTAATTGAGCGCACACAAATTCACTTTTTAAATATAACCATTAAGGTTAACTAATTCAATGATGATATTTGCCAAATAAATATAATTTATATTAAAGTCAGTTTTAAATCCCCTAAAACATTCAAATTTTGACTACTAAATAACTGGCCAATATTGACCTCATAGGCTAGAATTCGTATAAAATAATTAATAATTTTCATTAATAAAATCTCCCAAATTAAATTTAACCTAACATCCACATTTAATTAAATATGGAAAATAACTATCTAATAATTCCT
This sequence comes from Cryptomeria japonica, assembly GCF_030272615.1. Taxonomy (NCBI): domain Eukaryota; kingdom Viridiplantae; phylum Streptophyta; class Pinopsida; order Cupressales; family Cupressaceae; genus Cryptomeria; species Cryptomeria japonica. The sequence continues at coordinate 303,569,088 of NC_081410.1, read as the reverse complement.
CATTAATAACCCAAGTTAATAAAATTAAAACAATAATTGCGATTAATATATCTATATAAAATTAATCCCCAATTTTAATTATTCCTTGATAAAAAGACTATATTAAAATTAATTTTCTCCCTAGTCAATATTGGGAGTTTAAATTAATTTCACATATAGCTATAATTAAATGGGGGGGAAATTCTTTTTTCAAATTTTAAAAAGAATTCCCCCTCTTCTTATTTTAATAATATTAAATTTCAATCCCTAATTAGGGTTGAGTTATCCTTTTTATTTAATTTTAAAAACAATCCTAATATTCCATTCTTTCTAATGCAAACCCTAACCCGAATATGGGCTAGGGTTGCATATCTTATTCTTTTAATTTAAATGCTAACCCTAACCCGAAATTGGGTTAGGGTTGCATATTTTATTATATCATATTCTTTTTTTTTGTTTTAGGTTTTGGGAGTGAGTGTGTAGGTACAATGGAGGCGGCGGCAAAGGAAGGGCAAAGGCAAGGGAAACTGTAGTGCAAAGGAGGAGGCGGCGTTTATGGCAAAGGGGATCTGCAAGGAGGTGGCGGCGAATGCTACGATGGCCACCACTAGGGGTCACCACCCATAGTGGCACTACGGGTCTTGGCCCACAGTGTCGGCCGAGGGTGCCCCTGCAGGAGCCCCTGTGGGCTTCGACCCATAGAGGGGGCCCAAGCCGCCCCTACGTTCTCGCGAGGTTTGCAGGGGTTGGTTCCCCAATTTTTTTGCTCGCAAATTTTTTTGTAAATTTTTTTTTTAAAGTTTATAATATATATATATATATATATTTGTATATATATATATATATTTGTGTATATATATATATATATTTATATATTTATTCTTATATATACATATATAACAATCTTGAAATACATGCATGATTTTAGAAAAATAACAAGAATACTAATTTAAGATTCTTTTCTCTTTATTTCCAGTTTACCCATATTTTTATTAAATGCATATGTTTTAATTTAAATGCAACATGTATATATATATATATATATATATATATATATATATATATATATATATTTCAATGGTAAAAATCTATACTTAAATAGTTTTAGCAACCTATTTTCCAATAACAGAATAGGAGTAAATCTTTTATTTTATTTTCACTTAGGGCATTATCTAGATTTATTTTCTGTTTTTTATAGAATGTAAAAATATGAGAAAATTGTATTTATTCATAGCATCAACTAACTTGTAAAAAAAAACATTTATTTTTCCCTACTTAACATGCATTTCAGAATGTCCAAGGGGCTGAGCTTAATTGGTTAAAACACTAGGTTCTCACTATGGAGACCCAAGTTCAATTCCCAATAAGGACATCTAAAATGAATTCTAAGTTGTGACTCTTGGCCTTCCATAAAAATGGGGAAGGTCTAGGGTCAATCTAATCAAACATAATAATAATAATAATAATAATAATAATAATAATAATAATAATAATAATAATAATAATTCAAAATACTACAACTAATATTTAAAAAAAATATATTTATCTACAAAGAGAAAATGTGATGCAATATTTATTTTCACTCTATCACTTATTTACATTATTTTGTAATATGAATAATAGATAGATAAGAATTTTTATTCTCTTTTACTAACATCTATACTTCAACCTTTTTATTTATTTCCTTTCCATTTCTAACATGCATACAACTTATTAACAAATAAAAGAAAACAAAATAAAACATTATTTTTGTTTTTTCCAGCAACTATAACAAAACAAAAATAATAAAAAATGCTTTCTCTTTATTTAAAAAAATCAATACTTCAATAAAATATAATTATTACATGTTAAAACTTAATCAATATCACATTTTCCTTTTTGCAATATAAATACAATAAAAAACTCTTTTCTCTTTCTTTTCTTTACAACCAAAATACAAAAAAGAACTCTTTTCCAAGCTTTCCCTTCCAAGTCTTTTCCAAAGCAACCTACAATACAAACTTAAGGTTGTGATCATGGAGGCTCACCTCCCAACCTAGGCTTACTAGAAGCCGCCCTTGAGCTAGGAGAATCAAGGGCTAGACGGGAAACACATAAACAAACGCATACATGCAAAAACTCAAACACAACAAAAACACTCCCAACCCAAGCTTTACACAATGTCACTTATGTGAACTTTAAGTGGGGTGAAGTCGGACTAAATACCCTTGAGGAGAATTCTGTAAACAGTGCACATAATGTCATAACATCGCTGCAAATATAACATATCCACAAGTTCCAAACTTGTCCCCTAAATTCCTTATGACCCCCAAGGCATACAAGCCTACAACTCCCCTTATGACCCCCATTTTATAAATATAAAAATATGCAGCAAGGGCCACAAAAATCCCTTGAGAATCACTCTCTTCCAAAGAGAGCCTCTCACTCAAAAGGGCTGTCAAACAACTCTCCACCTGAAGGCCACTCTACCCTCCTAAGGGTGAGTTTGGCCTTGAAAACTCCCATAAACAAGACATAGAAACACAACAAAAACAACAAATGGAAGGAATCCATATCTTCCTACACATACATAAAAAACAACAAGGAAAAGCAACAAAGAAAACAATGCAACAAACGATCTTTTCAAATGCAAACAACCTCATACAATAGTTAGAAATTTAACCAACCTTAAGCTGCCAAAAAGGTAAGGGAATTTGTAGGAGAGCTGCCCAAATTCACAACTTTTCTCCTTCCAAACCTAGCCAAAAATCCTCCCAATACTACCCAAAATTTTTGCAAATTCCAAGTCTCCAAAAATGGAGAGTGGGTGGTCAAACTTTTCCCTCCCAAACTATTCCCTATGAAGCCACACCTCACTCTTTCCAACTCACTTGGGAAGGGTGAAGGATGCTCATTGGTTGGTCTTCCCAAAGCCTTACACACTCCATAACCAAGGCACCTCAAAAAGGGAAATCGAATGGGGAAAAGGAATGACACTCATGAAGTGGGTTACCTAACCAAGGAAGGATCTTCTAAAGATGAAATTCGGCCAACTTAGGAAACTCACTTTTTGGGGAGGTTAAACAAGTCATAGGGAGTGGACACATAGCCAAATTTGGCCTTCATCCATAGGTACATCATATGGCCCACTAAAAATGCCCCAAACTTGACCCCAGGAGTTAGTTTAACCCCTTGGAAGTCCACCCAAAGTTTACCTACGGGTCAACTCTGAGTTGACCCCCTCTAATGGCTCACTACCCTAAGTTTACTTGGGACCATCTAGGATAATTGAAAATATAAACATTGGTAAAATAAATTCTTCAAAAAGAGACATGACAATTCCAACCCAACTTACAACACATGTGTCAAGTGACACTACAAAAATAATTACACATCACTAAAACACACATGGCAATTGTCTCTTTGAAATTTATAAATTAAACAATTTTTCCAATTAAACACTCATCCAAGCATAACATTTAAAAATTAAAATACATTCACAAATGAGGGGTTGTCTCTCCAAATAGACAACCCCTGGCTTCACAATCGCACATAGGCCTAGGCTTGATTCTCTGAATAATTTCCATTGTCACATGGATAATTTTCTTACACATCTCACTTGCACCTTAGTAATTCCAGAATCACGTATAATATTATCAAAAGAATACAATTCAAACATCGCATAAAATTTCAATTATAAAATCAAGTATCCAATTATCTGATAACATCCACATACAATCATCTACTAAATGACATCATCCTCATAAACATGGAATTAAATCATTTATATAACATGCATCCATAATTTCTAGTATAAAATGAAGTACTGCAAATCAAAGTAAATGAAAACATAATCATATCAATGTTATCCATAACACAAGATCATATAGAATTCGGGTCCATAATGCATCAAAATATAGTATCCAAAATAGGTCCAACATGAAAGTAACAGAAATGCTATGATGGCTTAGGGTAGGGCCTCATAGGAAGAAGCTATGGTAAAGAAGGGTGAGTTGAACCTATACAAAGAAGGCATCACTCCTCCTAACAAAAATGTTAGCATCAATAACAATGATAAGCCAAAATTTTGGAATAGAAATTGAAATGTCGTCAACGATGGAATAGTGGATAACAACAATGTAAAACCAAAACATCTAGTTTTCAATTTATCCACTCACTCAGCAGTAGCTCAACAAAACAACAATCACCCAAAATCAACTTTCAACAATTTCTTTTGAAGGAAATTTACAAGCATTGGTGAACCACTTGGGTCAGCACTAAAGACACTTCTCACAAACAAATTGATTACTTTTATAGAAGGAAGGAACTAGGAACCTCAAGTAAAACCCTCTTGGTGGAATAATAACCATTATTGTGGTTTCCATCGAAACAAGGGACATCACACAGATAATTGTCAGTGGTTGAAACATGTAATCCAAGATTTGATTGATAATGGAGTAATAACTGTGGATGGACATATGACAAATGAATCTCATACAACTTTTAAAACTCCACTTCCAAACTATGAGAAGGGTGAATCATCAACAACACATAATGGTAAGGGTAAAGGAAAGGTAAACTATGCTCATACATATGATAATGTGGTAAATGTGATTGTAGTTAAAGAAAAGCAACATCAAGAACTTGCTCATTCTATCACAAGAAGCAAAGCTAAAGTTTTTTGCTAGGTCCTACCACTAACATGCCATCCACTACAAAACAATATAATCTAGTGGAGCAATTGCGGAAAATGCCTGTGAAAATATCCATCTTAGAAATTTTAAAGCTTTCACCTACACACAAACAAATTCTTGAATGAGCATTATTAGATACAATAGTGTCTAAAGATCTTGATATAGATCAATTCCAAACCATGGTGGGGCACCTCACAACCCTTGACTGCTTATCATTCACCAAAGAAGATGACATGTCCTTGAAACATCCCCATAATTCTCCCTTGCATATCAAAGTAATCATTCATAACATGCAAGTTAAACGTCTCCTAATAGATGGTGGAGGTGGCTTAAACTGTATGATAAGTCCAAGTCTATAACTTGGCATGTTGTGTCTTTCTGCAAAGGTCCCAATCTAATGGGTAACATTGTTCATTAAGTCTTGTCCATGCTCTAGGTTATTCAAAAGATACAGTTGATCCCCAGAAAAAGATCACCATCAAAGCCTATGATGAAGAAGAGCATTCCTCTAAAGGAATTGTGGTGTTACCCATCAGAGTGGGACCTTTGCAGAAAGACACAACATGTCAAGTTATAGACTTGGACTTATCATACAACATACTCTTGGGAAGACCCTAGATACATGACATACAAGCTGTTCCATCAACATATCATCAGTGCCTAAAATTTCCCTACAATGGGCAAGAAATCACGATCTCAGTAGATTCTTATCCATTTCAGTACTATAGTAATCTCAAACCAGTTCAAGAGGTCATTGTTCCTCATAATAGGGAGGCATCATCTTCAAACACACAATCCAAAGAAAAATCATTTGCATCAATTTTGTCAAGTATGGAAAAATAAATGCAACTAAAAGAATGAGGGAACGAAGAATATTCAATATCACAATTACCACTCTCTCCTAAGTCCTATGGAAAAACATCAAACTCTAAACAAAAACCAATTGTGAAACATCTTCCAATATTTGATGGAGCATTTGTTAGTGTTGGGACCTTATCAAAGGAAATAAAAGACAAAGATGTGCTACAGTGGCTATACAAGGATGAAGAAGTCCAACAAAAGATCAAGAATGTTTGCATAGCCACTAAAAAGTATGGAAAAGGATTTAACATTCTTCAAAAAATGGGATACATTGGAACAGGTCCTATAGGAAAAAGAAAAGAAGGTATCTCAGAACCTATCCAACCTTACACTCACCAGGCTATAGACAAAGCAGGCTTAGGGTATGGTCAAGTTACTCTACCAGAAGACACATCTTCTAGCCAATAACAAGAAGAATTTGAAAATAGACAAGAACAACTTGAAATTGAAAGGGAAGAAGCATCAGCCAAGCAACAAGCACAAGCAAACATGAAATGGAAAAAGAAGCAAGCTTCAAATCAACAGGAAAACAAACTAAAAGAAACTCCCAAGTAGCATTAACTCTCAATCAAAACAAGCACAAACCTAGTACTACTCAAGGAGAACTCATAGCAAGGTTGACATAACTCAATCTCACTCCAAAAGAGGTTGAATATGAAAAAAGAAAAGATATAGCAAGAAAAGAAGAAGAAACAAATCAAACACTATATGAACAAATCTGTAGATTGCAATCTATAAGTGAGACAGATTCTAATGAATGGGAATGGGATTCCTATCACTCTAAAGAATAAGTTGAAGAAAATTTCTTTGAAGAAGATGCAAGAGTCAATTTAGTTCATACGTATGTAGGGAAAATATTAGGAACTAGCCCACTTGAATTAGAATCACATTCGGCTGGCTTGGACTTAATCGAGGATGATTAGGAGCTCCTTGTGCGAGATCATTCCGATGAGAGTACCATTCTAGACATTGACACACACACACACACACACACACACACACACACACACACACACACACACAGAGATATATATATATATATATATAAGAATTTTTGACACATCTATCATGACCCTTGATACCCTCGAAACATCTCAACCTGATGGCCCCCTACCTCTAATCCACCTTGAACTTATTGATTGGGAAAGTCAAAGACATACTATCATTGATACCTTTCCTAATGACCATGCCATATCTGTATATCTTAATGCAAATCTAACTCGCAACAACTTTCACCAGGAATTTCAACAACGCATCTTCTAGCCAAGTGGGTGCCAAATCTCCTAGTCGCAAAAGTGAAAATAAAGAAACAATATCAGGTCTAATGCTGAAAACCATTTTTTGGCAACATGAGATCAGGAAAAAGTAAAAAGAAAGGACACATCTAATGGTGAAAACCTCCTCGAGGCGCTGGAAGATGGGAGATTTGACATTTTACCTATGCACTATCAAGAAAGGTCATCCATTTTGATCGAACCAATAGAGGCAGGCAACATTGGGACAACAGAGCAACCAAAGATCCTACATCCAACAACTTCTCTATCAGAGCAAGAAATGCTACAATATATGGAATTCTTCAAACATTAGAAAATCAGTTTCATCTAGTCATATGTAGACATGCCAGGGTTGGATCCAGAGCTTATTATGCATCACTTAAATATCAGTCTAGGAGCCAAACCAGTTAAATAGAAATTAAGGAAGATGCATCCTCATATTTCTCTTCTAGTTAAAGAAGAACTAAAGAAATTACTAGATGTAGGATTCATCAGACCTATGGCTTATCCTCAATGGGTATCCAACATCATTCCTATTTCCAAACAAGATAAAAGTATTAGAATATGCACAGACTTCAGATATCTTAATAATGCATGTCCAAAGGATGACTTTCCTTTGGCTAACATTGACATCATTGTAGATTTAACTGTTGGACACTCCATGTTTTCTCTGGATACAATTAGATTAAAATAGCACCTAAAGATCAAGAAAAGATGACCTGCACATGTCTGTAGGGTACGTTTTGCTCGAATGTCATGCCCTTTGGACTAAAGAACGCAAGTGCTACATATCAAAGAGCTATGACAATGATATTCCATGACATGATGCCTACATTCATGGAAGATTATGTGGATGACATATTGGCCAAATTATACAATAGAGAATACCATACAGGAATACTAGAAAAGATATTTCATAGGTTAGAATGGTATAAGCTACGGCTCAATCCCAAGAAATGTGCCTTTGGTGTCACTTCAAGTAAATTATTGGGATACATTTTTTCAGTTAGAGGTATCGAAGTAGATCTAGCTAAGGTCAAAGCAATCATGGAAATGACATCTCCCTGGAATATCAGTCAACTAAGATCACTTCAAGGAAGACTATAGTCAATCAAAAGATTTGTTGCTCAGCTAGCAGATAAATGCCAACCATTTACTCATCTATTGCATAAAAATGTTGATTTCAGGTGGGACCATCAATGTGAGGATGCATTCAATAAGATCAAGGCCTATCTCACGCAACCACCCGTCCTAATGTCACTAATTATAGGAAAGCCATTGTTACTCTATATATCAACCACTGAAGTATAATTAGGAGTTTTGCTTGCATAACAGGACAATGAAGGAAAAGAATGAGCTATCTACTACATCAACAAAACATTAGTAGGATACAAGATCAACTATTCCCCAATAGAAAAAGCATGCTTGGCGATAGTTTTTGCTTCTCAAAAATTAAGACACTATCTACTATCTCACTCCATCAAGTTGATTGCTAAAATTGACCCACTGAAATATTTTCTCAGCAAGGCAACATTAACAAGACAACTAGCAAAATGGATTATGATTCTAAGCAAGTTTGATATTGAGTATGTTGATAGAAAAGATATAAAGGGGCAAGTCATTGCTGACCAAATAGAAGAGGAACCACTTCAAGATGATAGTCCTTTATAGATTGAGTTTCCCGATGCTGATATCCTAACAATCACCACAAAAACATGGCAATTATACTTTGATGGTTCATATACACAACATGGATCAGGAGCAGGTATTCTATTCATCACACCAAAAGGTCATACAATTCCAAAAGCGTACAAATTAAGTTTTCCATGTACCAACAATACAGCAGAATATGAAGCTTTGGTTACAGGTATCAAAATGGCTATAGAATGGAACATTACACAACTTTAATTCTTTGGAGACTCTCAGCTCATCATCAATCAAATCAATGACAATTATCAAACAAAGGATGAAAAGTTAATGCCTTATAAGAAGATGGTTGATGATATCAAGAAATACTTTGTAGAAATAACTTTTCAGCAGATTCCAAGGAATGACAAAAAAGTAGTAGATGTCATGGCAACACTTGCTTCTCTCCTTCAGACACATAAAAAATCAAGAGCATTACAAATTCCTAGTGGAAGAGTTATTTTACCCCTCCACATAATTGTCTTGATTCCCAAATTATCAGTCACCTTGTTGGGCATGATTCCTCCCACTATGGCCAAACTTACACATACCTGAAAGATAATATCCTCCCTCCTGACTTATCAAAAAACCAAAAGAGAAACTTTATTCACCAATCCTTGCATTATACTCTCGTCATGGATACCCTTTTTAAATGAGGTTTCGAAGGTACTCTTTTAAGATGTCTCGAACAAGAAGAATATGAGAAGGCCTTACATGAAGTCCATAATGACATTTGTGGCACTCATTCAAGTGGTCTTACCCTTTTTAAAAAACTCATACGCTTGGGCTATTATTGGCCAACTATGGAACGAGATTATTTTCAGATAGCTAAAACATGCAAACAATGTCAGATCCATGGAAATTTGATTCATGCACCAGCACAAGAGCTTCATGCTTTGGAAACATGTTGGCCTTTCTACAAATGGGGTCTTGATCTAGTAGGAAAGATAAATCCTTCTTCATCCAATGGTCACAAGTTCATCCTTGTAGCTATAGAATATTTTAGAAAATGGAATGAGGCAGTACCTCTTATCAATATCACATAAAAACAAATTGTTGCATTTATCTTGAACTACATCATCTGTGGCTATGTAATACCCATGACCATTATCACTGATAATGGGCAACCATTCAAGAATTAGGATGTCCAAGAGCTATGTGACAAATTCAAGATCCAACACAAATTTTCAACACCTTACTATCCACAAGGGAATAGGCAAATAGAGGCATCAAACAAAACCATTCTGAAAATCCTCAAAAAGATCATGAATGATGCTGGAAGAGATTGGCATATTCAATTGAACCCTGCTCTATGGGCCTACCATACTAGTATCTGCACACCAACAGGTGCCACACCTTTCTCTCTTGTCTATGGATCTGAAACAATACTACCAATAGAAGTAGAGATACCTTCTCTATGAGTATCATTAAAAGGCCTTATCCTAGATGAAGAGCAACGAGTATCTAGATTGCGGGAGTTAGAATTAATTCATGAATGAAGACAACATGCCTTTGATCATTTAAAGGTATATCAATAAAGAATGTGCCACAATTATAATCACAAAGTCAAACTGAGATAATTTCAAGTTGGAGAACTAGTACTAAAAGAAAATCCATGCGACTAGGCAGATTGAGAAAAGAAAGGAAAGTTTGAACCAAATTGGTTAGGTCTTTTTATGGTCACGACGGTATTTGGGTCAGGAGCATATCAGCTATCAACATAGGACGGGGATCAGCTCAAGGAACCAATCAATAGTATGCATCTGAAAAAGTTTTATGTCTGAAAAAGCAGAAAATCCAAAAAACATTGAAAAAGTAGAAAATCCAAAAACATTGAAAATCAGAAGAAAAAAAAAATCAAATATGAGAAAAAAAGTGCAATAAAAATAGATGGTGAAAACCTGGCAAACAGGTGCTATCTGTTAGCTAGCTCTTCCATCTATTAGTTCATGCATCCTTTCACTTGCATTCATTTTCCGTTAGTGTTGTTCATATCCATCATAAATCCTTTGTACATATGCAAGCATCCTGTGTGATTTCTCACCATGGTTTGGATCATTGGGTATATCATAATGACTTTGTTTCTAGGCTAGGGGCAAAATCCTGAACCTAGCTGGAGGAAAAAATTTTGATCATTTTGAGCTTAATCAAACAGGTAGAACAATAGTCAGGCAACTCTTATCAAGCAAAAATTGAGATGCATCCAATGTTGAACATAAGATAAAAATGTCAACCATCAAACTACCACATGTCAGTCTAAGCACATCACACACTTTTCAATGGATGATATCTTTTGGATAATGATTTTAACATGATTGCTCAACTTTTCTATCTTGATTTTTGCTATCATGATTTCTGAGTGACTCCAGGATGTCTCTGACTAGAGGAACAAGGAAGGAACATGATATTTTTCTTGTTTGTTGTATGTAAATTAATCATTAATATGTACAAATTTGTCTCAAGACATAATCATCAAAGTATCATAGAAGACATTTCTGATTTGCGTATAGAAATGGTTAATATTGTCTTTTTTATGCAAGCAACACTCAGGTCATCTTGGTTCAATTATACCTCAATGCTTGTGCTAACTTGCAATATCAAAATCTAGGAAAGTAGTGCTCAAGTCATCATGGTTTAATTATGCCATCGATGTTTGCACTCACTTGCCACATTTCAAAAGAAAAATCTCAATGATGACAAAATGCAATAACCTAGTGACTAGTCCGATAATAGCTTTGCATTTCATTCTTGCATGGGTTCTCGCACACTCATCTTATCCAAGGTTAAATCTATCATAGGAATCATCAAGGTATCATCATAAGTGTATACACAATCAGACTGATGACTTGTCTCTCTCCAGATATTGTCGACCCAATGCAAATTTTATGTTATCCCCTCAATAGAACCAACATCAGCATATCTGAATCTTCTTGCAACTTGATATCAACAAAGTATCATTTCTTTACCCAATCAACCTTATCTATTCTATCATGTCTTATACAAGATGTATCTTTCCTGGAACTAGACATTTTGATCAAGTCTTATACAAGATATATCGTTCCTAAAACCAGATTCTTTGATAATCTTTGTCTTATACAGGAGGTGTCATTCCTCAAACTAGACTAAATCTCAATCATATAAATCTAATCAATCAAGCTCTATCAATCATCTAGAACCACATCGTAGTGATGAAAGAACTCGCACTTTCATCAATCAATGTTGCATAAATCAAACCATTTCTAATCGGGAAATCAATTTTGTAACACTCCACATGCTCCAAAGGTCAATTATCTCAATTGATCTCTCGAGGGGGCATCATCGTACCACAATTTATCAATCAATGTCTGGGGCATCCTATTGAACCAATATCATCATCAAAAGGAGGTTATTCTTTGAATCAACGCGTCATCACACCTCGCTTCAAAGAGGGGCAAAATGTATACACCTAAAAATGGTATGAAGATAATTAATTAAATAAGCAATTGTTTAATTAATCCCCCTTCCTAATTTAATTGAATTCATTAGCAATTTGATTAAATTCTCCCATTCATCTTCTTATTAATAAATCTAAGGATTTATTTAATAGGTTCATTTCAATAGTCCCCTTTGATTAATTAATTCAAATTAATTAATCCACCCCCCATTCAATCAATTCTTCTAATCCCCTAATTAATTAAAACAAATCAATTTATGACTTGTTGAAAATTAATGTCTTTTCCTATTATTTGAATTTTTAAATTCAAATTTCCCACATGCCTCCTAACTTCTAACCACCTAACCTAACCATCCCTCTAACCTAAACCATTTCACCTAACCTTGGGTTTAGCTAACCCTATAATAATCTTGCATATTCTAACCTTCTTACCCTAACCTCCTATGGTGTGGATATTCTCCCCTTGAGACACATGGCACTTTGGCCACATGTCTCCTCTCTTGGACACTTTCCCTTTTATGAGCAAGGCTCCTTGACACTTATCACCATAGAGATGACAAGTGTCCCTTCCTCCAAACTCTTCTCTAACCTCCTCCAATTTCACCCTTGATATCCTTCAGACTCAATCTTGACCATTGATTCCTTCCACCTCACCCCTAGCCTTAGAAATCCTATAAATATCCCCCATTTCAGAGCACAAAGGATCTCATCTCATTATCATTTGAGCATTGTTACTATAGGCAATTGCATCTTAGATCTAGTTTAATTTGATCATTTTCTAGTATAATTGTTGAATCATGTAGCCTAATCAATCTCTTTTCTAGCTTAATTGCATCATCATCATAGCTTAATCATGCATATCATTAGCTTAATTAAACTCTTGGATCAATATAGAATAATAAATCTCATCTAGTTTTCATATCATTATCATCTCAAATCCTCCATCTAGGTGTAGTCAAGCCACTGAGATTGCTTATCCAGATCTGAGAGAACATCCATACTTGCATCTCTTAGGAGGTGATAGGTCGCTTTGTCATGGTTCACCTTTCATTTTCTTTTAATTTGCTAACCATGCTTGTAATGATCTATTGAGTGTTTGTGTTGCAGCTACAGGTACCATACTTCATAGGCACGACACAAATTACCCCGATGTCACTCATTTCGGTATAGCTTATGTCGAACAAGACATTTGAAGGTCTATTGGTATAACCCATCAAAGTCGACTGGACAATATTTTGTAATCCTGATAGTGCAAACTACCCTAACAACAACCTTATTAGATTAACTATTTCGATGATAAATGTTTGCCACCATGATGCTTTATCGGGTCAACTATCCCAATGCCAATATTGATACCTTATCAGAATAGCCCTTCAAAATCAGCCAAATTTTTTTTTGCAAATTTGATAGTGTAACCTATCTCGATAACAACAATGATACCTTATCGGATTAACCTATCCCGATAATAGTAATGACAACTTTTTTACCCCAAATGACAAAAATGACAATATTTTGAAGAACTTTACAAATTTGAAAATCATGACTCCAATTTTGACAAACAGACCCAAAAACATAAAATAACATTACAAATAGTCTCAACAAACCTTATTGAATCAAAATAGACCTAAGCCTAACTCCTAAGACTCAAAACACCAAATTGACAAATTGACTAGACCTTAGGTGCTCCTACACCAATCATCCACCATCCAATGGTGAAAGCACATTACTACCAACAACTCCCACTAAACCGTGATATCGAGTCACACATGGTATCATGATAAACATCTCTTACATGAAGAACATCCAGGTCTACACACATACAACTGAAATGTCAAAATCATCAAGTGTAACCATGAACTCCAATCCAAGAAGATACATACAATTGCCAACAAAACCACCAATCAGGAATCAATCCTACACTGCCAATACATCACTGTAAAAGAACCCACTAAAAGTGTAACCAATGAATAACCAAGCTATCATGACATCATGATAAACCACATGCTACAAGTCCCAACACCAACTATCCAGGTACTATAAACATCATCTATCATCTCATCTCAAAGAAAACATACCAATGCACAAATTACCACAAACAAGGTCAACTAACAAGTATGCACCATAAGGAATAAAACCTAGTGGATATAGATAGTCCACAACCAAGTCATCCCACTACAATCAATAGGTCACGTATGCTAGAAATCACATAGCTCATAGATCCAATCACTAAACATGCAAATTCATCATCACATTATTAAATTTCAAACTAAGATATCAAAGAGAACAATCTTGTAGACAACATGACTCAAACACCAAATCAACATCCGATCTAATTTGCCAAACATGTCCACAACCAAGTACCATAGTCAAGGAAGCAAATAACCATCAAGGAGATAATCACCAACCTCCTAAAATCAACCAAATCACCACAAACATGACTATGTCGTGTCAATGAAAAACATGCATATGCATACCCATGACACCATAATTATAACCATTATTGTACCTACACTCAACTATCACCCACATGAAACTCCAAGTCTCAAACCATGTCCAACAATGTCCTCAAATCGAAGACAACCTGTGTACTTATCACCATCAAATTACAACTCTAAAAACCACCTGTAAACTTGTACCAAGGACCACCAAATTTGATAGTCAACTATAGCATCATAAATATCTCATAAAAACATGTACTCCTTGAAGGTTTCGCCTTATGGCTTGTTTAGATGCACTCACACACACTTCGAATCTCAAGCACCTACAAGTGATCAAACAAGTACAAACATCTCCATACTCATCAAACTAATGACATAACAACACCACACAGTAGTAGATTGAACATACTCTCTAATGTCTATTTGAAATCCAAAATCTGATTCCATATGCAAAAGTTATGACCAAAAGTGTGTAAAGGAGACCATCAGGATTCTAGGATCCAAAAATATGTTAAAATAGAAAAATAAAGGAACCAAATCTATACCAAACTATAGTGCTCATAATTAGCTCTCCAACGAGTATAAGAAGTCCAAAATCTGATATCCCAGGTGAAATTTATGCTTCTTTGAATAAAACCAACCCATTTCCTTTTATGAAAAAAATTGTTGATTTAAAAATCATTTCCCTCTGTGGGGCCTGTTGGCTGACCCCACACATCTTCCAAAACATCTTTGGAAATTTTCAAATATTTATTTAATTCACATTTTAAATTTTCCATTGGCGATATTTTTTTTTATTAGCAGTTTGTTTAAAAAAAAATTAACGCCCAAGGGGTGGAGTTGGTGGGGCCCTCGCCAATCGGGGTGTCGACACCAACTAGCTCGACAACCCATGGTAGGGGGAAGTATTGTTTATGTAGACTATGGCAACAATATGTTATCACAGTACTGTGACAATGGTACACACTATTGTGGGGGGCACGAGGATAGGGTCCTGTGACCCCCAGAAATATTATTATTTTTTTTAATTTTCATTTTCCAAAAAATTTTCACCACCCCATATTTTTTTTGATTTTGCAAGTACCATTTTTTTTTAACCGATTGGACAATTTTTTAATTTTTGTAGACATTACGATCAAATTTGATGGCCTTCTTGACCATCAACCAAAAAAATTGCAATATTTTTAACTATGACCAAACTGGGGTATATTTTATATCAATTTTCATTTATGAGCCAACCTGGATCCAATGGTGAGGTCTGTTTTGTCCCATGGGGTCATTTCTACAAACTCCCCCCAAAACCCTCATTTAAATGCATATCCAAAGGAAACCCTTTTGACCCAATATTTTTCAAACCCTAAATCTGCAAACAACCCATCACAACAACAAACCTAAAGACCTCAAATCTACAATAAAACAAACTACGAGTGTGCTCCATACCTTTTAATGTCCCAATCCTTTAATGCATATTCATGGCTTCCACTTTGCACCTCTTCCACTCAGGCTAGGATTATCATTCCAAATCAACCATGAAAGCTCTGATACCACTTGTTAGGAAAATAATGTTTTAAACCCACATATATTTAATCTATTTCCCACATAACCCATGAGAGAAAAGCATGCATACAAGCTTATGAGATCTCCATTATACAAAGATCAAAATAGAGAAGCCACAAGATAACACTAGCCCAGGAAAACCCTCATGAGGAAAAAATGTATCCTCCAAAAATATCCATACTCTATTGTATCAATTGGCCATAAAGAAACATAGAGTTACAATGAATACCTTTGAATCATCAAGCCCTCCAATACATTCCCATGTGTCCAAGCATTAGTCCATACATCCCATGCCATGCTTCACAAATGCAAATCCTCCAAAGGACTCAATATAATAACAACCCAAAACCACCAATGAACCTTAACCACTTAACATGTGCTTGCTTATATAGACCAAAGCTCACACAAAAACAAATAGTGGTAAAGTAAAACCATGTGCTCACAACTACCTTTGACCATACATTTAATATTGGGTACTAAGTTTTCTCTTTTTAAATATATTTTCCCAACATTAAATAAATATAATATAATAACCCCAATGTTACAATACAATTCATCAAGTGGTCTCGAGAATATTCCAAAGAAATCTATACATGTTACACGTCCATGTGCAACATCACATAATAAATAAAATATTATAATTATAAACATTATTATGCAAGGTGTACAATACCTTATTTCCCAACATTAGACAAAGACCTTTAAACAAAACATAGACTTACAAGACAAGAATACTAAGGAAGCTTACCTTCAATGAACAATGAAAGACTATAAAGCAATAAAAGATCAACCAACAATGAATTAGCAATCCAAATCAGAGATGAATAGAGACAACAAATAGTGAGCAATCATGCCTTATCTCTGAACTTAGACAAGTGGAAAGCATTCAAGGGAAAAACCACGATTAAGTCATATCTTAAAACAATTGAATTGGGTTTCCGTAATTTTTGGATGAAAAGAAGAAAATAGTAAAATGAAAAATTCTAATAAATCTAGTGCAAACCCAGTTCATAGCTTTTGAGAAGTCTTCACCAATTCATTAAGGATAAATGAGGAGCATTCATGTTCAAAGTTCAAAGAGACAATGACAAGATATTGAGAAAGAATGGATTAAGAGTTTGTGATAAAAAAAATAAAGCCACTTTAGGCTATAATAGCTCAAAGAAATAAATAAAGTAAGCACAAAGTAATGATGTTGTTGTTCTAGCATGAAGAAAGGTCTCAGGTCTGAATCAGTAGCAAGAAAAGAGTCTCACAAGAAAGAGGAGTCAAAAGAAAACCTACAATTAGAAGGAGCAGTAAATAAGATGAAAGACAAGGAATTTGACCATACAAAAGATGCAACAAACACTATCCAAGTAGGAGCAAAAAACACTAAATGCAACCCCTAAACATTTTTTATAGTCATGATTCTAAATACAAACCATGATATCATTTCAAGCATGGATCAGATTAAAGGACAATCAAACCTTATGACACTCATCCTTTCAATTGCATCCCTTACTTCATAGTCACCAAGAATGTGCTAGGATAGAGCATAAAGAATGCAGATTATCAAAAGTGGATATTATTGGTATGCAATGATAAAAGACATATAAAACAATGAGAGAATTTTAGAAGCAATCCTTTATAAAGCCCTTACCACAATCCAGATACAAGAATATAAAAATACAAAAAACAAGACAAAGGGAAATCATTATGATAATGAAGGGATAGCTTGTCAATGAGATCATAAGGGCTAAAAAGTATCAATCACAAAAGAATGTTGCTTCAGTAATAGCAGTCAAAAGGACAAGTTGCAAGTAATAAAAGAACATCATTCATTGTTACAAGACATAAATGCAATCATGCCAAGTAGAGAAGTCCTAAAGGAGATAGATCTACTATCAAAATGCATTATGATAGTCTTGTATAGAAGCAACAAAATGCATTGTTGATAAGGGAAAAACTCAATACAAGTGATAATCACATCTCTTTAAGGTTTAGTAAAGATCAAATGACATCATCATGATGAATTTATAGTCAACCTGGAATGTAATGATCATATATTAAAGGTTGCATCATTTGAGAAAAAGAGTAGAGGTGAGTACTTTTAAGAGACATAGGTCTACCATGGCATACCACAATTTTTCAAAAATACAGTCCATAAATGTAACTGTATAGTCTCTAATGATGAAAAGAAAAAAAAGTGCCTAGAAGGGTGGACTTAGTGGTAGCAATGTGTTGAGAAACATACTTAGATAATTCTATTGGCAGATTGAGTTTATAGAGAAGTGATCTTAGGAAGACCTACAACAATGATCAAGTGAACTTGTGTAGTAAAAAGTATGTGACAATTGTGGTTTAAGGTATCAAGGATATGGATTCCTTGAACTTGAGATATCTTACACCAAAGATAGAACAAAAATCCAAGTCAAGATGCTGACCTCTACATCATGCATTCACCCCTAAGATCATGTAACAAGTTGATATTCATACAAAAAATATTGAGGCTAGGAAATATGGATTTTGGAGACAAATGGAGCAGTTCATAATCAATTGATGTAAAAAAGGCATAATTCCAAAAGTAAGGATCAATTCAAGGTCTTAAAGGGAGGAGTTTAGCAACAGATACACATTATTTATCAAGTTAAGGACTCCTCATGAGTTAGGTACACTTTAAGACAACTTTTGGTCCTATAAGAATTGAGTTCACATCAATTCTTGAACCCTTTTTTCATTGTTTTTCTTCAAATTGGACCAAAGAAGCTAAACTCATGCAAGCTAAAGATAAAAGCAAGAGGAAAGCAATAAATTAAAGCTCAACTCCAAAATGTAGAGGCATTTCATCTTCAATTCGAGCCATAAGTCAATAATGTAGCCTCTTTTCTATAAATATTATATTCTTCTTTCATCTTATCTAGTTCTTTCATCTTTTCAGCATGTATTATAGACTAATTTTGTCTCTGTCATGCTTAAATGGTAGACCTGTACCTCATTTTTTTGAGTTTTGTAATAGTATAAATACTTTTATTTTTCAATAAAGTAGTAGGTTTTTCCTTCTCAAATCTATGTTTTGTGTGTTTGAAGAATGATCTTGATGCAATTTTTGTGATTTGACATATGGAATCCTTAAATTCTATCTCATTTATGCACCTTGATATGGAATATTCAAAACTTGGACAGGTTACAGGTTGTATTGAAGCATTCAATTTTTTTAGTTGTGATAGAATTTAGTTTTCCTTCAAGAACCTCAAAAATAATCTTCTTATGAAATACTATTGTCTAATTTGAATATAAACTAAGTTGTGTATAAAGAAAAGCTAATTTGTTGAGAGGTATTATGAGTTGAACAAGTTGTAGATCTTAGTTAGATTTTTGATTCATCACCTCCTAGGATAGGTTTCATTTCCAAGTTATCCTTCTATCCTTTTTTCATCAAATTTAGTTTGCAGGAGGTATTCATCAAGGATCTTGCCTTTCATCTAGAGATTGATCTTCACAATAGGCAACCCACAAGCTTGAAGATCTTTCCATGTTTCTCAAGACTATCGAGCTCTTGAGTTTGGAATAGGGTGCAAATCCTTGTGACAACAATTTTTTGTACACCCGGTGGGACAGTTTGGACTATTTGAGTGCAAAGATTTTCCACACAATTCTGATTTTTGGTGTGAAAATTGGTATTTTTGACCTCTAGAGGCACGATTTACACACATCTAGCAACTCAAAGTTTAGATCTACTGGTTTGAAAGAGATCAAGTACTGGTATGTATAAGGGATAGATCTGATTCACCCTTACCTTTTGATATTTTCTATGAATTTACAATGTATAAGAATGCTTTAAAATGTCTTCTTTTCATGGAAATATGTGCTATTACCCCCCATATAATGTGAATGTTTCTCCTACATCCTCTTATCACCCATATCCAAGCAACCACAATGCTATTTTTATTTTGAATAGCCCTGCCACAACAAGTAACCAAAATTCTCATCATGCTTGTCACCCACCCACCCCTGCTCAATCCTCTTGGCAACCTAACCAAGCTTACAACCAGTCTAAAGAAGATCTTTTTGTTCTAGATCAGCATGATCACATTCCTAAACAAATCCAAAATGATGAAAATTTTGGGGTTAATGAAATCAAGAATATATTGCAAGGAATCAAAAAGAAGATGGATGAGATCAAAAGACAACATGAAAAAAATGATTTAGGTTTCCAAGATTATCTTAATGAGCAACAGGATGAGTGGGCTCATCAAGCCTATCTTCCTGAGAAAGAGGAGTTGACTCACCAAGACCAATTTTATAAGTAGTATCTGGTGGCATAGTAGAGATGATATGAGAAAAATCTTGCGAAATACTTAGCTGTACAAAAGGAGAAATATGAGGAGAAACTAAGAACTGCAAATGAAGAGATGATGAAGATTTTTCTTTCTACACAACAAAAGGTAGAGGCACCATCAACCCTTTCTCTTTCATTTCATTAACCTATACCTAAGAAAAAAGAAAACCCTGCTATTAACTTTCAAAATCCATTTTTTAAAATGGGTAAATTCCTATGTTCAATATATTATGCTTTATACTAGATGCACCTCATGAGAAATTTCAACTTGAAATCCCTCAAGAGTAGCCTCTTGAAGAACCTATTTGCCTTCCAAAATCCCAAGAAGTTCCACAAGTTGATCTAATGCATCCTATTGTTTCCCAAGAGAGCTGTCGTACTGAGAAGAGTAGGCTAGAACAATGAAGTATAGAGCAAGAAAATGGTAACCAACGAGAGTTGTTGTCTACTTTATTCAATGAACTTCCACTTTTTGTTGAAGAAGAGGAGATTGTACTATGTTCAATGTCTACAAATTAGTTGAGGAAATGGGATGAAAAGAAAGATGAAGGTAATTATGATGAAATTTTTGTTCTCTTAATTTATGAACTTCTTTGTTTTAATGACCAAGATGAAGAAGACAAGAAAATATTTAGATAGTAAAAAGATAGCTTTATTTTGAAGGATGAAGACATGGAAATGGAACAAGTTTCAGTTAGGAAGAACAAGTTGAAATACAAGATCTTATTTCTCAAGAACATGACCTAGTTGGTCAAGGTAAAATTTTTGATATCTTTAATATTCAAGAAAGCAGCCAAGAAGCTAATTGTAATGAGAACATGTTCCTAAACATAATTGAATTTTTTTGCTCAAATCTTAATGCTAAGCCTCCACTCCCTAGATCAGAAAATTGTGAACAAGTTCCCAAGTTAGACCCTGAAGATATTGTTGATGTCTCAACAAAGCTTGGGAAGAGTTGCAATAAAGTCCAAATCAATCCTATTATGCAGAAAACCAAAGAAGACATTGAGGAAGACTTGTTTTGGAATGATTTGGAGACATTTTGTTCAAATATAGAGGATAAGACAACATCTTTTGAAGGGGAAAATTATCAATGGGTTGAATCAAAGGATTCAGCCATCATTCCACCTAAACTAGATGAAGAGGTTGTTTCCAACTAGCAAGTTGACATCAAAGAATTAGTCTATGAGCAAAATATCAGCATTGAAGCTCCAAGGTTCATTTTCTCAAGAGGTTGCCCAATTAGATTCTTATCAAGAGTTGAATCCAACAAAGTATGACCTATCATACATTCACCTAAATATGGACAAGTAAATGAAGAATATTAGCCTTCACTCAGCTGTCCTCAAGAGGAATTTTGCATGAATAATCAACACAAAGAGGTAGGTGACTACATTTTCACTCTTGAAACTATCCATAATAATGCAATACATCTCAACTAGGGAAGAAAAGGATGTTATTCTCAAAAACTAGTGAATGGTTTTGTTTGAAAAAGTCTCATATTTGGCTAGAGTAGGGTAGATTAGCCTCTCATTCCTCCAAGTTCTTTGGCACAAAGTTTTCTAGTTCAGTTTGTTCTTTCCTTTCCCTATGTGCTGATGCATAAGTTTTTCAGTCTAGTTTATAGTTATTTGTTGTTATTCAATGCTTCTAACAACAGGGTTGCAAGTCAATTCTAAGATGATTCAAGGTTCCACAAGACTTTATGCCAAATGGATATGATAGGCTACTAGTCCTCCATGTTTACCAAGAAAAAACCACTGAGAGGTTGCCAGAATGTTACCAATTTTCTCTCATTAGGTCAAAAATGGCTCAACATAAGTCGATAGATATTTATGGCAGAAAAAAAAATTGAAGTGAAGGAATTTTAATACTTAGAGGATAAAATTGTTTAAATCAAGAGCCATTGAGTTTTTAAAGATGAGTTAGATCAATTAAATTCCCCTTTTATTACCAAAAAATTTCCAAAAGTTCTAATTTAGTCTTCCTCCAAGTATGGATTAGGTTTGAGTTCATTTTAGTGTTAGGAGGGAAGTTGAAATTTCAAAAAGAATAAAATAATACATGGCTCTTAGGGATTTTCTATATGTTCTTCATGAGTTTGTTTTTCATCTTGCTTCTTTCATCATGAGGAGGAAGTTTTAGTTCAAATTAGTAGCATGCACACCCCTTTGATGTACTACCAAAGATTCATGAAAAGAGAGTTATTTGAGCAAGTGAAGTTTAATGCGTAATATGGGCATATCCGAGGTTTTACACAACAACAGAGAAGTTGTTTTTATGAACACAACAATATATACGCAAAAAGAAGTAGTTCATAATATTTATATGGTACATCTCATTAACAAGCAACAATTTAAGGAGAGAACAACACTTCCAAGAATGTGTCATTGCACAAAGAAAGGAAATAAAAAGCCTCAATAGGTAGAACCCATGTATGAAGAGTTTTCAAATAATCCATTCATAAGTATGGTGATATTTAAAGAAAATCTATAATTATATGAGATCATGAAAAGATATTATTTATGAAATTTTGTTTGTCATTTGTATTTCTTTCAAAGCCAAAGAAAGGGATCCTTTCTGTGAGTAATAAAAATATGTCCATCATAAGGTCCTCATGTAAGATTTGTAGTAGAAATTATAGTCATGTGATGATGATCTTCAAAATTTAGTTAAGTGAAATGAGATCACAATGAAAAATGCAATCATAGGTCTAAGACAAATCCCTTTACATAGAATGCAATCATGCTACAACCTTAGAAGACAACAATATTAAGGAAGCTTGCCTTCAATGAACAGTGAAAGACTATAAAGAAATAAAATATCAACCAATAATGAATTATCATTGCAAATCAAGGATGAATAGAGACAACAAATACTAAGAAATCATGCCTTATCTCTACACCAAGATAAATGGAAAGCATTCAAAGGAGAACCATGATTTAGTCATATCTTGAAAAATATGAAATGGCTTTTTGTAATTTTTTGACAGAAAGAAGAAAATAGTAAAATGGAAAAACCCAATAAAATTTATGCAAACCCAATTCATAGTTTTTTGAGAAATCTTCACCATTCCATTAAGAATAAATGAGAAGCATTCATGTTAAAAGTTCAAAGAGACAATGACAAGATATTGAGAAAGAATATATTAAGAGTTTGTGACAATAAATAAGAGCCACTTTAGGCTTAAATAGCTCAAAATAGAAAATAAAGTCAATAAAAAGTAATGATGATGTTGTTCTAGCATGAAGAAAGGTCTCAGGTCTAAAACAATAGCAAGAACAAAGGTTCACAAGAAAGAGAAGCCAAAAGAAAGCCTACAATAAGAAAAAGTAGTAAATAAGATGAAAGACAAGGAACTTGACCATATAAAGATGCAACAAACACTATCCAAGGAGCAACAAAATATACAAAATAAAGCCCCTAAACATTTTTGGCAGTCATGATTCTATATAGAAATAGTGATATCATTCCAAGCATGGATCCAATTTAAGGATAGTCAAAGCTTATTAAAGTCATCCCCTTAGTTGCAACCCTTACTTCATAGTCACCAAGAATGTGTTGGGACATAGCATAAAGAATGAAAATCATCAAAAGTAGATATTCTTGAAATGCAGTGATAAAAGACATAAAATAGTGAGATAATTTTAGAAGTAGTCATCCATAAAGCACTTACCATGAAAAGGATAGTTTGGATACATGTATGTAGAAATATAATCAAAGAGAAAGGGAAATCATTTTGATAATGAAGAGATAGCTTGTCAATGAGATCATAACGACTAAAAAGTATCATTTACAAAAGAATGTTGCTTTAGTAAGAGAAGTCAAAAGGACAAGTTGCAGGTCATCAGAGAACACCATTCACTGTTACAAGACATAAATGTAGTCATGTGAAGTAGAGTAGAGCTAAAGGAGATAAATCCACTATCAAAATGCATTATGATAGTCTTGTATAGACACAACAAAATTCATTGTTGATATGGGAAAAACTCAATACAAGTGACAGTCACAACACTTTAAGGTTTAGAGAAGATAAAATGGCATCATCATGATGAATTTTATAGTCAACCTAGAATGTAATGATCATATATTAAAGGTTGCATAATTTAAACAAAAGAGAAAAGGTGAGGCCTTTTAAGAGATAGAGGTCTATCATGGTATAGCATAGTCTTTCAAAAATAAAGTCCATAAATGTAACTATATAGTCTCTAATGATGAAAAGAAAAGAAAGTGCCTGCAAGGGTGGACTTTGTGGTAGCAATGTGTTGAGATAAATACTTAGAAAAGTCTAATGGTAGATATCAACTTTTGCATCATGCATTCACCCCTGAGATCATGTAACAAGTTGATATTCATACAAATAGTTTTGAGGCTGGGAAATAGGGATTTTGGAGACAAATGCAATGGTTCATAATCAAGCGATATAAAAAAAGGTGGAGTTCCAAAAGCAAGGATCAATTCAAGGCCTTAAAAGGAGGAGTTTAGCTGTAGATACATATGTTTTACTCTAGTTAAGAACTCCTCACAAGTTAAGTACAAGTTAAGACAACTTTTGGGCCTATAAGACTTGAGTTCACATCAGTTATTTCACCCTTTTTGTATGGTTTTTCTTCACATTACCAAAGAAGCTAAACTCTTACAAGATGAAGATAAAAATAAGAGGAAAGCAATCAGTTAAAGCTCAACTCTAAAAGGAAGAGGTAGTTCATCTTCAGTTCAAGCTATTAGTCAGGAATGCAACCTATTTTCTATAAATCTTCTATTCTTCTTTCATCTTATCTAGTTCTTTCTTCCTTTTAGCATGTATTGTAGACTAATTTTATCTCTTTCATTCTTAAATGGCAGACTTGTAACTCATTTTTCTAGAGTGTTGTAACAACATAAATACTTATTTTTCAATAAAGCAGTAGGTTTTGCCTCCTCAAATCTATTCTTTGTGTGTTTGATGAATGATCTTGATGCACTTTTTATGATTTGAAATATGAAATCCTTAAATTCTATCTCATTTATGCACCTTGATATGGAATATGCATTACTTGGATATGTTATAGGTTGTATTGAAGCATTTAGTTGTTTTTGTTTTGAGAGCATTTAGTTTTCTTTCAAGAACCTAAAAAACATTCTTCTTATGAAACACTATTGTCTAATTTGAATACAAACTGAGTTGTGTATAAAGAAAATTTGATTTGTTGAGAGGTATTGTGAGTTGAACAAGTTACAGATCTCAGTTAGAATTCCGTGCATCACCTCCTAGGATAGGTTTCATTTCCAAGTTATCCTTCTATCCTTTTTCCATCAAAGTTAGTTTGTAGAAGGTATTCATGAGGGAACCAACCCTTCATCTATAGATTAATCTTTACAATAGGCAACCCACAAGCCTAAAGATCTTTCCATGTTTCACAAGATGGTTGATCTCTTGAGTTTAGCATAGGGTGCAAATCCTTGTGACAACAAACATACGATGTAGAGATATGAAATCCCCCCCTTAGAATGGTATGTGTGGAACATATGTCATTCTAAGGAGAAGAGACGACATGTCACATTAACATAATGAGATGTATCCATGGAATATCATCTTCAATAAATGATACATAAGATCAACAACATCAACAAAAACATAAGGGCACAAGGTTATCCACTAATTCAGCATCATAACAAATAACAGAGTTAAGAAAAATAATGTATATAGTTGCACATGAGTGTTTCATTATGGTGCCAAAATTTATGGATCATATGAAGAAGGCACATTAAGATAAAAAGAAGATAAAAAATGGGGTCAACATGAAGGAGATCCTAAATGCCCCCAATGCTTTGCATCGTCCTTGATATCAAAAATAAAAATACAAGAGATAGAAGAAGAGCAATTGACAAATAGAAGAATTTTTACAACAAAACATCCCTTGTTTACGAGCACCTAAGGGGTAACTTGGGTCCTCAAGGAGAGAACAATAGATAAAGAGAATCAATCTCCCATTTCTAATTAATAATAGAGTAACTTGAGTCCTTTGGGAGGGGAAAAACACATAGAAAGTATGAGGGAACACAATTAGGAACACTATACTAAAGATAAAGAAAAAGGTGGTATTGTCCTATGGGTCGTCTGCTAGGAAGTCATCATCCTCCCAATATAGATCATATGGGGAGGAAGGATGAGTTAAAAGATGAACAACAACAAGAGTAGCACTAGGTTTAGCACCAGAACCAAGAGCCAAGGATGAGGCAACTTTCACAATTACATCCAATAGCTCTTGAAAAATGAGAGTCAATGACCATGTAAAGGTCTTATATAGCACCAAGATCTCCTCTAAAGAGTCAAACAAGTGCCCCTTAGTAGAAGAGGCAAGTGATTCAACTTGAGGTCAAAAAATAGGAGTTGTACTACCAACCTTTGAAAGAGGGGTAGAAACAAACTCTAAAGAAGGTGGAACCTCCTCAACAAAACACACAGAAGTAAAAAAAAGATCTAGCACTAAAGTAGATAATGGAACAAATCAAGAGATCACCACAAATTATTTCCGATGATGAAACTTCAAACTGTGACCATTCTCAAACTTGCATTAAGATTGGACCAAAGAGACGAGCCTTTGATCAACTATAGTAGATTGTAGGATTCTAGGAAAGCTCTGATGAAGAGGTGAATCCGAAGTTGGAGGATCAAGAAAGGTTGCACTAGACACCACCTATGTATGTAGCATTTTGAGCAACTGAGAGAGTGGAAGTACAACGGGAAAAGAGGTGATGAGAGAAGGCTCCAATGAAGCAATGATGGAAACTTGGACCCATTTAGGGTGTTGCTCAGCAATTATTCCTAAAATAGGTGAGAACAGGATGGAAGATGAAGCACGCGATACGAAAATAGGAATAATGGGAGTACAAGTAAAAGAAAGCCTAGAAATAATAGAAGTAGGAGTAGACATTGATGACTCACAACCTTCAAAGTGATTTCATGATTTCGGGCCATTATTTGTTGATGACACTTATGCTCACATGCAAGTTGGTTCTGATGTAATTAATGGTTAAGAATAAAGGTCTGAGGAGCAACTACATCATTTTCCATAGGATAAGTCTGACATAAATTTCAATCGATGAAGCAAGAGGTGTATTTGAAATAGGTACTATGGACACAACCATAGGTGACCTTCCTCTTTTTTCTCTAGGAGCGGTTGAAGGAATAGAGGGTACCCTTAGAGGCTGTGATGTAGGAGCCAGTGGTGATGAGTGAGCACAAAGTGAACCTTACCTTTAGCATACTAAGAAGAACAAGGGATGTCAACTAGGATCAGGAGCTAAAAGGGTGGGCAGGTTGTGGAATTTGATAGCATGGGTGTCTTTCCCTTATCAGCATTAGAAATATTCACAGGAGTAGAAGACACAATCAGGGGTTACACAATCCTAGGTAGGAGAGTAAGTCTACCCTAAGAAAAAAATCTATCCCCAACCCCTAATGAAGAAGGGATAGATGACACAACCCACTGCAACAAAAGAGTAGACAAGGATTGCAGAGAAAATACCGATGTACGAAGAGGCAAAGAATACCTAGGTTGAACCAACATAGGAGCCAACTCCCCCATCTTATACTGATAATATACTCTATACATCAAATCACAATGAGGAAGTAGAGGTCAAATAGGAGCAGGTCAAAAGTTATCCAGTGAAAAATCCCCATGGACTACAAGCGGTCGATATCCAATATCTTGGACAACATGTATTGAGCCCTCATGAGGAAACTTAAAGAAGTTGTGAATCATTTACGGGATTTCATCCATAGCAATAAACCAGGGAATACCTAGTTTAACTCAAAAAAATCCAATTAAGGAATAATAATGAACGTGCTTGATATAGCCTTGGGTCCCACAAGAACCATCAAGGTGATATTTCCCAAAGGGCTAAGACACAACCCATTATGTGTATGAAGAGTAGCATAACACTCACCATATATCGATGTATTCCAACAATTAACAAGTAAGGCCTCCTCCATAAAAACATCAACTCTACACAAAGGATCAACCATCACACCCATAATGGCCTGACCATTTAATGTCACAAGAATGTTTAAAGGACTGGGATTTCTATGATAAGGAACATCCAGATGGATGAAATCTATATCAATGGTTTTCACCCTCTGACTACGAGTGATAGTAATCATATTCACATATAGGCCCTCATTTGATTTTGGAACCTTAGGTGATGCAAAGACAAAGTTAGATGAATGATTTGGAAAGGGATACATTTATATTTATAGCTCACCATGTGTATTGTGCATGAACTTGTTAGATTTCCATTTCTTTCACTGACCTGGATAGATCCACTATCTATGAGGTCTTGGACAAGATGTCTAAGATTAATGCAATGTTCAGTGTCATGTCCAGGAACAAAATGAAACTGACAAAACTTTAAATCATCATAGCACTAAGAGTATGGTCTATTTTTAGGCAAAGGTCTAATATCAATAAGGAATATCAAATTATATTTTAACAATGTTTGCATTATGCTCAAGTAAGAGTCATTTAACTTTGTAAAGACTCTATTTTGTTCTGGTTCCTATGCAGATCTGTCAGTTGCTTGAGGTACAATAACAATGTTAGACACAATGTTGTTCTTATTGGACTCTTCCATGGAAGACATATCCCCAAAGGCACCAATAGGAGAGTTTGAAGTGAATTCTTTGAGCTGAATCATCGTATGCTAGTAGTCAGTGCATGCAGAACATAGGTTGGCAAAGTTTTAATAGCAATTAAGTGATAAATTTTCTCTCAATGTTGGCTGCAGATTACTGATAAACATCCTTTGTAGGTCACTATCTGGCAAGGCAAAGGGAATTTTGATAGATATAGATTGGTGTTGAGATATAAATAAATAATCTTTTCATTTGGCTTTTGCTTATAATAAAAAAGGTCAACTATTTTGACCCTGCTACCAATGTTTGCTTGAAACCATTTGAGGAATAAATTCATAAGTTGATCAAATGTATGGATTGAATGATCTAGTAAGGAGCTATAACACTTTAACACAATTCCCTTAAGCAACCTAGATAATAACTTAAGCAGTACAAAATCCAATCTATGGTAATCACTACACATGGTCATAAAGGAATCAATATGCACATTAGGATCCTCATCTCCATTAAATCAATCAAACTTCAATGTCTTAGCCCCCTAGGGAAGGATGTATGAAGAATACTCAATTTAAGTGGGATCTTGCGTTAATAAGTAGGTAATGAATATTGACTAGAGATGCATACAAGATTTAAAAGTTGTTGTGGTTGTCGCATCTTTTACAATATAGTGTTTAAAATGAGATTAGCAAGTGGAGGAGGTGGAGGTGTGCCATGCATAGTAGCAGATGAATGGGTTTCATGACCACCACTAGAGGTAGTACCAGCCCCAACATTGGCACCAATAGAACCAATGTGAGCTATGATAGAAGTAGTGGTGGAACTATTAGACATACCAGTGTAACCTAAGGGAATATTAGAGACATTGATGCTAGGCATAGATGGATCAATCATAGGTCTAATGTCAATCATGTGTACTATCACTCCAAGCATGTCAACACTAATCTAAGGACTGGTATCATTGAATTGAGTATCCCGTGAGGGACCATCTACAAGGGGCACATGACTTTTAGCGATTAAGAATATTGCCCTCAACATCTCTAGGCCTCTACTATTTGAAATCAATATATCCCTCAAGGTACTTATCACATTCTCAGCCTGGGGGAGAACATTTTACTAAGTTAAGAACCCTCCAAAGTCTCTCAAGTTCTCTTCTTATGATTGAATCTGGTCAAAGTGAATACTGACTGCAAAATCATTGTTAATAGCTAGGGGAGATCCCGAGGGACTATTTAAAAAGGTGGTATCTTATGATCCAAATGTAGAAGAGCCCCCAATCTTGACACCCTTAAGGGGATTAGGAGAAAAAATATCACTTAAGTCTGGTGTTGGGTCTCAAATCAACAGATTGGATAGGTTCTAAGGAAATGCCAGTCCCTATGGTCAAACCCTCCAATTGACTCGGCCAACATGTAGAGTGAACCTGTTTGGTTGCTTACTCTCTCACTTTAGGCTCTGCAGGACCTAGGCGGGTATACCTATTCACTGAATGTCTCCAATAAACAGTGCTTTTTATAGAAGATATGTTATCCTAATCTTATATCTCCTGATCTTGAAATGGCATGAGTTCCTTGAATGGAGATATAGCAGACGAGTTCAAGATTGTTGTTATGATAATTGTTTGTTTTGTGTTTCTTAATTACTTCTATAGCTATCAAAATAACTAATTATGAAAGAAATGATGAGTATAACTTGAGATTTTAGCCAGTGCCTTCTTCACTGTTTGGGTTACAGAGTCATCACAATTTTCTTCAGGACTTATAGTGCGAATCTGTGAGACAGCTTTTTAATTCATCCCTTATGAACCTGTCAGTTACTATTTCTTTTAAAACCAAATGAATGCTTATATTATATGCTGATTGAGTGAATTTAACCCTACCCTTAAGGGACCAGTCAATTAAGCTTTGCAAGGAACGATTACAATCCGCAAGCAGAACTTTTGTTGCAACATTATAACATAAAGCATAGATCTGATCTTAAGAACATGAATAACCTTATCTTTATCAGACAATATCACAGACGATTGCCAAAAGAAAATGAAATAATCCACAACACATATGCAAGGAAACAATAGATCAAGATTTGTATTCCATTATAGTTTGTACACAGAAGACTTACAGGCTGTTGCTGTTTCGCTCCTAATCCTCTCTAATTATCTTATTTTTTTACATTACAAAAATCATTCTCATATATATATGAGGACGAAAGTTTTTCACGAAGAGACACGACTTTTCAAAATATTAGTCGTTAACTTGAGCGTTTCTAAACTTAAGCAAAAAGAGATTCAAAAGCCCCAAATGATGAATGTAATCATCGTCTTTGAATGTTCTGATTCGAGGCGTTTGCTTTTTTAATTCATCCCCTAGCGTCAGGTACTTGAATATTATCTGGTTGACGGTAGGGGCCATATCCTTATTCCGATCAATTTCTGGCAAGGCCCAATCCTTGACGCTGACAAGTTCCTTTCGCAAATCCTCCAAGGTTATTACCTCTCCTTCCTTGTAGATGGAAGGCATTCCAACGGGTTTTTCATCATCTAATTCTTTTAAATCTCTTCTCAGCATATCCTCGAGTTTGACATGATTATCCATATACGCGTTACCCTCAGCCTTTTCTTCTGGCATCATGGTATCGTCATTGCTTAGCACCCCCTGCAATCGTGCTCTTAACCGTTCATGCTCTGTTAGCGCTTTTATTGTTCCATTGTAAACTATCCAATATGGTTCGACTTGTAAGAGCATGGTGTTAAACCGATGTCCTATGATGTCGTTGACCAATTTGTCCATCTTTTGCTGGATATTGTCTGCGCATTTATTGGCCTTCTCTGCCTGATATTTCCAGTACAGGGCATCAGAGACGTCATCCAAGCTGCGTCTTGCGGGGTATGAGGTGTATTCGCTGATAGGAGTCCCCGTTTCTAATTGCAATACCTTTGCTTGCAGCTTCTGATTTTCCTCCTTGGATTTTTCATATAATCCCTTGTATGTAATGTTCTCTCTGACCAAAAACTCTGTCTGGTCCAAGTTCAATCTTGCAACATCCAGGTTGAGCTTTGCAGTGACCCTAGGATCAGTCTTTCCAACCTGATGAACCATGAGATGCCCAAAGGTTTCTTCTATATCCACAATGATTGGCCTCTTCCCTTTTGGATATAGTGCCCACTGTAGGAGAGCCTTTTTGTCTGGATCATATCCAGAGCCTAGGAACAGTTTATCTACCTCCTGGGGCAATACCTACTGATTCAAATCTTGTTTTTTCAAAAAGCCATCAAATAAGAGTGCTGAGTTGATATCCCAACCAGAAAAGATGATCACACCGGCCTCTTTTAATAATTTCCTCCCTTTTTCAGGAGTCATGTCTTTCATGAGGACATCAATTTCATCCTGTAATCTCTTCATCTGTTCCTCCTTTGGTTTTCCAGCCATGCTTCGTTTGACATGAGCCCCTTTGTATTGATATAGAAATGAAAGGAATTCCCTAGAGGAGGCGAATCCATCATCAGCAACGAAGTCCTCATGCTCAGTCATTCTTATGTCAACAACATCCTTGATGTTGATTTCTCCTGTGTCCATGTTCATTTCTGTTTCGAAACCAGGAGGATAATCCTCTCTAGGAGAATCAGGTGAGATACTACTGGCGGTTGATTTCGGTGACATGTGAGCTAGGGGCTGACTTTCCTTCTCAGTATTAATGAAGCGAAGGAATTGTGAAGGAACTCTGTGCATAATTTCAGCTTCATGTTGAAGCAGCCTTTTAGCTACTTCCAGAGGATCTTGGAGATTTCCAATTAGGTCTCCATCTATCATTCCCCTTGCCCTTTTCCATTTGTAGGCCTCCCAGACTAACTCACTCTTTCCTTTTAAAGCATTGGCCTCCTCTCGCTCAAGGTTCTTAATTAGGTCGTCTGGCATTTGGGCCATATGTATCCCAGCTTTGAGTTTCTTTGAGGCTCTGGCAGCTCTTATATATCCTTCGGGATCAAAATTCTCCCTAGGCTCACCCAGAGTCATGCCATAGTAATTTAATTTATTCTGTAATAAATGATAACTCTTTGAACTTTTGACAATGAAATCAGAGAAAACTAATAAACCTGGAACAATAGATTGTTTACCAAAATCAGTTAAATGTTTAGCACTGGCAATAGACAATTGCCTTATAATCTCCAAGCTAGCCACTCTGTCTGGCACCGTAATTGGAAGCATGTGCGGTTGCCCTTCATATCAAAATACCCTTATCTCTGTGTGATTATCATGGCAATACCAATCACCCCAATTATGTTCAATCTGTGACTCTGGAGAGAAATCCTTTGGCCTGAGGAACCTCTTAATTTCAGGGGACAAATTATAATCCCTGTGTTGTCCAAAAGCTGCACCGAGAGGTTTCACAAAGTATTCTTGAAAATGCCAATATTGGTTGTTCATAAACCTCTGGTCCCATGCTGATACCCACAACTGAACTGGCTTCTTCAGACCATTCTTATCATAAGACCTGATGCTGAACTCATCTGGCCAGAAGTTAATTTCTTGTCCGCAATAAAGAAGAATATGCATTAGCATGGAGTATAATGAAAAGTGAACATTCACAAGGTCTCCTTTCAATTTTTCCAGCCCATGATTCAAGGCATCCGCAACATAAGTAGCAAAATCAAATGACCTAGGGTCTTTTGATTGAATATCAACACACAGAACCATAATCCCAATATCCATGAGTGGATGAGCCTCTAGGCCTAGTACTTGGGCTGCAATATAATACGTATATTTGAAATATGGATGGAAGTGGTTGACATCAAATGGCACCTTGTCATTTTTGCCAAACTGAACAAATGACCCACCCACTTTTGGCCTGTGAACAGGTAGCCTCCAAGTCCTGTAGATATTTTTCAAACTAAAGAATTCCTGTGAAAGTTTCTTCATATCGATGCTCTCCTCGACTTCCCAGTCTAGATCAAAAACCATATCAATAGTCTGCTTGTTGATTACTACTAATGTATTCCCTCTGTAATCACATATGGTTTTAGTTCTCGGGTTGTAGCAATTTACCAGAGCTTTCATTAATTCTACGTCTACAAACACATTTGGAACTACTAATTTGCCTAAGTTCCTCTTCCAAAGATTACTAATGGGTTTGGGTGCATCCCTTCTTTTGTATCCAAACAAAAATAACTCATGCCCTCTTATCTCAGTCCAAATGTCTCCTAGATTTTCAAATTTGTCCTCTAATCCTTCCTCTTCACTTTTAATCTTTTTGGACCTTACACTAGACGATGGACACTGGTCTAATAAGTCCTGAGTCAAAGCTCTCCCTTCTTTCTTCTGTCTCTTGGGCTTCTCTTCAGGGTTTAACTCTTTTCCTTTCCTACTCTTTTTAGAAGAAGAAGATGAAGGTTCCATAGTTACAGTAAATAAGAGAGACAACACTTACTTGGTAGAATGCTCAACTCTTCTGGTTATCGTTTGCAAATCTCTGCAAGTTCTTCACAGCTTCCAATCTCTTAGCATCGATCTGATTCTTACGAAAATTCACTCAGTTCAACTATAATTGAATGGGCAACTTGTGTACAGTTAATGTTCTGCATCTGTAACGGCTACTCAAGTGTTTTAAACTTAATTGCAGATGTGACACTTTTCAACTGGGCCTTTAACTCCTTCGCGGGAAGTACAGTCCGCTCAAAGTGTGCGCATTTCAAGTTATCGATGAAACCCTTGTCTTCGGCCGAGTGTTTGAATCTTCCATCGAAAGCTCATTCTCTTCGATAATATTGTTTCGGTGAAAAACTTACGTCGAGAAGCCATTTTTAAGACTCATCGAAATCACTTTTTCATCGATAGTCCCCTTTTTCGACAAGTTGCTCGTGAGTTTCATCGATGCCATACTTTCGATGAGTTTCTTTCTTCGGTGAAGGCTTATGAGTGTTCATCGATATCCCCTTTTCATCGATACCCTTTTTTATCGATGAAAAATCTTTTCTTTTGTTCGACACCACGTTCATCGATGAAACTTGCATTTCGATGAATGTATCTTGAGTTTCTTCGGTAACGACATTCCTTCGAAATCACCTTTTGCCTTTTTCGCTTTTTGCTTTTACCTTTTCGATGAAACTTGGAGTATCGATGAGCGGTTTCTTATGTTCATCGAAGGTAACTTTTTGCCGAAATACCTTTGCTTAATGCTTTATATGCCCTGTGTCGATGGAAACGCTCTTTCGATGAAACTTCTCCTGCAGTGCTCGATACAGTTTACTGGCCGAAATATCCATTAGTCTTCATGCTTATGGAAACATATATTATTATTTTTTATTTTTATTATTTTTTTTTTAAAAATAGTGCTCAACAGCGGCTCTGATTGAGGATGGAGGCATTTTGAACTATGCCTTCAAGAATCCAGAATCTCTGGTTAGCGCAGATATGATGGTATTTACAATGGAAATGGATCCTACCCTACTGTACAGGTGATGCAGAGTGCTTCAGGAGAAGAAGTTCTTTAAGAACTGCCCATGTACTGGCAATTCTTGGACCTCCCCTGTCGCATTTTGAAGCAAATAAGAATCCTCCCCCCCTTTGTCTATGATCACATATGGGCCGATCCATAAGGCTTCAAATTTACCATGCTTGCCTTTGTCTTGACTCCTGGCATTCCACATTAAAACCCAGTCTCCTACACAAAATTTCCTGTTAGATGTCCTCTTGTCATACAACCTCTTCATTTGATTTTGAATCCTGATATTTTGCCTCTGAGCTTCTGTCCTGACTTCATCAAGTTCTACTAGCTGCATTATTCTTTCTTGTGATGGATCTTCAACATCTATTTCTTCTTGAATCATAAATCTATGTATAGGTAGAAGATTATCCAAAGGTAGTCTGGCCCTTTTGCCATAAACCAATTCAAATGGAGACTTTCCTATGGATTTTTTCACAGTTATCCTGTCTGCCCATAATGCAAGATTCAACTTTGAGTCCCATGCTTTTTTGTTCTGCCCCAGCATCTTTTTAATGATCTTCAGGATATTCTTGTTGCTTGATTCAGCTTGCCCATTCCCCTGGGGGTGGTAAGGAGAAGAATGTGATATCTTAATGCCATATTCATCACAAAAATTGTTGAATTCCTCTGATCTAAAAGACATGCCATTATCTGAGATGATTCTTGCAGGAACACCAAATCTAGTAATAATGTTCTCCATTAAGAATTTTATCACCACCTTGCTAGTGGCCTGTTTGGTAGGTATTGCCTCCACCCATTTGGTAAAATAATCTGTAGCAACCAATATCCATCTGTGTCCTCCACTGGATTTTTCTGATATTTCCCCTATAAAGTCTATTCCCCACTGTTGGAATGGTTCCTCAGTCAACATTGGTCTCAACGGGAGTGATCCTTGATACTTTGTTTTGCTTGAGAACTTTTGACAAGCTTCGCATTTTCTGACATATCTATAGGAATCATTGAAGACACATGGCCAATAATATCCGGCTCTCAATATTTTATGTGTTGTAGTCTTAGCTGAGAAATGGCGACCACAAACCCCATCATGCATTTCATGAAGAACTTTGTCTGCCTGGTAGTTGTCTAGACATAATAACAATATCCCATCTCTATTTTTCCAATATAAGTCCCCATTGATAATCACATACTTTGCTGATTTTAACTTCAAAGCTCTTTTCTGACTATCGGTCATAGCATCTGGACATTTTAAGTGCTTAAGGTAATACATGATATCAGTGTACCATGCTGTTTTCTCAATACTGAAATTAGCTTCCTCCCATCCAACCTGATTCACATCAGACTCTTCAATTTCAGTTCCTGTCATGAGCTTGGCCAGCCCTTGTCCTTTGATAACCAGTGAAATTTTCAACTCAATGTTAAATTCTTGTATCTGATTGATCCATTTGCATCTTTTGCCCGTGACCTCAGTTTGTCTGAAGATATCTTTTACTGGTGCATTGGGGACATAAGCAATAACTTCGGCCCCTACTAAGTATGGCCTGAATTGTTTTACTGCTTTGACCAGAGCATAGGCCTGCTTTTCATTTATTTCATACTTTACTTCTGAAGGGCTTAAAGATTTGCTAAAGTATGCAATGGGTTGCTCATATCCCTCTGAATTTTTCTGTAACAATACTGTTGCTATAGTGTGACAAGAGGCAAATGAAAATATTATAAATGGTTTGCCAAAATCTGGGGAAATTAGTACTGGTGCCTCAGAAATTGCTCTTTTGATAGCCACAAAGGAATCAATTGCTTCTTCAGTCCAGTCAATTTTTGCCTCTTTCTTCAACATCCTTACTATAGGTTTCACTATGTCTGCGAAATTCAAAATGAACCTTCTCACAAAATTAATTTGTCCCAAAAATGACTGAATGGCTTTGATAGTTCGGGGGATGGGAACCTCATTAATAGCTGCTACTCTTTCAGGGTCAATTCTCACCCCCTCCTTGGATACTATGTGTCCAAGTAGTTTTCCCTCTTCAACACCAAAGTGACATTTCTTGGGATTCAAGGAAATTCCATATTCTAAGGCTCTTTTAAATATCTTCTCAAGGTGTTCACAGTGATCATCAGCTTTCTTCGAGTACGCAGTCAGATCATCTTGGTATACTACCATGATTATATCAATCAATTCTGCAAAAGCCACATCCATTGCCCTTTGAAAAGTAGCTCCAGCATTGGTCAATCCAAATGGCATTCGTGCATAGACATAAGTGCCCCATGGAGTTGTGAAGGCTGTCTTATATTTTTCAGTTTCTCTAACTTTCACCTGATTGTAACCTAAAAATCCATCCATCATGGACAGCAACTCACACCCTGTTACCTTCTGTAGCATATTATCCATATTTGGCAATGGATAGTTATCCTTTAGAGACGATATGTTTAAATTCCTAAAGTCTACACATAATCTAATATCCCCATTTTTCTTCCTGACTGGTACCAAGTTAGAAACCCATGTGGAGTATCTGCATGGCTCAATTATTCCTGTGTCTTTCATCTTTATAATTTCTTCCCTCATTTTTGGTAGCAATGTGGGATTAATAGGTCTCTGCTTTTGTCTGAATGGTTTTGCTTCTGGTTTAAGTGGTATCTCATGTTGAAAGAGATCCTCCCTGTAAGCTTTGAGATCCTCATAAGACCATGCAAACACATGTTTATATCCTTTTAACAAAATTATCAGTTGTTGCCTCATAGTAGGAGTCAATTTTTTCCCAATAAAAACATTCTTGGGGGCTTCTTCATTTCCTAGATTGATTTGTTCAACATCACTTTCTTTAACACCTGACCCTTTGGTTTCAATCACATCTTGAGCATTAAAAGTTCTCTCTAATGCTACCAGGCCTCTTGGTAATTTATTTGACTTCAGTTGTATAATTTCATGTCCAAATAAGGTCTCCTTACCTTCAGTTTGTTCCACAAAGTCATTAAAATTTATAGCTTGAGCCTGATAATGATCAGCACACTGTAAGAAGTTCAGCAGATCTGCATCATCTTGAAACACTTGCCAATTATACAAGTTGTCAGGAACAGATGGTCTCACTTTCATCTCCACTTCAGATATCCCAGTTAGCGTTATATCATTACCTTTCAGTGCAATATTTGCTAGAAAATCTACCATGATGTTCTTTGATCTATCTATCCAGGTTATCTGAAAAGCATCAAAAAGCTCCATGGTATCCCATATAGCATTCCTGTATTG
Organism: Cryptomeria japonica; assembly: GCF_030272615.1. Classification (NCBI taxonomy): domain Eukaryota; kingdom Viridiplantae; phylum Streptophyta; class Pinopsida; order Cupressales; family Cupressaceae; genus Cryptomeria; species Cryptomeria japonica. Next base: position 303,530,573 of record NC_081410.1, on the reverse strand, counting down.
TTTCAGTCTTAAGTGCTTCGAGGCATATCTCTCCTTTACTTGTGAGACTATTAATTCTGAATCACCAAAGACACTTAGCAATTTGATTCCATGTTTGACTACTATGTTAAGACCAGTGAGTAGGGCTTCATATTCAGCAATGTTGTTTGTACATTCAAATAACAACTTGAAAGAATATTTGTAAGTTTCTCCTGTAGGTGAAATAAAAAGGATTCCAGCCCCACTCCCTTCTTTGCTACAAGACCCATCAAAGAACATTTTCCATATCTGACCATCCTTTTCAGTTAGACATGACTCAATGGGGATCCACTCTTTAAATTTAGGTTTTGTCAACTGTACCTGGAAGTTGTCCATATCAGTTTGTAAAAAACATACTTGGTTCACTGTTTCTTCCATGTCTTCTATGATATATGTGGACCGAGGTTCCCTGTCAATTTTTATTTCCTGTCCATTTATTGGAATCATAGCATAAGATAAATCCAGCTGCACATATCCACCAATCATATTCGACCATTGTCTAGACAACAACATTCCATAGTTTGGTGGAACATCTACCACCGTGATATCTGTTTTATATGATGCTTCTGGACAGGCTGCTAATCTGAACTCTACATCCTTCATGATACCAACCACTGGGACTGATCTATTGTCCATGGCATAGCACTTCCCAAAGGTAGTATCAACTTCCAATCCTAATTCTTTCATCACCCCAACAGGCATGACATTTATAGCTGCTCCTGAATCAATCATACAATTCTTTACCCTTTTGTTGTTTATCACCAAAGTGAGGTAAAATGGGTCTACTTGTGTTGGGTTTTTAGTTATAGTGGACCCTAAGTATATAACTGGAGCCATTTGTTCATTACTGTCACCTGTTGGGACTTCTTGTTTCTGTTCATTAACCTTTCCTTCTTGGACACCTGAGATCATCTCCAAAGTTTTTTCCCTATATTCAGGAAACCTCATGATTTCCATCAATGGGACAGAGACTTTTAATTGCGTTAGTGCAGCTGAGATATCAAACAAGGTAGATTGCTGTGATGAAAGAATTTTTACCGTTTCTTTCTTTTGAACATCAGGACCCTTCTTATTATTCTTTGGTATAACCTCCTTAATCATAGCTCCTTTGTTTATTCACTTGAGTGTCTCATTAGTTTCTTTCATAAAAAGACTAGTAGGTTTACCTTGCTCTGGATTCACTACCCTATTCCTTAAATCATAAGTCCTTTTTGCTTGTGCAACGGCACAAGCTGTAATTCTTCTTTTTTCCTCCTCAGTAGGGATTCTGAGCTTAACACTTTCATTTTTGCTGGTGGTCACAGGCAAGACAGAGCATTGATCAATATTTATAGAATCTGACCTTCCTTCCTGACTAAATGATATCATATTAACAGTTGAATCATCCACATGATCTTCATAGCTATCCTCTTCCTCTTGCAACCCTCTTGCTACTGCGCACAAAGAAGAAGCGTGTGGCATATTGCAAGCATAGCACCACATGTCATCGTCTTGAGTATAATTCACTGTTCTTTTTAAAGGATCTGGAATTTGTTGATTGTCTCTGTGGTTCCTTTCTACTGGTTTTCCATCCTTGCATGTAGTGTTATAAGGCATGTCATGTAGTCTAGGTCTCTCAGGACGGTAGTATTGCTATTTCTCAGTTTTGTTTACTCTTATAGACAAATCCTTCAGGGCATTTAAAACTTTGTCAAGCTTATCTTCATCCCTATTGGCCTTGGGTGCTTTAGGATTGTACAATCTTGCATCCTCTCTTTTTCCAACCTTACCAGCAACCTTTCTATTGTTCTCTATAACAATGGCATCTTTCATAACATCTCGGAGATCTCTTGGGTTTCTGGTTCTCAACTCATAGTTTGTTTTGCTGTCATAAGCATTGATATAGTACAGAATGCTCACTTCAGGTACTGGTTTCATCCTATTAGGGATTTTGTTCAGAACCCTATTGAATCTTTTGTTAAAGTCAATTACTGATTCATTTTGCTCTTTCTTAATGCTGATGATTTCATGCAAAGCAAACTCAGGACTATTATGGTCTCCATACTGCTCCAGGAACAATTCTTTGAATTCTGCAAGATTTCTAATGGATGCATCAGGCAACGTTCTAAACCAATCTCTCGCATCTTCTATTAATGACTGCATAAACAACCTGATCTTGACATCCTCATATGGCAAACCAAAATCCTCAATTACTGCATCAAAGGCTTTGCAATGAGCCTCACCTGAAACTGCATTACTTCCTGTGAACTTTGGTATTGCTGTCCTGATTTCATTTGGGATGGGATATGGATACACCATCATTCCTGAAAAATCAAACTGCCTCATTTGTTCCATATTTATTAGTCCATGCCCTCCATGAGGATTCACAAAGTTCTGGTTCATATTACCATACAAGGGCATTTGGTTTTGATAAGGAGGAGGGTATTGATTCTAGTGTTGATACTGAAACTGACCAGGGGGTGGATACTGATTATGAGGGATGAAGCCTGTATGTGATTTTTGTTGGACTGGTGGTGCACCTGATTGCACATGATCATCCCTCTTGTTACCAAACAGAGGATTCTCATAAGCTTTGAAATCATTACCTTTTGTTTTACCCACTCCCTGAGCATATGTTTTCTTGTAGTTGTTTACATCTTTATTAAAGTCATCCTCACCAACATTTATGCCCAATTTGGCACACAGCTCCAAACATTCCTGAGTCCTTCCTAAATCTCTCATCTCAGCAGCTGCCTCCATCATTTGTCTGGTTAAATCTGTAAATCTATCTGCAGGATCTGCCATACCTAATCCTGATGGAGGTGGTGTATATTGTCTGGACCGTGCTTCATGATTTTCAAAACCAGGGGGAATTTGGCATCGCCCCTTTTGAGCTTTATATGCCGCAACCAAATCTTCATTCACCGGGCTTGAAGTTGTTGTTCTATTTTGTTCTTTTAAGGGCGAATGTTGGCTACTTTCATGTTTATACTGGTTGTATCTTTCTCTCATGGAATCATTCATGGGTTCTTTATTTTTGTTCTTTCGTTGAGGTAAATCTAATTGGGATAAAGATTGTCCTTTCGCGACCGATCTTGTCCCGTGCATTGAAATTCTTATTTCAGAGTCGCCACCTCTTTCCTAGAGGATATGTGTTATTTTATCTTCTGAGTTCTTTCCCATAGTAGAGTTTTTATAATTCTCCCCAGCAGAGTCGCCAATCTGTTGGGTCTCAAATCAACAGATTGGATAGGTTCTAAGGAAATGCCAGTCCCTATGGTCAAACCCTCCAATTGACTCGGCCAACATGTAGAGTGAACCTGTTTGGTTGCTTACTCTATCACTTTAGGCTCTGCAGGACCTAGGCGGGTATACCTATTCACTGAATGTCTCCAATAAACAGTGCTTTTTATAGCAGATATGTTATCCTAATCTGATATCTCCTGATCTTGAAATGGCATGAGTTCCTTGAATGGAGATATAGCAGACGAGTTCAAGATTGTTGTTATGATAATTGTTTGTTTTGTGTTTCTTAATTACTTCTATAGCTATCAAAATAACTAATTATGAAAGAAATGATGAGTATAACTTGAGATTTTAGCCAGTGCCTTCTTCACTGTTTGGGTTACAGAGTCATCACAATTTTCTTCAGGACTTATAGTGCGAATCTGTGAGACAGCTTTTTAATTCATCCCTTATGAACCTGTTAGTTACTATTTCTTTTAAAACCAAATGAATGCTTATATTATATGCTGATTGAGTGAATTTAACCCTACCCTTAAGGGACCAGTCAATTAAGCTTTGCAAGGAACGATTACAATCCGCAAGCAGAACTTTTGTTGCAACATTATAACATAAAGCATAGATCTGATCTTAAGAACATGAATAACCTTATCTTTATCAGACAATATCATAGACGATTGCCAAAAGAAAATGAAATAATCCACAACACATATGCAAGGAAATAGTAGATGAAGATTTGTATTCCATTATAGTTTGTACACAGAAAACTTACAGGCTGTTGCTGTTTTGCTCCTAATCCTCTCTAATTATCTAATCTTTTTACATTACAAAAATCATTCTCATATATATATGAGGACGAAAGTTTTTCACGAAGAGACACGACTTTTCAAAATATTAGTCGTTAACTTGAGTGTTTCTAAACTTAAGCAAAAAGAGATTCAAAAGCCCCAAATGATGAATGTAATCATCGTCTTTGAATGTTCTAATTCGAGGCGTTTGCTTTTTTAATTCATCCCCTAGCGTCAGGTACTTGAATATTATCTGGTTGACGGTAGGGGCCATATCCTTATTCCGATCAATTTCTGACAAGGCCCAATCCTTGACGCTGACAAGTTCCTTTCGCAAATCCTCCAAGGTTATTACCTCTCCTTCCTTGTAGACGGAAGGCATTCCAACGGGGTTTTCATCATCTAATTCTTTTAAATCTCTTCTCAGCATATCCTTGAGTTTGACATGATTATCCATATACGCGTTACCCTCAGCCTTTTCTTCTGGCGTCATGGTATCGTCATTGCTTAGCACCCCCTGCAATCATGCTCTTAACCGTTCATGCTCTGTTAGTGCTTTTATTGTTCCATTGTAAACTATCCAATATGGTTCGACCTGTAAGAGCATGGTGTTAAACCGATGTCCTATGATGTCGTTGACCAATTTGTCCATCTTTTGCTGGATATTGTCTGCGCATTTATTGGCCTTCTCTGCCTGATATTTCCAGTACAGGGCATCAGAGACGTCATCCAAGCTGCGTCCTACGGGGTATGAGGTGTATTCACTGATAGGAGTCCCCGTTTCTAATTGCAATACCTTTTCTTGCAGCTTCTGATTTTCCTCCTTGGATTTTTCATATAATCCCTTGTATGTAATGTTCTCTCTAACCAAAAACTCTGTCTGGTCCAAGTTCAATCTTGCAACATCCAGGTTGAGCTTTGCAGTGACCCTAGGATGAGTCTTTCCAACCTGATGAACCATGAGATGCCCAAAGGTTTCTTCTATATCCACAATGATTGGCCTCTTCCCTTTTGGATATAGTGCCCACTGTAGGAGAGCCTTTTTGTCTGGATCATATCCAGAGCCTAGGAACAGTTTATCTACCTCCTGGGGCAATACCTGCTGATTCAAATCTTGTTTTTTCAAAAAGCCATCAAATAAGAGTGCTGAGTTGATATCCCAACCAGAAAAGATGATCACACCGGCCTCTTTTAATAATTTCCTCCCTTTTTCAGGAGTCATGTCTTTCATGAGGACATCAATTTCATCTTGTAATCTCTTCATCTGTTCCTCCTCTGGTTTTCCAACCATGCTTCATTTGACATGAGCCCCTTTGTATTGATATAGAAATGAAAGGAATTCCCTAGAGGAGGCGAATCCATCATCAGCAACGAAGTCCTCATGCTCAGTCATTCTTATGTCAACAACATCCTTGATGTTTATTTCTCCTGTGTCCATGTTCATTTCTCTTTCGAAACTAGGAGGATAATCCTCTCTAGGAGAATCAGGTGGGATACTACTGGCGGTTGATTTCGGTGACATGTGAGCTAGGGGCTGACTGTCCTTCTCAGTATTAATGAAGCGAAGGAATTGTGAAGGAACTCTGTGCATAATTTCAGCTTCATGTTGAAGCAGCCTTTTAGCTACTTCCAGAGGATCTTGGAGATTTCCAATTAGGTCTCCATCTATCATTCCCCTTGCCCTTTTCCATTTGTAGGCCTCCCAGACTAACTCACTCTTTCCTTTTAAAGCATTGGCCTCCTCTCACTCAAGGTTCTTAATTAGGTCGTCTGGCATTTGGGCCATATGTATCCCAGCTTTGAGTTTCTGTGAGGCTCTGGTAGCTCTTATATATCCTTCAGGATCAAAATTCTCCCTAGGCTCACCCAGAGTCATGCCATAGTAATTTAATTTATTTTGTAATAAATGATAACTCTTTGAACTTTTGACAATGAAATCAGAGAAAACTAATAAACCTGGAACAATAGATTGTTTACCAAAATCAGTTAAATGTTTAGCACTGGCAATAGACAATTGCCTTATAATCTCCAAGCTAGCCACTCTGTCTGGCACCGTAATTGGAAGCATGTGCGGTTACCCTTCATATCGAAATACCCTTATCTCTGTGTGATTATCATGGCAATACCAATCACCCCAATTATGTTCAATCTGTGACTCTGGAGAGAAATCCTTTGGCCTGAGGAACCTCTTAATTTCAGGGGACAAAGTATAATCCCTGTGTTGTCCAAAAGCTGCACTGAGAGGTTTCACAAAATATTCTTGAAAATGCCAATATTGGTTGTTCATAAACCTCTGGTCCCATGCTGATACCCACAACTGAACCGGCTTCTTCAGACCATTCTTATTATAAGACCTGATGCTGAACTCATCTGGCCAGAAGTTAATTTCTTGTCCGCAATAAAGAAGAATATGCATTAGCATGGAGTATAATGAAAAGTGAACATTCACAAGGTCTCCTTTCAATTTTTCCAGCCCATGATTCAAGGCATCCGCAACATAAGTAGCAAAATCAAATGACCTAGGGTCTTTTGATTGAATATCAGCACACAGAACCATAATCCCAATATCCATGAGTGGATGAGCCTCTAGGCCTAGTACTTGGGCTGCAGTATAATACGTATATTTGAAATATGGATGGAAGTGGTTGACATCAAATGGCACCTTGTCATTTTTGCCAAACTGAACAAATGACCCACCCACTTTTGGCCTGTGAACAGGTAGCCTCCAAGTCCTGTAGATATTTTTCAAACTAAAGAATTCCTGTGAAAGTTTCTTCATATCGATGCTCTCCTCGACTTCCCAGTCTAGATCAAAAACCATATCAATAGTCTGCTTGTTGATTACTACTAATGTATTCCCTCTGTAATCACATATGGTTTTAGTTCTCGGGTTGTAGCAATTTACCAGAGCTTTCATTAATTCTACGTCTACAAACACATTTGGAACTACTAATTTGCCTAAGTTCCTCTTCCAAAGATTACTAATGGGTTTGGGTGCATCCCTTCTTTTGTATCCAAACAAAAATAACTCATGCCCTCTTATCTCAGTCCAAATGTCTCCTAGATTTTCAAATTTGTCCTCTAATCCTTCCTCTTCACTTTTAATCTTTTTGGACCTTACACTAGACGATGGACACTGGTCTAATAAGTCCTGAGTCAAAGCTCTCCCTTCTTTCTTCTGTCTCTTGGGCTTCTCTTCAGGGTTTAACTCTTTTCCTTTCCTACTCTTTTTAGAAGAAGAAGACGAAATTTCCATAGTTACAGTAAATAAGAGAGACAACACTTACTTGGTAGAATGCTCAACTCTTCTGGTTATCGTTTGCAAATCTCTGCAAGTTCTTCACAGCTTCCAATCTCTTAGCATCGATCTGATTCTTACGAAAATTCACTCAGTTCAACTGTAATTGAATGGGCAACTTGTGTACAGTTAATGTTCTGCATCTGTAACGGCTACTCAATTGTTTTAAACTTAATTGCAGATGTGACACTTTTCAACTGGGCCTTTAACTCCTTCGCGGGAAGTACAGTCCGCTCAAAGTGCGCGCGTTTCAAGTTATCGATGAAACCCTTGTCTTCGGCCGAGTGTTTGAATCTTCCATCGAAAGCTCATTCTCTTCGATAATATTGTTTCGGTGAAAAACTTACGTCGAGAAGCCGCTTTTAAGACTCATCGAAATCACTTTTTCATCGATAGTCCCCTTTTTCGACAAGTTGCTCGTGAGTTTCATCGATGCCATACTTTCGATGAGTTTCTTTCTTCGATGAAGGCTTATGAGTGTTCATCGATATCCCCTTTTCATCGATACCCTTTTTTATCGATGAAAAAGCTTTTCTTTTGTTCGACACCACGTTCATCGATGAAACTTGCATTTCGATGAATGTATCTTGAGTTTCTTCGGTAACGACATTCCTTCGAAATCACCTTTTGCCTTTTTCGCTTTTTGCCTTTACCTTTTCGATGAAACTTGGAGTATCGATGAGCGGTTTCTTGTGTTCATCGAAGGTAACTTTTTGCCGAAATACCTTTGCTTAATGCTTTATATGCCCTGTGTCGATGAAAACGCTCTTTCGATGAAACTTCTCCTGCAGTGCTCGATACAGTTTACTGGCCGAAATATCCATTAGTCTTCATGCTTATGGAAACATATATTATTATTTTTTATTTTTATTATTTTTTTTTTTAAAATAGTGCTCAACATCTGGCATGTTTGTGAACATTTGACTAGGCCAAGTAGGACGGTAATGATCAGGAGGGATACTTTGTCTAGAAATCCTCCTCACAACAACTTCCCGATGGCAATATAGGTTATAAACCTCATAGAAAATCTCAACAACACACCAACCAGTCCGCGAGTGTATAATAAATGATTCTAATGCAAAACATCAGACTGTTTAATTTAGAAAAAAAAATATTATAAAGATTAAGTTCTTTTTATCTTTGAGCAAATTTTAAAATAATTGAACACACACACCCAGCTAAATAATACTCAAGTGATTCATGTTGGGTTCAACAAAATGTGGAGGAGGAAATTTGACACCCTTGAGGTGATGAAATCCCATAGGAGTAAATAATCCTATTCCACCTTACTAAATTGGTGCTTTGGTGAGCCAAGAGATACAAACTACTTAACTACACAAACCTTAAAATGAGTTATACTTGATAGAAGGTTCATCAAACTATCAAACTCGATAAAAAAGTCACAAAGACTCTATGGTGGTCTCTGCATAGTCTCTGTTTGATGACACATGTGCATGTCAAAGATGACAACACATCACGCTAACATCTCATATGGATAGAACATAGATACATGCACATAAAGTATAGAGAAACATACAAATATACCAAATGAACTTCTAAGATAAATGAAAGAATGACAGAGAGAAAAAAGGAATATAACACTAGATATATATTAAAAGAAGAGAAGAAGGATGCCTCATAGTTGGTCCAAGATTGAAGCCTCCCACTATCTGTTGAGCTCACTTTGAAAACCTACACACACAATAGAGAGAAAATGTCAGGGTTATGTATAGACAGACATATGCCACAATCAGACCCTTGTTTTGGTGTTTCTACCTCCATGGACAACCAAAAGGATAGAAGTATGGATAAATAAAGTGCATAGAAATGATATAAAACAAATAATATGTTATTGGAGATAAAATAATGGAAGTAAAGAGGAAAGGACTCCCCTTTAACACCTAGAGAACAAGAGCCCGAAGGAAGTGAAAGTTGTATATGGTGAAAATGGAATGTTAAACTATTGTAAAAACAACAAAGATCCAACCACATAAAACCATAGTTCTACAATTCAGAATCCACCATACACGAGAAAAGAACCTAAAATATTTAAAATATCAAAAACATGAAAGTTTATACCATTCACATGCTTAGTAGGGTTTGATCTCCATTGTCTCCCATCTCCATTGATCTTCTTTGGTATAATTGCTCTTAGATTTTGTATATTGTGCACAAGAGCTCAACAAAGAATGGATTGTGGTTATGTAGATGCTTGATTGCTTGATCACATGGAAGATTGATTTCTCTTGTTAGGGATATGAAACGATGAAAGAATCCTCTTATATAGAAGACACCTTAGAAAATGGAGGGATAAGATTAAGACATGAAAGGATACATGAGCAGAAAGGATTAGAGGGTAGGTATAGAAAATGGAAAAATATCATAGAGGTGGCTTAAGGAAAATTAAGAGATTAATGACAAGTGTCACGAAGGGAAAAATCTACTGAATTAATTAAAAAAATAAAAATCTATTTAATTAATAGAATAAGTGGGAAAAATTAAATAAACAAAATATCATTTAATTTAGGGAAAGGATAATTTAAATAAATTAAAAATATTTATTTAAATGAGGAGAGGCTAGAAGAGGATTCATGAATTAATTAAATAAATAAAAATCTATTTAATTAATAGATGCCTTCCTATACAATAATTAAATAAATAAAATATTTATTTAATTAGGCTAGGACAATTTTAGGTGTCTTGATTTTGACCCTCTTTGAGACAATGTAGCTTGTCATGTTGGCTCAAAGAAAATAAGATTAATTGATACAACATTTTTCCCAAGTAAGGAAGAGGACATGCCCCCTTTAGAGATTCAGTGAATTTTTTTTGAAAAATCAAAGGCAATCTCTCGAAAAAAAGAAAGGCTAGAAGGGATAAGGATAAGGTGATAGGGTCAGGTGGATGAAAAGTAGACTCAATGGGGATTCACGTGCAAGAAAATAAAAGTAGGAGGTGAGAACAGATAGTTAGGGTTCCATAGCCTATATGTAGTGGCCACGGGGAGAAACATCCTCATTTGCATCCACAACATTTGAGAAACTAGAGCAGAGTGATGGTATGATGAAACAATAAGAATCCGGTCAACTCCTGAGAGGGGGGTGTGAATCAGTAGATAGAAAAACTGATACTAAATTCACCAATCTCAAAATTAATCTCTCAAAGTAAACTTAGAACCATCAATGCAATATCACTGTCAAGATAAAAACTCTCAAGCTAAACTGGTTGACTGTTACAACAAATTAACAACAAACAATTTCAAACTCATAAACATCCAAATGCTTTTTCATATGGCAACATACTTCATTTCTCAATGTTTCTAGTTATCATGACTTATCAAAGTCGATTAAGTAAATCAACCATAAGAAGATAACCACAAAAACATTCACCACTTGACACAATATTTTTGACATGGAAACCCAAATGGGAAAAACCACGGTGAGATGAGACTCACAAGATAACTATGTGAACTCTTCTGAAGTTCACCCTGTTTGGAGCCTAGCCTATTAAAGCTTTACAAAAGTCCTATTAAGAGCAGATCCTATTAGGGACCATGCGGTTAAGGGATTGACTACAATGCCTTGTTAGAAGCAATACCCTGTAAGGAGTAACCTTGGTAGAGGATTTGAAAATCCAAGCTAATGGATCACCTTGTTAGAGGATTTGAATAGCACCAAGCTTGTTAGAGCTTACCTGGTTAGGGGATTTCAATTCTGGTGTAATTATTAGAAAACAACTGGACTTTTCTGATATGTCTGAATAGCACTACACTTGCTTGATCAAATCCTTTTCATGCTCCTATCTGCCTTTACTCAAACTGCAGATACATCATCCGGTTTGGCAACCACTCACTCAATAGATCTTTGCCAACTTTGAAACTAAACAACTCATCGACCTTATAAAAAAATCAATTAGGTTGGTAACACAACAAAAACCTAATTCTCTCATAGAGATTACAAACAAGTCGGTTCAAGTATGACTATTGGATTACATAGCAATATCTGCACATCAATCAAGAAAACCTTGATCGCTCCTTGATCATCACTTCATTGAACTTAGTAACTCATCACATGCTTTGCATTATATGCAGTATACTTTCTCATTCCATAGACAAAAACCATTACATCAACGCACCAAAATCACTTGAAATTGTCTTCATACAATAATCATATGTGTCATAACCATTACCGCTCATTATCAGATTGTAAACCAATATAACCAATTCACCAAACTTAATCGATTAGGGTTTATCAAAAACAATAGGTAGGGTTTACCGGTTACCGGTTCAACTTTCCAATATATAGCAATACCGGTTCACTCCACAAATTCTTCCTACCGGTTATAGTTTCCTTCACTAGCTCATCCTACCAATTACAAAACAATATTACAACAATATCAACAATATCATTACCTGTTAATTGACTTCAATGACAACATAACATATCATTAATGCAATCTTCATGCAAATGCCAACAATCTCCCCCTTTGGCATTGATAAAATTACAAATTTCTATACCATTGACTGTTGCTGTGATTGTGAATAGGAATCCTAGTTTACATTACCAAGTATTCACCATGCTCTCCATGTCTTCAGCTTGTCACTAGTTATTCTCCCCATAATGACATAATTATTCTCCCCCTTTGATAGCAATGCCAAATTGAAAGTAAAACATGTAATATCAAATTTCACTATGCAGCATCAACAACCTGCAACTTGATGCTCCCCCTATGGAATTACTCTACTTCTACACCAATCCTTCTGTTAAATTTTGCAAGTAGCTCTGGGACTGATGTAATCTACATCATGCTTAACTGACCTCATGAAGGGGTACAACCCTTAGATAAGTTATAAGATACTCAAAAGTAGTCTTAGGCAAAGGTTTAGTAAAGATATCTACAAGTTGCTCCTTGGTAGAATCATGCTCCAAGATCACATCTTTACTCTACACTTTTTCCCTTAAGAAATGATGCTTCAATTCAATATGCTTGGTTTGTGCATGCAAAATAGGGTTCTTGGAAATATTTATGGCACTTGTATTATAGCATAGAATATTTACAAAATCTGAAATCTTCATCTTAAAACTTTCCAAAATGTGCCTTGTCCAAATAGCCTGAGTACAATTCATGTAAGTTGCAACATACTCAGCTTCAGCAGTAGATTGTGATGTACAACTCTACTTCTTACTACTCCATGAAACAAGTCTTCCTCCAAGAAAAAATGCTCCATTGGTTGTGCTTTTCTGATCATCAACATTTACTGCTCAATCTGCATCTGTGTACACCTTCAAGTCAAAATTTCCTCCATATGGATACCATAATCCATAGTCAACAGTGTCTTTCAAGTATCTAAAAATACTCTTGGTTGCTATCAGATGTGTTTCCTTAGGATTCTTTTAGAATCTAACAACTAGCCCAAATGCATGACCTATATCTGATCTACTATGAACAACATAGTGCAATTTTCCAATCATTGACCTATATTCCTTCTCATCAACAACTATGGATTCATCTTCCTTAGACAACTTACAACCTGTAACCATTGGTGTCCCAACTAGTTTATAGTCACTCATGCCAAATATCTTCAAAACCTCTTTCACATACTTACACTATTACAATTCTTCATTGGTTGTATTAGCAAGCCTATGAAAAATTTTATTTCTCCCACTAGAGACATTTCAAACTCATTTTTTTCATTTCATCTGCAAAATCATTGCTCATGTCATCATTACTTCCAAATATGATATCATCTACAAAAACTTTGTTGACCAGTATTTTATCTCCTTCAAATTTGAGATATATGTTACTATCTTCACTGGTTCTCAAAAAACCCATCTTCATCAGATGTGTATGAAGCCTTTCATACCATGCTCTTAGTTCTTGCTTTGATCCATATAAATCCTTATGCAATCTGCATACCATGTCTTTCTCATTAGTCAAAGTATAACCATCTGGCTGCTCAATGTATACTTCTTCTTCCAGTATCCCATTAAAAAATGTTGACTTAACATCCATCTAGTATACCTTGAATTTATTATGTGTTGCAAATGCAAGTAAAGTTCTGACACCTTCTAGTCTTGCCACTGGTGCAAAAGTCTCACCATAATCTTCTCCTTCCTCTTTTGCATAACCTTTGCAAACCAACATAGCTTTGTTGCAAACTACAACACCATCTTCAATCAATTTGTTTTTGAATACCCACTTAGTACCTATCACATTTTTATTTACCGTTCAGGGTACTAGGGTCCAAGTGTTGTTTTTCTCAAATTTGATCTAGTTCCTCCTCCATAGCTTTAACCCAATTATCATCACCAAATGCTTCCTTAGTAGTTCTTGGTTCAATAGTGGAGATCATGAAATAATTCTCTCTGATTCTTCTTCTAGTTAGTACTCCAGCATCCTTATCCACAATAATTTGTTCAGGATTGTGATTCAGTCTCACATATCTTGGAATAACATGATCATTATTTTCAGGTTCAGCTTCTTCATTATCATCATCCTCTTTTGAATTTACCTATCCTGGTTGAACTGGTACATCAGTATTTTCTCTACCGATTTTAGATTTCACACTTTCTGGTTCCAAAAACAAAATGCAAGGATCTTCATCCTTTTTCTCCAAACTGGTTTCCTCTAAGAATTCAGGATATTCATCCACTCGAACATCAACACTCTTAATAGTTCTTTGTGTCTAGTTATTAAAACACTTGTAGGCCTTACTCTTGGTGGAATAGCCAAGAAATATGCCTTGATCACTTTTAGCTTCAAATTTTCTAATATAATCACCTCTCTTAATAAAACATTTGCTTCCAAATATCTTGAAATAACTAAGATTAGATGATCTTCCATACCAGTATTCATAAGGAGTTTTGGCCTTACCTCTCTTTACCAGAGTCTGGTTCATAGTGAAGACAGTTGTGCTGATAGCTTCTCTCCAAAAAGTTTTTGCTATACCTCCTTGTATCAACATCATCCTAGCAATTTCAACAACTGATTGATTATTTCTCTCTATGATACCATTTTGTTGTGGTGTCCTTAGTGCAGAAAGCTGCCATTTGAAACCATTTTCTTTATAATAGCTAGTGAATTCCTCATAAGTAAATTCACCGCCTTGATATGTCCTTAGACACTTTATCTTCTTACCACTCTCCTTCTTAGCTAAGGCCCTAAATGCCTTGAACTTACCAAAAGCTTCAATCTTATCCTTTAGGAATGTGACCCACATCATCCTTGAGCAATCATCAGTGAAGATCATGAAATATCTGTCACCTTGAATACTTTTTGTCCTTATCGGTCCACAAAGATCTATATGAACCAAATCTAACAAATGTTTTGCTAAAAAAGATTTTCTCTTGAAAGTTTAGGATGTCATCTTTCCCAACTGACATTCTTTACATAGAGCATTAATAGGTTTGTTCAAGTGAGGCAAACCTCTCATTGTCTTGGACTTACTCACTTTAACAATGTTATCAAAGTTTATATGACAAAATATCCTATGCCAAAGCCAACTATTATCTATATTTTCAATTAAACAATTGTTGACTTTAGGATTAAGGTGAAATAGGTTACCTTTAGTTTTCTTCCCGGTTGTAATCAGTTCACCTTTGCTCCCATAGATTTTGCTCATACTATTGTTTAAACTCCAATGGCTATCCTCTGTCATTGAGTTGTGCCAAACTCAAAAGATTGTGCTTTAAACCTTCAACCCAGTAGACATCATTTGCACTACTCTTTCCATTAAGAGAAATAATTCCCTTACCTTTAACCATGGAGGGTGAGTCATTACCAAATCTTACAACTCCACCATCAAATTCCTTCAAAGAAAGAAATTTGCTTTGGTCACCGGTCATGTGATGTGAACAACCACTATCAATGATCCAATCATCAGAGTTATCCATTCAAGATACTAATGCCTTCTGATCAGATATCTCCTCTTTAGTGGCTACAAACACAATGTCTTCATTAGCATCACCATCAAATTCCTCATCAGTGATACCACTATCAACAACAATAAGACAGTATTCTTTGCCTTTACCATTATACTTCTTGAATTTCTCTCATTTGTGCTCATTATCACCATTAGGAAAGTTAGCAACTATGTTCCCAATCTTGTTGCATGCAAAAAATTTCAAAGGTAATTTAACTCTATATTTACTTTTACCTCTGGGAAACTAGTTGGCCAACAATGCTTCAAGCTAAACTAAATTGTCTTCATCATCAATTTCTTTGCTGGATCTAGATTCATAACTATGATTGGCATCTCTACTTGTTCTCATAGATGGGTTAGAAACATAAGCTCTAAATATAGACTTAGATTTCTATATACTACCATCATAACCATTTAATTCAAAAATAGTGAGCTTTCCAATGATGGAGTGAAGATTTACCTTTGTTTTGTCAATGGAATTTATCTCCTGAATGGTTGCAACTCGGATAGCATAGATTGGTAGCAGGGTTCTCAGTACCTTACTAATCACTGTAGCATCTTCCACTTTACCTCCTGCACTCTTAATTTCACCAACTATCTCTTTTATCCTTTGACCATACTGCTAGATATTCTCACCTTTAGTCATTCGCATGTCATCAAACTTTCCTCTTAGACTCTCTTTTTTAGCAATCTTAACATGTTCATTATCGTTATAAATCTCTTCAAGTTTTTTCCATATCTCATATGCAGTCTCTAGACCATGAACATCTACATACTCTGCATCAAACAAAGAATTGATAATAGCCTCTAATGCTTGATGATTTTCTTGTTGCTCTTTCTTATGAACATCTGTCAAGATCCCAATAGGTGCAACATATTGAGTATTGACATGTTCCCAATACTGGCTTCCTAGACTCTTGAAATAAATTTTCATTATGTCACTCCATATCCTATAGTTCTCTCTATTAAACTTTAGACCATCCTTCTTCATTATGATCTGCAAGATCTTTACCTCAAGTTGTTAGGCTTAAACCTTAGAGGACTTGATATGATCTTGTTGGCATTTTGGATATGTTGATATGGTTTTGTCATTGATGTCAACACCTATCATCACTTGTCAAAACTTATCAGCACTTGGAGATCTTTGGTTATGTTCACCGACAAGTCAAAGACTTATGCACAGTCACCGATATTTGGTTCACCGACAGATTATATTGTTCACCGGCACTTGGAATAACTTGGAGACTACTTGGTTATGTCAAAGACATTATTCAATCACTTGGTTTGTGCGATTTGGTTAAATGTTTATTCGGGTTTGCATATTTGTTGTTACCGGCAAATAGGTCCAGGATAAGCACCGACAGGTATATCTATTCCAGATCAACATGACATGTTATGGAGATGATTTATTTTTATTGTAAATGCATTGATCTGACATCATGCATTGGATATTGATTTATTTGTAATTGATTTAATATCTTTTAGTGAGACGACCTATTCAAATTGGTCTTAGGTTATGGTATAAATGTAAGATCTCATTTGTGAGATTAAGATGTGAATGCGAAAAGGATTGCAATAAGGTATATGCGAGAATAAGAAGAGCTATACATGTAGATATCATTTGAAGGTTGAAGGAAGGATTTTGTGAAGGCAATCAAAACTAAACCAGTACTGAATCCAACATATGAAGATGCTATTTTGAGCAATACATTATCATTAGATTTAACCATCCAATTGTAGTCAGTGTGACTCTCATTTTGTGATTGAGCGGTGAGCTCTAGGCAGTTGGCCTTTCTGCATGTACAGAATCCATATTGTACACACATACTATCTACAGTAGTATCATTTGATTGTGGGTAAGGCTTCCCACAGTGGTTTTCCCCTTATAGGGTTTTCCATGTACAAAATATTTGTGTTATGTGTTGTGGATATTTTTGATTAAGTAAAAATAGGTTTTAGGAGACCTGAAACCCTATAACAATTTGAAAGATAAGCATTAAAGAGATGAAACAAAGCAGCTGCAAACACCAACACAAAAATAGCAGCAAAGAAAAAGACAGCAAGAAGCCAACAAGAAGTTGGCTCCAAACCCAACATTACAAATTACTTGAAAACTTTAATAGATTCCTTAGCATTTTGAACCAAGAGCATCATCACCTTGGCCACTTCCCTCAGGTCATTGTTTTCCTCTCTTAGGTGGCTATCTTTCGTATTGATCTCCATCCTAGTAGTGTTCTACCTTGTTCTGTGCTTGGGAGTCTGGTGGGTGGTGCTGGAAGTTGGAATATCATCAATAACAACCAGATTCTTTTCCTAATTTTTCCTTTCCAGATGATCCACCAAAGCATTCATGTTCTGTGATGAGACTTTGAGGACCTGAAAACTATGGTTCATGAAGTTTTTTAGAGCCTTCTCAGTATGGTCAACCCTAGAGTTGATGTTGTCTTTATCCTCTTCAGCTTGTTCTTTCAAGGTTCTTATAACATCATCCAGGTGTTTCAAATCCCCTTTGATCAAATCATTTTCCAGCCAATCCTCCATCTTGATTTCCTCTTCAGCTTCACTGGTTTCTGTCTCATCATTCTTTTTCCCAGCGTCCTTAATCAACTTATTAATCTTGTTGTCCAACTCCCTCTATTTACTTTGCATGCTAGTAATGTTGTCGACAACCCATTTCTGGAAGTTGAAGGTCTCCAGAGCACAGTTACTGGTGATATTCAGGATGGTGTTCGTAGAATCCCTACCCTGTTTCATGCCCACAGAGTTAGAATTGTCATCCTCCTTAGAATTCAGAGCCACATTCCTGCTATCCGATCCCATAGGGTTAGAGTGAGGGTTTTCAGAGTTACCCCCTTCATCCTCTTCACCAACGTTCTCATCCTTTTCATACTCCATATCATTTTCAGATTCCTTACCATTTTCTTCCTCCACATCACAGTGTACCTTTGTGTCTGCATTATCTATGTCAGCTTTCCTTTTTTTGTGGGTAGAAGCGCTAGGTTGTTCCTCATCTGAATCCAAATCTTTGCCGCTCTCAGAGATATGTGCATTCATGATCAGAAGGTCATCTTTGGTCACCCTAGTCTTGTCCTTCAGATGTTCTTAAATGAGCAATATAAGCCCCTGATGGGATATAGGGTAGGAGTTTGGCTTTTTAGCGTGGTCAGCAAGACTCTCATTCAGAGAGGACGCAAAATAAAAAGGTAGGGAAATTTTGGCCCCATGATGGAAGTGATTCAAAATAGCAAAGTGATAGTTATAATTTTTTGTAAATCTACTGTCAACAGTTAAATACTCCATTAAAACCGTTAAAACTTTTTGCCAAAAGGGCTTTACCTACTGTGGAATGTAATAGGAAATGTTGTCTTTCTTCACAAGCTGTCCCTTCTCATCCTCCGATTTTGGGAAGATTTTGAATGCTTCAGCTGCATACTTCCGATCCCTATAAAATTTGGTGCCCTCCGTCTGCAAACCCATGACCTCGGCGACCAGGTTCTCATCAATTTGCCATATCTCCCCAAACAGGGTAACTCTGTTGTTACTCCAACCTCTGGCAAAACCATGAGAGATAGAATTTCTACTTCCGTGAAGCTTTTCCATATAGTCAGTAAAGCCATATCTATGAAGTCTTCTCCAGACTTTTCTTTCACTCTTCCAATTTTTGCATCTTGGGGGCTCGTTCCTGTTTAAATTACCACCCATTTTGAGCTCCAGGTAGAAGTACCAATAGCTATAATTCATAGTCCATAGATGAAACCCCAAATGCTTGTAAATTCTGGAGTTACTAAACAATGACTCTTTTGATGTTTTGAAACTTATGTTTATAGCTGCACAAACCCAGCAATTATGATTATAATCTTTCTCATGCATATGATCATGGAAATGATGCCAAAAAACACTCATTAACTGGCAGTTCATCTGCCCCCAAAATCTATCTTTGGAATTTGTTCTCAAAAAAAAATCATGATATTAACTAGACCCATTGATACGATCAAAATATAATTGCTCTTTAACCTCCCTTTTACAATGAGTTTCTCCAATATAATTAACATCATTCTCTAAATTGACCCCTTCATTAGCTAAGAGGTCTGCTACCTTATTTCCTTCTCTTAGAGTATGAGTTATGCTAACACTAACATAGTTATTTAACAAATATTTTGCACTTTTAACTAAGTTAGTAATATTCCAAGAAACATAGCTAGTACCTTTGAGGGCTTGGATGATGTTTAAGGAGTCCCCTTCGAGCCAGATATTTTTTGAAGTTGGATCCCTAAGCAAGCTGGAGGCTTTTTAGCATGGCCAGAGCTTCAACCACATGATTAGTTTGGACCCCAAAAGGAGAAGCAAAAGCTGCAATGCAGACTCCTTGAGCATTTTTGATAACTTCTCCACTACAGACTTCCCAGGGTTTCCCTTAGCCGCCCCATCAAAATTCACCTTTAACCAATCATGATCAGGAAAGCGCCAAACAATATTATCTCTCCTCTTCTTGTTTTCAGGTCTACAGACTTTATGTATTAGGTTCCATTTAGTGAGGATATCTTTTTCCATATCATTCATATTAGTAATAAACAATTGCTTATTGTTCTTATGAGGGATATTGATGTTCTCTTTTATGGCCCTGCAGATTTTTTCAAAAACCACCTGAGAGCTACACTTAGCTTCCCTAAATATTCTATTGTTTCTTTCTTTCCAAATGCCCTAGCAAATCATGGGGAGGGTCAAGGACCAAAGGTTCTTGATAAGCTGGCATTTAGTGGGGAAATTCCATTGCCAGATAATATCCTTGATACTCTTGTTCATAACCCAACTAACTTTCCATTTTCCCCACATTTTACACCAAATTTCCCAGGTAAAGGTGCAATGGAAAAAGAGATGATCAATTGATTCTTCCTCTTTCTAGCATAGCTCACATCTATTAGGGAATTTAAAACCTCTTCGGACCAAATTGTCAAGAGTAAGGATATTATTGTGAGAAGCAATCCAAAAGAAAATATTGACTTTAGGGATCAGGATGTTGTTCCAAACTTTACTCCAAATGGGATTACTGGTCTGAGAAAAAGTGTTTTTGTAGGATGAAGCAACCGTAAATTCACCTATTGGATTACTTTTCTAGAGAAAAACATCATCATAGTCTTTGTTAAGGGAAAAGGACAACAGCTCCTTCTGGAGCAAGGAAAAACCAGAATGAATAACATCAAGCCTCACCCATTTGTCCTCCTTCCAGTAGTCACACACCATAAGCCCAAACCTCCTTTTACATTCCTCAATAACTTGACTGATGTCTTGATCATAAAGAGCTTCATTCTTCATCCAAGGGTCCTCCCAAAACCTTATTTTGTCACCTTTTCCAAGGACCCATCCAACTCCAGCTTTGGCCAATTTTATGGATTTGATAATACTATTCCAAATGAAGGATCCAATAGGAATATCTTCAAAGTCAAGGACCCCTTAGATAGGCTAATTCTGAATATATTTATCAAACCATATTTGATTCCAATCTTTCTTGGTATCATAAACTCTCCATAATTGTTTAGCTAGAAGAGCTTTGTTAAAAGTTTTTAGAGCTTTAATCCCCAAGCCTCCTTTGTTCTTTGGTCTGCAAACTTTGTCCCAAGCAACCAAGGATATCCTATTTTTTTCTTCAACTCCTGACCATAAAAATCTCTTCTGGATTCTTTCCAATGCTTCAGCAAATTTAGCCGAGACACCAAATAAACTGAGGGCATAAACAGGGAGGTTCTAGAGAGTAGCTTGAAGTTGCTGCAATTTTCCTGCCTGAGATAAAATAGAACCTTTCCATCCAACAAGTTTTTTGTTGAATTTATCAATGATCATATTCCAAAAGGAGTTTGGGGGAGTTAAACCCAAGGGAAGACC
The DNA here is from genome assembly GCF_030272615.1 of Cryptomeria japonica. Lineage (NCBI taxonomy): Eukaryota > Viridiplantae > Streptophyta > Pinopsida > Cupressales > Cupressaceae > Cryptomeria > Cryptomeria japonica. The sequence goes on along the minus strand of NC_081410.1, from coordinate 303,509,446 downwards.
CAGATAGGTGGAAGGGAGCATGTCCACCTTGCAACCAATAATTTTAGCAATTTTCTATTGTCTTAAGACTAGAGTATTCATGAAATATATAGCCGATTTGTCCCAATTGACTTGTTGACTAGTAGCCAAAGAATAGGAATTAAGAGCAGATTTGAAGGCTTCAGCTTCCCTAACAGAAGAATATCCCATTAGGATAGTATCATCAACAAACTATTGATGAGAGCAAAAAACATTAGTAGAGGAAGGTTGAAGACCTTTGATGGTTTTACTTAATTTCAGGTTGTGAATCAATTTGCTCATGCTCTCTGACAAAATGGTGAAGAGAAGAGGAGATATAGGATCTCCTTGTCTGAGCCCCCTTGACATTTTAAAGAATTTTGTAGAAGATCCATTAATCAGAATAGAGAACAAAGGAGTGGTGATCAACTCTTTGATAATTTTGGTTATCTTTTCATCAAATCCAAAAGCCTCCATGATTCTGAAAAGAACATGCCACTCCACTCTATCATAAGCCTTCGCTAGATCCAACTTTATCAAGAAACCTTCTTTTTTAGTAGAATTGAGGGAATGAATATTCTCATGCACTAGAATGATTGAGTCCAAAATCTGCCTGCCAGGAACTAAACCTTCCTGCTCCTTAGAGATGATGAAGGGGAGAACAGCCAAAATTCTAGTGGTCAAAACTTTAGATATGATCTTATAGAAAGAGTTACATAGACTTATTGGCCTAAATTTTCCCATAGAGTCCACCCCAGCAACCTTAGGGATTAGGGCAATAAACGTGGAGTTGAGTTCCTTAAGGATTCTTCTAGCTCCAAAAAATTCTTTGACCGCATTAACTGTGTCTTCTCCCACAATATGCCAAAATTCCTGGAAGAAAAACATAGGGAAACCATCAAGACCCGAGGCTTTATCCCCTTGAAATGAAAAGACAACTTTTTAAATTTCTACAGTAGACGGGATAGCAGATAGGGCCTTATTCTAAATAGGATTAATGATCTTAGGAATGATATTAACCAAATTGTGTTGATGGGTATGGTCAATGTCCTTGCTACTAGTGAGGAGCTAATTGAAGAACCTGACAACTTCATTCCTAATTTCCTCCTTATTAAGAAGAGTTTTGTCCTCTACAATAAGTTTAGAAATTCGGTTCACTACTTTGTGTTTTAAAGATGTCATATGGAAAAATTTAGTGTTTCTGTCCCCAACCTCCAGCCAGATCGCCCTGGATCTCTGCCTCCAATAGATTTCTTCCCTAGAAATAATGTTGTGGAGTTTGACTAGAACATCATCTTCCATGGCTTTGGAATACTTTTTATAGCCATCTTTCTAAATTGAATTTTGGATCTGATCCAGCTCCTCCTTTAGCTTTTTCTTAGAATCAAAAATATCACCAAAGACCTTCTTGTTCCATATCTTAATGTTGACTTTGATATTTTAAAGTTTTTTGGCAACTTTATACATGGCAGTTCCATTTACATCAATATTCCACCAGTTAGCAATAGATTTTTCAAGATTAGGGTGGGAAATCCACATCTTTTCGAACCTAAAAGGGAAGCTCTGATTATTCTTAAAATTCTTAGCAACAAAAGAGATGGGATAATGGTCTGAACCAATTCTATTAATAACAAAAAAGGAGCATCTATGGGAAAGAATCCAATCATTAGTGACAAGGGATCTATCAAGTCTTACCTGAATGAGATCTTCACCATCCCTTCGGTTAGACCATGTGTAGGATGCCCCATTGAGATCCATATCAATGAGAGCATTGATATTAATAAAGTTCATCAAGTCAGATCTGATGTTTGGTTGAGCATGAATATCCCCATATTTATCAATGTCTTCCAGAGGAGTACTGAAATCTCCCATCACAATCCAACTGTTCAAAGGGAAAGATTTTCTTTTTAGCTGAATTTTATCCCAGAATTTACTTCTAGCAAATTTGGAGTTAGGGGCATAGATATTAGTAATAACACATTCCTTTCCATCAAAGATGCATTTAGCTTTTAGGGATAAAATATTACCATCAACATCAATCATTTCTCTAGAGATGGTTTTCTTGTTCCAAGAAATTGCAACCCCTCTAGATGCTCCATTCGAGCTACTACCGCAAACTCCTCCACTTTAAAAGAAGTTGAATTTCTCCACTTTCACTTTACTCATTTTGGTTTCCTATACCAGGATAATATCCGGATTTTGATCTCGAATGAGGTTCTGTAATATATCCTGTTTATTGAGACCATTTAGGCCTCTGATGTTCCAAGATATAACCTTCATGTGGAAGCATGAGGGTAGGATTCCTTTATAGTTCGCTACCTCCCATTAGTTATATTTTGCTTGCTCTCCTAGTCCCTATGCCATTTCATAGTTTTACGTCCCAGTGGGGATCTTGAAGCACCAAAATCAGCCTTGGACCTAGTTCTGGTTTTCACCCTATTAAGGCCTCCTACCTTCTTAGTTTTTATTTTCTTTCCATTTCCTGTTATGTTTTCTTCTTGTTCCGCTTTAGTCTCATCTTGCATATTACTCCATAGTTCTCCTCTTTTCTGGGATGATGTAGGTGTTTCAACTCCAATATTCTGGAATAATGCATTTAAATTTACCTGAGGCGATCCAAACTTGTTGCTCCTTCCAATTTTAATTTCATGTTTTTTCAAATTCATCTAGGCACTATTCATCTTTTTTTGATATAGAATCTTGAAAGACCTCATGATGAGAGTCAGTAATATTCCCAATCTCACCATCTTCAAGTGTCTCTTCATTGATTTCATTCTCCTTCTCCTGTGTCTATAAAGCCTCAAAGGTATTGATTGTTTTGATCTCAAACTCCTTGATTTCATTATTTTTATTCTCCTTCATAGGGGGATTCTTAGGAAGGTCAATTCTATCTCCTTCTAATGGTTCTAGTATATTGACAAAGCTTCGCCTTATTCCTTCTAACTTGTTACCTTCTTTGTTATTATTCTTTTCTTTCCAGACCTGTTTGTGGGTATTTGTTATCACAGGTTTTTTAGGGCTGTTGGGACAAGCCTTAGCCTAGTGACCATCTTTTTTGCAAGAAAAGAACACAAAGGGGAGTGATTTGAAATCTATTGACTATTCCCATAATCCAAGTTTGGAGCTGATATCAATAGTGCTAGGAAGGTCCATATTCTGCAAAATGTTGACACAGATATGCACATAAACCAATCTCTTGTGAGCTACTGTTATTGGATCTATTGCAACAAGCTCCCCAAAGGAGTTGGCGATTCCTAAGAAAACATCCTCCACCCAGTATTCCATCGGCAAACATGGTAGCCTTACCCAAACCGGAGAAATTTCAAAGAAAGAGTCATTAAGTTCCATGTTAGGAGACCATTTTCTCACAGATAAAGAAGATTTACCAAACATCCAGGGACCACCACTTAAAGCAGCTTCCATATCTTCCCCACAAGAGAATGAGAATACAAAAAAGCCTCTAGGCAAGGTAGAGACATCAACTTGACCTTTCATTCTCCATTTTCTCTTAATAAAAGACCTTACATCCTCAATATTAGGTCGAGGTCCAACAAACTTCCCCACCAGAGAAAAAGCTATTAAAGAGATACTATGATCGATAACTAAATTAGGAATCTCAATAGCAAGTTTACCCATTTTATTATCTGATATATCTTTCACAAAGGGGAAAGATGATTTACCATTTCCAGATGCTTTCCTTGCAAAAAGACTACTCCAAGGTTTGGAAACTTGCCCCTCCTTGATATTTTCTGAGTCAACTTTCATCGCCTCGGGGCTCGATTCTTGGGAATCTTTCAACTATTTGCGGTTAGGGGGAGGGTCCCATAGCCATGGGTCCCCATCCTATCTCCCATCCTCACCATCAATTGCTTGTCCTTGAGCTACAGTGGATTCAGAACTAGAGGATCCAGCCTCACTGTTCCCTCCATTTCCTGATTTCAAATTTCCACATGCAAACGCTGCTCCCTCCATTTTTTCTTTTCGATATTGTCTTTTTGTTTCATGCATTAATCTTTATCGATACTACAATTAACTATTAAGATTGTCTACCAGCATAAATTTTGGTTTACCAGTATTAAGCATTAAGTTTTGGTTAAGTTAATTTTGGTTAAATTTATTGGACAACTGATTCACCCCCCCTCTCAATTGTCTTTGGGACCTAACAACTCTGATACCAATTGATGATATGATGAAAGAATAAGAATCCGGTCAACTACTGAGAGGGGGGGTTGAATTAGTAGATAGAAAAACTGATACTAACTTCACCAATCTCAAAATCAATCTCTCAAAGTAAACTTAGAACTATCAATACAATATCACTGTCAAGATAAACAATCTCAAGATAAACTGGTTGACTGTTACAACAAATTAATAGTAAACAACTTCAAACTCATAAACATCCAAATGCTTTTTCATATGTCAACATACTTCATTTCTCAATGCTTCCAGATATTATGACTTATCAAAGTGGATTAAGTAAATCAACCATAAGAACATAACCACAAAAACATTCACCACTTGACACAATATTTTTGACATGGAAACCCAAATGGGAAAAACCACGGTGAGATGAGACTCACAAGATAACTATCTAAACTCTTTTGAAGTTCGCCCTGTTAGGAGCCTAGCCTGTCAAAGCTTTACAAAAGTCCTATTAAGAAAAGATCCTATTAGGGATGACCCGGTTAATGGATTGACTACAATGCCTTGTTAGAAGCAATACCCTGTAAGGAGTAACCTCAATAGAGGATTTGAAAATCCAAGCTAATGGATCACCTTGTTAGAGGATTTGAATAGCACCAAGCTTGTTAGAGCTTACCCGATTAGGGGATTTCAATTCTATTGTAATTATTAAAAAAGAATAGGAGTTTGTTGATCTGTTTGAATAGCACTACACTTGCTTGATCAGATCCTTTTCATGATCCTAATTGCATTTACTCAAACTGCAGATACATCATTTGGTTCAGAAACCACTCACTCAATTGATCTTTGCCAACTTTGAAACTAAACAACTCATTGACCTTATAAACAAGTCAATTAGGTCAGTAACATAACAAAAACCTAATTCTCTCATAGAGATTACAAACAAGTCGGTTCAAGTGTGACCGTTGGATTACATAGCAATATCTGCACATCAATCAAGAAAACCTTGATCGCTCCTTGATCATCGCTTCATCGAACTTAGTAACTCATCACACGCTTTGCATTATATGCGGTATACTTGCTCATTCCCTAGACAAAAACTGTTACATCAATGTGCCAAAATCACTTGAAATTGTCTTCATACAATAATCATATGTGTCATAACCATTACCGCTCATTATCAGATTGTAAACCAATATAACCAATTCACCAAACTTAATCAGTTAGGGTTTATCAAAAACAATAGGTAGGGTTTACCGGTTACCGGTTGAACTCTCCATTATATAGCAATGTCGGTTCACTCCACAAATTCTTCCTACCAGTTATAGTTTCCTTCACTAGCTCATCCTACTGGTTACAAAACAATATTATAACAATATCAACAATATCATTATCAGGTAATTGACATCAATGACAACATAATGTATCATTAATGCAATCTTCATGAAAATGCTAACACAAATAGTACCCACAGAGATTAGGAGAGTAGTTAGAAGTTCAAGAGTAGTGGTAGCTAGACTACACTGCTTTGATTGAGTCTGACAGTTTGAGCAACCTTCAGACATGGGAGAGCCACTATGTACCTCAAAATTACTTGGTGATTTTGCATTTAATGCACATTTATTAGGATAGAATGTAGGCTTAGACAAAAATTGGGGATCGTTGCTTAGTGTTTTGAATGCGTCTATGTCTATTTAGGGCATGTATATGATGCTACAACACATATAGGTATAGTATGTCCACGTATGTGATTGTAATCATGTTTACATCTAGTATTTTTGCATTTGTGATTTTACGTCGCATATAGGATATTTTTGCTCATCTACATAGAGAAGCACCACGTATATGTGCAAAATTGTGTGTGTGCAAGGTAAAAATGAATGTGTAGTTATAGCATGTATAGGTCTGGCCTTAATGCATTTATGTCTATGATGGATGAAATCAACAGTTTTTGTGATGAACATATGTCAATTGGATAAAATATTGAGACGATACACTCAAAAAAGTTCCTCAACTAGGATAGGGTAAAATTAGAGTAGGAATCAACAACCATTTGATAAACATGTATAGCCAATAAATTGTCAAGAGGATACACTCAAACAGGTGCCCCTAGATAGATAAGGTGCTAAGAAAATATAGGATAATTCATTGAATTGATAAAATTCAATGAGTGCTCTAACAAGATAAGATAAAGACTAAGTCCAATGTGATAAACATATACACTGATAGGATGTAGCACCATGTGATAGACATAAGCACTATGAGGATAGAGCCTGATGAGAAGTACCATGTGATATACATAAGAACCACTGGGCTAGGATAAGATAACTTAAGCAACATAATGTGATAAAAATAAGTACTACTAGGACTGACGTGATCGGCTTACACTAATTGCAGGAGTATCTATCTCAATTGGAGTCACGAGAGAGATTCCCTATATCATAGAGGCTACAGACAAACTTGATAGAGGATGACCATGCAGTGATGGGTTTAAGACATATTATGTTCATGCTTGAGATTTGGGTGAGCACAAAACTACTGACTGCTCTTGTAGAGAGATGGCACTCCGAGACATGTTCCTTTCATTTTCCAACTAACGAGATGTCAGTCACTCTCAAAGATGTACATAGGATACCATAGACACCAATCATAGGCGAGCTAGTGATCTATGATCAAGAGGGGGATGCAAATGCATTATGATGGTTGTTTAAAGATCCCAAGCTTGATATTAGAGGAGGTCACATAAGTTGGGAGTCTATGTAGACCAACATGCATACACTAGCTATGGTGTTGGGAGGGATTATCAGTTGGTTCCTATGTCCAGATAGGGTGACTCGTGGGTTGGCTACTAGTTGGGGGAGAGAACTAGAGATTCTCATGACTCAGAGGATGAGGTTTGCATGGAGACCATGTGTATTAGCACATCTATATCATGATTTGCATCATTTTGTATACCTTGGTGGATGTGGGCTCAGTTGTGGGGTTACTCTATTATAGATTTGGGCTTACGAGCACATATTTGTGACTAGGATAGTGCACTTCTAATTTAGAGGATACAAATAGTATTATGTGCATATGTATGGCATGATCACTTCTCAGCCAGGACTAGGGAAGTTGGAGTATTGGTGATGAGCTATAGATGATATTGACACTGTGATATGGAGGACATACTTGGACTATGAGGTATGGCCATAGGATGAGACTAAGTTGCCATTTTATTTTAGGACCAAATATCTAATTGGGTGGATACAATATATTTTGCATAGATGACTACAAGATAGGGTATCTCAGTAGTTTGGGAGAATGTAGCAGATGCCTCACAGATCTGGATATTTTGCTTAGATAGTTTGAGAGTGGGGAAAAGGGGATTCAATTTTGTCATATAATACTACAATTATAGAGTTTCAGGCATTTTTACTGATGCCATGGGATCTTTTAAGGTATGTTGTAGATGCAGGTATGATGCTCAATTATAATGCTTATTTCCTTGCACATCCATTTCCATAACTCACAGAGGTAGGAGAGATAGCACTAGGGATCAATGATGAGGATGATTATGAGGGTGGAGGAGGTAGAAGGAGAAGAGGGGGGTTAGGAGGATAGTTTGAGGGAGAGGAGGAGGTGATTCTATAGGCTGAGGGGGAGATGAAGGTCGAGGAGAGGGAAGATAAGATAGGGCAAGAAAACCACTGAGGATATTGGGGGATATAAGAGGATAGCTAGTGCAAGTTGTAGCACATATACAAGGATAGATACATGATGTTCCATAGTAGGAGAGGAGGGATGAGAGGATGGTAGAGACTATAGGTGGAGGGGATGAAGAGGAGGATGAGGATGAGTTGATTTCCCTTAGGTAGATCACATGGGGACAAGCCATTGAGATTGAGGACCTAGAGAGAGAGGTGGCAAGACTATGGAGACAGTTATAGGAGGCCAAAGATGAGAGGGATAAGGCTATCATGTGGTATACAACTACTGAGGAGACAATACAAATTTCTTGGGTGACTCATCAAGATGACTTAGCAATAGGATATGCCTAATGCATCAGGGCTGAATAGGAGATTGGGTATTAGAGGAGCCTATATAAGGTGATAGTTCCACCTCACTTAAGGGAAGGTAAATATAGACATGCATCTTGATCTACTACCACAAGGAGGGATAGGTAGAGGGCTTCTAGTGGCAGACTGATGGGGCCACCACCACTAGTAGGATCAGTGGGAGGGGGGCAGAGATAGGATCCAATGGTTGGGCCTTTAGGAGCTTAGATTATATCAGGGCCTACCAGCTCCGAGGGAGGGTTTTTATCATCGCTCTCTTAATTCTAGTGTTGCATCAGTTTTGTATGATGATGTGGAAACCTTCCTTCAAGTGATTTTGTAGTCTTATTATTTTTGGACGTCATTGTATCATGAGACATTATTTTTTGATATATATGTGAGATGATCTATTTTGGTGGTGACTATATGCATATGATATTATGTGATGCATTTATGATATATATTGATGCTATGAAATGATGTCTATTATATTGATACATTTTATTTATGATGCTTATGATGTGACACTAATACAAAAATAACAATATATGACTAAAAAAACTACCAAAAATTGCATATGAATGACTAAATTTGATCACGTGACCATTAGTAGTTTATTGGTAGTCATTAATCACGCGACCAAATTTATGACTAAACTATTTTAGTCATTTATTGGTTGTTTTTATTGATCAATTTGGTCATTGATTTGGTCACTAATTTATTGATATATTTAGTCATTAATTTAGTCATTGATTGTTGTTATCTGGTCATTTATTTAGTCATATATTTAATCACTAATTTATTCATATATTTAGTCATTAATTTAGTCATTGATTGTTGTTATCTGGTCATTTATTTAGTCACTGACTTATTCATATATTTATTCATTAATTTAGTCATTGATTGTTGTTATCTGGTCATTTATTTAGTCATGGTATTGATTTATTTAGTCATTAATTTAGTCATTGATTGTTATTAACTGCTCATTTATTTAGTCATATATTTAGTCATATATTTATTCATTAATTTAGTCATTGATTTTTGTTAAGAGATAATTTATTTAGTTATTATAATCATTAATTGTCATGAATTGGTAGTATATTTAGTCATTGATTGTTGTTAGAGTGATATATGAGCACACAATAATAACAACAACATAAAAATACCAATTACATAGCTAAACAATTAATAAATAGAAAGAAAGAAAAAATAGCTCTATAATAATGAGAAGATACTCCAAATGTACATTTTATGCATTATCAAAGACTTTGTACGAGTACATAATAATCACAAGTTATACATGAAAAAATTATGCTCACAATTTTATAAATAGTGAAGAATGAACTATATTAGATTTTCTAAGAGCTATTGCAATATGAGGGCAGTGATCATTTGTGTCTAAAGTCCCATATGACCACCATCTAATTGGTCTCAAGTGTCATTTCTATACAAAAAAATTATCTATCAGTCAATCACCAAAGGTATAAATACATCAACTCTTCAATGGTACTTCAAAGATTAGAAACGTAGTTTGTTGAATGATCTACAACTTCCATCAATTTTGTGGCAATGGACCTTGTATATTCACATGAGCCTTCATATATCTGCATAAAGAAAACAAAACTAACTATTTCTATTAATATATAGAACATATGAGAAATTCATACAAATTAATATCTTATTTGAATGATGGAACCAAAATCTGGTTTTTATAGTTTTCTATGATATTTCCTAACTTGCACAAGATTTATAGAAAATTGGTGGTCTATGAAGAATTCTAATCTACTAGTAGTTTATGGAATTAGAAGGTGTTATAAGAGAAATAATGGTTGTTTACCTTTTTATTGAGCATGAAGATATAATTCTCCCCAATATTAGCACCATTTGCATGAAGGATTTCAAGGTGCAGTTCATAAGGAATGAGGGAGACACACAAAAGGCAACTACGATATTTCCTTTGAATGTGCTTGATATTCACCTCATTATAAACAATAAGAGAACCTATAAGAGCTTGATTTCACTATTTTGGCAATTTATATTGATTCCCAATAAGAGCACCTATATTGAGTTAAAATCATCAGTTACACAAAAGTTACCTGTAGTGTGATGATGGCAATATTTGGTGGTAGTTCATACCCTTTTTCCAATGCTCATGAGAATTGAAGTTCCTTAATCTGACTTTCATCCTGCAGTATTGAATGTTAAAATAATTTCTCAATGTCTTTAGTCTTGCATGAAACAATGATAATCCATGTGCAAGGTAGCTTAAAAAGCATATAGTTTACCTGATGTATTCTTATTGTAAATATAATGTGTTCTAAATTCATCTTCTGGATAAATATTTTCCTAGAACTTTTAGATTTTTTCAACTTTAAAAGCACCAAATCATGAGTATATCCATAAAAAGAGAAACTAAAGTAAAAAATAAAACTCAGGGCACTACAAATATAAGTAGTTTTCCTATATCCTACTAGCACTAGCAAGGATCAAAATAAAAACCATGCAACCAACCAATGAACCAAAAATGATGATGAGCAACAATGACAAATTATAGATGACAATAATGAGTTTTGAAAAAGGGAAGTTCATTACATTCCCCATGTCCCATAGATTCTTTACCATACTTCATAAGATTTGAAGCCTAGAGAATCAACAAAGTTATGCAATCCAAAATAAAAGTAATTCCTTTACTTATAGGTGAGTCTTTATGATAGTTGGGTTTGACAAACAAGAGAGGCATCCAATACCTATTAGCAGACTCAAAAGGTAAAACAAAGTTATGTATTCAAACTCATCAGTAATAGTCAAAGCCACATTTATGGCTATGACATATGGAACAAAGGCAAATAGGTTATTGCATAAGGCAAATACAATTATAGTCGGTCATTCATGAAGCAAGTCATATTATAGTCCTAAGCAAGTATATAAGATGGTTGCCACCCTCAAAGGTCCAACAAAGCATTGAAGACAAAAAGATTAGTTGGATACAAGAAGTGATATTAGACTTGCAAAAATAGAGACATAGATCATCCATCAAAGAAGATGATAGCCTTTCAAAGACAATAAACTCATGAGTAGTAACAAGTCTCCATGGTAGTAGATGAAGATACCTTTATTTCAGTCACAGAGTGCAACAATAGCAACAATTTAAAACGAAGAGCATGAGTGGTTATAGGTTTGACAAAGAGCAACCAATGGAGAACAATGCCAAGTGCAGACCCTCACACATCCATAGTCAATAAAGGGCAAATCATGATTAATATGATAGAGTTCATGACCAAAAAATAGTGAACATAGTCATAAAGCCTTTAGGACAAGGATTGAATGCCAAGGCTAAGCCAAATCTCAAAGATGCAATACATTATTCACAGTAAGAGAATGTTTCCTAACATTGTAGGTCTGAGATTATATATATTTGATAAAAGGCAAGGTGACTATAGTAGCTAGATTAGAGCAGCATAAAGGACCAATATGAGCCAAAGCATAGTGTTGCAGATCATGAGAAGAATATCTACAAGAAAATAGTCATTAGACTTAATGACAGTAAGCAAAGATCATGAAAGGTTTTTGTCTTAAAGGAATAAAGAATCATGCAATCATAACAGGGGTTAGACTATTGATTTGGCCTATATATCCTCCTTAGAATAAAAATTATTCTTTTGTATGACCCTCTTTTGACTCTTTTGAAAATTTGAACTTACATTATAGATTGATTTGAATTTAAAATTCAAATCTTTCCTCACATGACAATCAACTTGATGAATACTAAGAGGGGGGGTGAATTAGTATACCAAAAAATACTGAACTTAAACACTTAAATAGTTTAGCAGAAAACTGATATAATAGTTTTACTAACAAACTGGTTAACACAAATGCAAACCAAACAAAAAATAAGGAATTCACCCACAAAAGCACAATCACCATAACACAAGAGATTTTGACGTGGAAACCCAAATGGGAAAAACCATGGTGAGATGAAACTCAGAAGTAACTATCTGCAAAATAGTAACCATACCGGTTAAGGTCATATAATGTTCTTCACCAGAATAGATCCTGTTAGGAATCTCAATCTGTATTAGGAGATAAGTCCAATTAAAGACTACATTGTGAGAGGATTTCAGATCCATAGATGTGAACCACCTTGTTAGACGATTTACAAAGGCTTTTCTGGGCCTACCCGGTTAAGGGTTTCCGACTTGTCAAAGATGTGAGTAATGAACAAGTGAATGATCTAGAAAATATCATAGTCTGCTTGGTTAGATCCATGATAGCTCATTGCTAATGCATTTAAGAATTAATTCAGTCTTTAGTAAATCGACACTCTATTACAACACACAGACTTGATCTTCTCTCCTAAGATCGCACATACAAAAACTCATCAACCACCAAAAACCCTAACAGCTACATCTCCTAAAACCCTAGACATAATGTACTTAAAAATGAATTTGATTTCATGTCGGTCCAATAGGATTACATTGAAAGTTCCTAGGTTCATTGCATCTAGACACATTTGATAACATGACACAAATCACCATCAAAGTGTCGGTGGATGGTAATTCATCACAAAAATACTGGTTAGTAACTCATCACAAAGTATTACCGGTTCATACAATTTTACCGATTACCAGTTGGTACCTCATCACAGAGTAATACTGGTTCAAACATTAAACTGATTACTGATTGTCCAAAAATGAAGACTAGGAAAATGATAAGTGCCACTTTAGTTTCTTTGCTCCGCTTGAGATCCTTGAACCGCTTAAGGTCTCCATACCACTTGAAATTGGTAAACACTTTCTACAAAACACCGATAGCCTATAGACTATAATGCAATACTGGTTTGGAATAGTTACCAGTTGAGCATAACTCATATATACAAAAAGTGATCTCAAAGAAAGTGTGTGTCCATCAATGACAATCATAACATAAACACCAAAAATGCCAAAAATCTCCCCCTTTGGCATTGATGGCAACACTTAGTAAAATTTTGACATCTAAGTGTTTTACAACAAAAATATGCCATAATCAAAACTACTCCCCCTAAGCACATACACTATCCCTTTTGCAGAAAATACAATGTATACTACTCCTTTATAGAGATAAACATGAAAGTATACATAGCATGCATCAAAATTTTGAATACACAATACTACTCCCCCTTTGCCAACAATGACAAAGAGCAGCTGAATAACCCCTCTGTCCATTAGCATTAAAATAATAAGAGTTTATGACAATAAAGAGTGAAACTTGTCAAAACTGATTTAAAGTCTTGCATAAATGTCTTCATGGATACATACCATGACTCAAGCAATGAGGTAGCAACCTCACTCTCCATTTGCATCTGGGATACATGTTCCTCCATGGCGTCCAAGGTACTCATCTCTTGAGTAACTGTCAATGCATCAAGATTGAGATAGCATTTCTAAAGTATTTTCAGTCTTGGTAGTAGAACCAGTTGTAGTTCCTACGAATCCCTCATCTAGTTGCTGATCTCCAAATCAATTCTTGCAGCCTGAAGTTGAAACCGGTGAACGGTTTGCCCATAAGCGGTAAAGGAATCATATGGTGTCTTGAAGGTACTTATGAATGTCTGCAAATCAGTTTGTAGTTTGTCTTTCTGAGCAAGCACATCATCATAGAATAGATGGGGTTGACATATCTTGCTGAGTAGTAGATTCCCCTCATCCAGAACATCTTTAATGTCCTTTTGTGCCTTCTACAGATCAGACTAGAGCTCATTTAACTTTTTCACCAAGGTAGTGTTCAAAGCCTTTTGATGCTTCTTTTTGGCATTAGCTTCAGCAACATCTTCCAAGCATTGCACTTGATCCTCTACAACTGTGCATAAGAGCTTCAATTGAGCTAAAGAGGAATTGGTACTTGGGAGATTGGTACCGGGAATCAAATTGGTGAGTGTTTCCACCGCAGTTTGAATCACATCTTCCTCCTTTTTCCTCCTTAGTGCATCCAATTGCTCTTGAGAAAGCTTAATGCTTTGCAATAGCTCTGTTTCATTTGTAGACTAGAGGTCAATGGGACTGGTGATGTCAGCCGATTTGGCTTTACCACCGGTTGCCTTTGGGGTCTCTGTATGAGCACTCTTTGTTGCTTCCTCCTTTTCTTTGGCTTTCTGCTTATCTTCTTCTGCCTTCTTCTTCTCTTCAACTTCTTTCTTTCTTTTCTCTTCTTCCTTCTTCCTTTCTTCTTCTTTCCGCTTCTCTTCTTCTTTCCTTTCCTCTTCCTTCTTCTTCTTCTTTTCTTCCTATTTCCGCTCTTCTTCCTTCTTCTTCTCCACTTCCTGTTTCTTCTCATCTTCCTTCTCCTTCTCCTCTTCCTATTTCAGCTCTTCTTCCTTCTTTTTCTCTGCTTCCCATTTCTTCTCATCTTCCTTCTTCTTCTTCTCCTCTTCCTATTTCTTCTCATCTTCCTTCTTCTTTGCCTCTTCCTGTTTCTGCTCTTCTTCCTTCTTCTCCGCTTCCTATTTCTTCTCTTCTTCCTTACTCTTCTCCTCTTCCTTTCTCTTCTCCTCTTCCTTTTGCTTCTTCTCATCCTATTTCTCCTATCCTTCCATTTCTGATGGTGTATTAGGGGTAACATCTTCATCATTCAGGGCATCAACATCAATGGGGTCCATTTGCTCAGTGACTTGTTCTCCCTCACTGTTATACACCTCATCTGGTTTTGCAATTTCCAGTTCTTGTTCAACCTTTTTGTTGGCTTTGGATACTTGGTGCAATCTCAGAGCAGCTTGGGCATGAGAGTGGGTATCTTTTACCACCTCAGGGACTTTCCCTTCTAGCAACAAGAGTCTCCTTCTTCGCATAAAGAAGAGGCCTTTATATTTTTCCATAACTTCATAAAGTTTAGAATTAGACACATCAGGAAAATATTGAGAAAATATTTCCTCTCTTATCTCCTGTTCCTTTTCTATGGCAATGCGCCATTTGTTGTCTAAAGAATTATATAAAGAATCCAGTGTCACAGATTTAATTTTTGATGGCGATTGATAATTAATACATAAATATTGAATGACTTCATGTTCTACTTCCTCCTTCTCATTATCATTGAAATCATCAAAACAATCTACTAAGTCACTCAACACTTTCTTCTTAATATTCTTAATGGTTCTTTGACAATGTGTCAAAGGTTTGTAAGAGGAGATATCAATATTTACCAGTGCTGATGATGTTGGTTCACTACTAGTTGCCTTTGTCTTCTTCCTTGTTTGCCTAGTCTTCTTAGGCGGTTCTTCAGATACAGTGTCTTTTGAGTCTGGTGTGTTGCTTTTTGTTTTCCACTTTCTCTCAAATACTTTGGCAGGAGCAACTTCCGATTTCCTCTTTGTCGATGACCGCTTGGTCACTTTAGGGCTTGTTGGAGTAATCGGTGTTGATACAGATGGTACCACTTTCCCTTTCTTCACTGAGGGCTCCTCAACTAGTGTAATACTCTCCAGATAGGTGCCGGTTCTCTTCTCCTTGGGATCAAGTAGTGAGGCAAGTAGGGTAGAAGCATACCCATCCAGCATGTCGTACATTACCTCATAACCCATAGGCTCCACTTCTTCCTTTCTGGACTCAACAGCCTCCATTATGCAGTCATCTACTTTGATGATAAAGAAGATGTCATCTTCATACTTCTTGACAATATCACTGGATATTCTCACCCTTTGGCTCATCTTGCATTTGAACTCATCAAAGTATTTGTTCAATACTTTAGGGTAACTGGTTCCAACTGCTTGTAGACTTTCCCTGATTTGCTTTGTAACTGGTTGGTCAGCAGACCACTGAATATCATTGAGTCTTGGAAAGTAGCCTTGGAAGTAGAAGAACAATCTGACCAATAGTTGTCCGAATTTAAATCTTAAGGCATTGTCCTATTTTATTGACTTCAGATTCACCGGGAGTTGCCTTTGCATATAGGTGCATAAATCAAACGAGGCATCTTCCATAATCATCCTATACCCAGCATTTACAGCTGCAGTAGAGACAGAGTTGATCCTACTAGCATAGAATGTCTGGTAACCTATCACCTTGCAGGTATACTTGACTAGATCATCCTTGATGGTATTGATGGTCATTCCCCTTTGGTTGTTCATAGAACCAGTGAGCTTAGTCATTTTAGTCTTGCTGATCTTCCTTAGGGCTAGCACTTCCCCAATGTTACAGAAACTAGTGACAACATGAATTGCTTCCGATGTGATGTCATGCGTCCACTCTAAATACATTTTTTCACTGTGCACTCCACTTAGAATGATGCAAATGTGATCATCTAAGAATTCTTCAAGGAAATAGACCGCATTGTGAAGCTTCTTCTTTTCCAAGATGCTAAATTCCGGTTTGATCTTCTTGTCCTTTTCGTAGAACAAACTCAACTGAGAATGGATCACTAGAGATCCTAGGTCTTCAATTTTATAGTCAATGTAATCTGAAATACCTTCCTCTACTATAACACCAGTGGGAATTTGGGATAGGGCATTATATTTTGCCTTCCATTGTATGAAATCAACTGAATCAATGGGTACACTAGAACTAGAGTGCGATGTTGAAGCCATGATTAATAGAGAAACTCAAAAAATACCTTTGAAAGTTAAGATTTAGGGCTTGCAATTTCCACTTTGACACTCACCACTTCAATTGTTGGATTACCACTTTGGGTTCTACACTTGACCACTTGATGATATCTTCATATTCTTCTTTAGGGTTTTGAAATCTCTTTGAATTGCAAGACAAATCACCTTTTGTCACTTTGCCCTTGAAAACTTCTTCGCTCAAAAATTGATAAGTGAAAATGACTTGAAAATCCTTTTTAAATGAATTCTTCACCTACCATAATAAATGCTCCACTATTAGGGCGTAAACCCTAATTTGCCTTTTACCATTTTTGGTCTTCTACCAATTGACAAGTATCACATACCAGTTAAGGTCTTTTACCAGTGTAAACCGGGGGTTTGAAACATTTCACCGATTTGTTCCCCCTAAGATTTTTTGTAGCTTAGTTTGCCGGTTCAAAGATTTCCACACCAGGTGCAGAAACTAGTTCTTCTTGAGACACTTCTTCTGGCTTGTTTTTCTAGGTTTTCTTCATATCCACTTGAATAGTTTCAACGTCAATCTTTCCTTCCGGAGTGACTGGTATATCATCTGATATATTCTTTCTCGTTCTACAAAATCTTGTTGTATGACCCGGTTTGTTGCAATGATAGAAAATCATTCTATGTGCTCTCCAAGGTCCATTATTCATGTTTCCATTCTTCATTCTACATGTTGCAGCTATGTGGCCACTACCATGATAGATCAAATAGGTTTCTCTCCATCAGGTTGCCGCTCGATAGCCACTACTTCCTGACTGATGATTGTAGGTATTAAATCGATTAGGATTCCGGTTCCTAGAGGGTTCAGGAAAAACTCCTTGACTCCTTTGAGGATACCTTTCAGTGTTGTGCATGGCAGTCCTACATTCAAATACTCTATGCCCAAACTTGTTGCATGCATAACAATTTCCATTGAATCTATTGGTTCTAGGCTTATTGTTTAGAAAGTAAGGAAAATCGTTGTAAGCCTTGTTTCTACATACATTTGCAGTGTGTCCTTCCTTGAGACAATTAAAGTTAAAGAAAACAAGTTTGAACTTTTTCTTACCTTTATCCTTTGATGTTGGTTGTTTCTTTGATGCTACATCTTTTACTCCAGAGGTCTCACCTACTTCATACTTAGAGAAACCAAGTCCAGTGGTATTCTTTACCGGTTTTACTGATTCAAGCTTTTGTTCTAACTTAACAGTGCTCTTATTCAATTTGGTAAGTATTTCCTTTGACTCAGTGAGTTATTTGGTAATAGCAACTTTGGACTCCTTCAAGGTTGTATTCTCAGAAATAGCCAAGTTTAGTTCACCTTGCATTTCCTCTTTTTCCACTTTGCTTTCTTAGAGATGAGCAGTAAGTGCACTAATTTCTTGCTTCAGCTTGGAGATCTCATGATCTTTGTCTTTTACCAGATCTTCAGCTTTCCTTCAGTTCTCAAGCTCTTGACACATCCTAATAGTTAGTCCTTCCAATTCCCTTCTTAGGTTGGCATTAGACTCATTCAGTTTTTCAACTTCTCCAACTAGGGCTTCCATGTCCACTTTATCAGAGGAACTATTTTTAGTTAGCTCCATCAGTTTCTTAGCATGCTCTCTCCTTTTTGCCAGAGAGGCCTTATACTTGACTTTGAGTTCATCATAGACTTTCTCAGACTGAGTGAGCTAATGAGTAAGTTCCCTCACAGTGTATTCCCCCATATCTCTTTCCAAGTGGTTAAACTTATAGAAAGGTTTTCTCTGATACCAATTGAAGAATACTAAGAGGTGGGGTGAATTAGTATACCCAAAAATACTAAACTTAAACACTTAAACAGTTTAGCAGAAAACCGGTATAATAGTTTTAGTAACAAATTAGTTAACACAAATGAAAACCAAATAGTAAACAAGGCATTCACCCACAGAAGCACAATCACCACAACACAAGAGATTTTGATGTGGAAACCCAAATGGGAAAAACCATCGTGAGATGAAACTCACAAGTAACTATCTACAGAATAGTAACCAGACCGGTTAAGGTCGTACAATGTTCTTCACCAGAACAGATCCTGTTAGGAATCTCAATCTCTATTAGGAGATAAGTCTAGTTAAAGACTACCTTGTGAGAGGATTTCAGATCCACAGATGTGAGCCACCTTGTTAGAGGATTTACAAAGGCTTTTCTGGGCCCACCCGGTTAAGGGTTTCCGACTTGTCAAAGATGTGAGTAATGAACAAGTGAATGATCTAGCAAATAGCACAGTCTGCTTGGTTTTATCCATGATAGCTCACTGCTAATGCATTTCAGCATTACTTCAGTCTTCAGCAAATCCACACTCTGTTACAACACATAGACTTGATCTTCTCTCCTAAGATCGCACATACAAAAACTCATCAACCACCAAAAACCCTAACAGCTACATCTCCTAAAACCCTAGACATGATGTCCTTAAAAAGGAATCTGATTTCATGTTGGTCCAATAGGATTACATTGCAAGTTCCTAGGTTCATTGCATCTAGACACATTTGATAACATGACACAAATCACCATCAAAGTGTTGGTGGATGGTAACTCATCACAAAAATATCGGTTGGTAACTCATCACAAAGTATTACCAATTCATACAATTTTACCGATTAACGGTTGGTACCTCATCACAGAGTAATACCAATTCAAACATTAAACCAATTACCAGTTGTCCAAAAATGAAGACTGGGAAAATGATAGCTACCGCTTCATTTTCTTTGCTCCACTTGAGGTCTCCATACTGCTTGAGATCGGTAAACACTTTTTGCAAAACACCGATAGCCTATAGACTATAATTCAATACCGGTTTGGAACAAATACTGGTTGAGCATAACTCATATATACAAAAAGTGATCTCAAAGAAAGTGTGTGTCCATCAATGACAATCACAACATAAAAATAAAAAATGCCAACAAAACCCTCATGATAATTGTATAAGTGATTGTTCTTGAATACTCTCTATGTGATATCATTAGGACTATGATTGTGCGTTTTGATTGAAACTCCCTTTCAGTTATTGTCTTCTTAGTCCCTTTAGACTGTACTAGTTGATTAACAATCTCTGTCATCTCAAAGAGGATTGCATAGTCATGTTCATATTGTTGCATTTTCTATCTTTGGTTCTCATCGTTGTCCTATGGCTTCTATGAGATCACTCTAAGAATTCTATGTATAGACTGCTACATTCACTATCTTGGACTGCCCTTGAAGATGTGCCATCTTAAAACATTATTTCTAGATCACCTTCATGGATGCTATGAAGGGATTGGGAAACCCTCTGACCATCATTAATGATTGTGACCCTTTATCACTTTGTGTTTCTCATACTATTTAGGCTGCAATGATTTCAAAAATCAGTTTTCTATGAATTATTATGATGATTGCCAAAATGAGGATTGTCTTTTTGAAGGTCACTACATAGTTTTGACTAAATTTTTGAATGATATGTTGATATCATGGCTTTGTACTAGGTCTTTTGGGTGTGCTCAGGGACTATATCCTCACTCATCTCTATCATTGTATAAATATTAATCTATAGTGATTGTGATGCATTGCCAAGGACTGTGTTTGTGAATTGCATTTATGACTATTGGTCATTTGATGGAATTGATTATGTGTTGAATTGATGTTTTGTCATTGATGTCAACACTAGCTATTTGGATGCTTTATCGACACCCTTCTAGTCTCGATAGGATTAGTGGTTTCTAGTTAACTTGGATCTGGCATGAATCGACAGGCTCTGATATAATCTGGTAATGGAATTGGCTTGTTTATGATACTTATACTCATATTTGGTCAGTTGGTTTTGGTCTGGTGATTGGATGCTATCCTTCTTGCTTAGAAGATTGGTTTCTGCTTCCGGTGAGGGTTTCACCGATCGAGCCTGTTAGTGGAGATCTTTGATGAATTGCATAAGTGGTGTTGGTGCAGCTTCTGATGGAGTTTCAGGATGTTGTTGGTGATCATGTTCGAGACTTGGTGTTTGGTGATTAGTGCTGAAGTGTGTGGACCTATACTTAGTCTTGGTTGATCTAGGTTATGGACTGACTTTAATGTAATGTGTGGATAGGACCTATTGATGTATTTCTAGGATGTCTTATGTGTTGATATTACTTGTTTGGTCTAAGGCCGACATGGTTTGTAATTATGTAATTGGTTTATTGTCTGGTGACTGACTTGATTGTTTATGGTCGAGGGTTTGTATAAATTAGATGTAAGACCTCATTGTAGATCATCATGGTTAATCTAAGAGGTCATGGTACCAAAATATAATGTATGAATAATGTAATATCATTCAGGCAGAGGAGTTGGTCGATCATTGGAGATTGAATTGGGTTTATGTAAGGGGATTTAGTCCTCCGGTATTGAGCTTAACCAAAATTGTACTCTGGCATAGGAGATGCTATCTTTTGGAGTTCAACACTTCTCCGGATTAGAGTCTGGATTTATATGTAGTCAATGGGGCTCCTTTTGTGATGAGCAGTGTGCTCTAGGTTGTTGGCCTTCTTGGAAGTGAAGGCTCCTTCATTGTAATTCGCATACTTACTGTAGAAGTATTATCTGACTATGGGTAGGTTTCCCATCTTGGTTTTTCCCTTTACTATGTTATCCACATATAGACCTTGGTGTTGTGTGGATGACTTTTATTTTGTGATTACTATTTATGCTTAATTGGATTAATTGCTATTCTGATATTATTATTTTGGGTTCTGGTATTAAAGTTTTAATTGTTGAAAGTTCCTGTAATCTGTGACAATTGATTCACCCCCCCTTCTCAGTTGTCTTCCAGTTATTTGAACTATCTAACAATTGGTATCAGAGCTTTGGTATTCTCTGCAGAAAGCTTAACCGCTTGAGGAAGATCCTATGGTGACTAAAAGTTCAAGTTCATCCAGTTCTTCTAGAGCTATCTTTTGAAGGGATATTCTGAGGCTTGATGCACAATATGGAAGATTCAGATGGAGAATCATCTGAGATGTCTTGGCAAGGAGATTTGGGAGATCACACCGAATTGTATCATACCCTTTAATCCAGGATTTGGCAATCCTCCTCTGATAAACCTGGACAAGGAGCTTGAGAATGATTGTAGAGAAAGAGAAACCCTCTTGTGTGCACTTTCTGATCAGCAAATAATGGGATTAACAGACAAATCATCTGGAAAGGCTATATGGGATAAGGTGGAGAATATTAATGAAGGTGACCCTATAGTGAAAATTGCTAAACTTGATGGTTAGCAGGTGAGATATGAAAACCTGAAGATGGAAGAAGATGAAAGGATTGTTGCATTCATGGAAAGGGTAAATGAGATTGTTATGGGAATTCAATGTTGTGGTGGAACTCTGAGCCAAGATGAAATTGTTTCTAAAGTCCTGAGAGCCCTACCATCAGCTTACAAAATGAAGGCTACTGCTATTAATGAGTTAAGAACAATGGCTAATATATTTGTGAATAGAGATACTTTGGTTGGGAAACATTTGCTTTTGAGCTTGAGGAATTTGGACCCTTTGGAGCTGTGAAGACTGAACCTGCTTTTCATGCATCTACATCTACAACCAGTAAGAAAGACTGGAAAGCTTTATATGTAAAGAAGTTAGAAGATATGAAGAGAGAACATGATGAGTTTGAGAAACTTGAAGAACTATTTACTAGAAGAGTATCGAAAGGACCGATAGGAAGTAAGTATGAAGGAAAAGCACCTTTTAAATGTTTTGCATGTAATAAGATTGGTCATTTTGCATCTAGATGTCCTGAAAGGAATTCAAGATTTGAAGAAAGAGTTAAATGATCATTTAAGCCTAACCCTGGATATCTGAATAAGTATAAATACAAGAAAAATAAAGACAAATCATGCTACATAGCGGATGAAGACGGCATTACTAATTTAGATGATGAACCCATGGAAGACTCTGCTAGTGGATCTCTACAATGAGAAGGAATGGGTATTCATGGCTATCAAGGAAGATGATCCGACACTAGAAGAGAATGTACCTGAAGAGAAGGCACTTGCTACTAAAATTGATGACAAGGATGAATGGGTAATTGACAGTGGTTGTTCACATCATATGACTAGAGATAAAGGGAAGTTTATATCTTCACAAGAAGTTGATGGTGGACTAGCTAGATTTGGAGATGACAAGGCATGTATGATCAAAGGAAAAGGAACTATATCATTGGATGGTAAGAACAATACTGACAATGTTTATTATGTTGAAGGTTTGAAGCATAATATTTTGAGTGTAGGACAATTGGTAGATAAGGGATTTCAATTACAGTTCAAGGATAGAAAATGCAAAATCATTAATATCTTTGCTTTGGAGATTGCAACTAGTACACAGACTAAAGGTAGCATATTTCATTTGAACTCTAGTGAAAAGACATGTTTGATTGAACAAATTGATGAGAGTTGGCTATGGCATAAAAGGCCATGTCATGTGAATTTTGATTGCATTGTGAAGATCAATTCAACTAAGGTAGTTAGGGATATACCCAAGATTATGAAGCCCTATAAACTAGTATGTAAAGAATGTCAAATGGGTAAAGAGGTCAGAACCTCTTTTAGGAGTATACATGATAAATCAAATGATGTTCTTGATATTATTCATACTGATTTGTGTGGCCCTACTAGAAGTAAATGTTTTCATGGTGATAGATATTCATGTTAATCATTGATGATTATTCATGTTAATCTTGAATCTCTCTCTTTTGATCATCAGTGAGAGTACCGGTAGGGATAACATAAGCATTCTCAACATAGCTCCAGTGTTGAGCACCCATGCTTCTGATGAATATCTTCATTGCGTCCTTCCATATTTTAAAGTTCTCTATTGAACTTTGGACCTTCCCTCTTCATCATTAGAGTAGGATATTTTCCTCAAGCAGTTAAGCTTACAACATAGAGGACCTAGAAGATGCTCTGATACCAATAAGCAAGGTTGGATAAATATCTTTTGAAGCTTGGATTTACTAAGGGCAGTGCTGACAGTAATTTATATTATAAAATTACTGATGATAATATACTAATTGTTGAAGTATTTGTTGATGACATTATTTTTGGAGGTGAAGATAAGTTATGCATAGAATTTTTTAAGAATATGGAGAAAGAATTTGAGATGTCTATGATTGGTGAGATGAAATTTTTCATAGGTTTGCAGATTACTGAGACTGACAAAGAAATTTTTATCTATTAAACTAAATATGCTAAGGAATTGTTGAAAAAATTTGGTATGGGATATTCTAAACTAGTAAGTACTCCTATGGTTACAAGTCAAAAATTGACAAGAAAAGATGTTTCCACACTGATAAAACCTACAAGAAACAAATCTTTGATTGGAGGTCTACTCTATTTGACACAGACTAGACCTAACATTATGAATATTGTTTGTATTGTTTCAAGATTTCAGAGTAATCCTAGAGAAAATCATGAGATGGCGGTAAAAAGGATATTTAGATACTTGCAAGGTACATCAGAATATGGATTATGGTACCCTAAGGATGATAAATTTACTTTATATGCATATACAAATGTTGATTGGGTTGGAGATGTTGATGACCGAAAAAGTACTTCTGATGGAGTTTTCTTTCTTGGAAAGAAGTTGGTTTCATGGATCAGCAAGAAATAGTCATGTACTTCTCTATCTACTGCTGAAGCTGAGTATGTTGCTACTGCTACTAATTGTACATAAGTTTTATGGATGAAGCAAATCTTGAAGGATATAAAGGTGGATTGTGATGCACAGGTAGTTATTCACTATGATAACTCTGCTACTATTGACATATCAAAGAATCTGGTATTTCATTCTAAGACAAAGAACATATCTATCAAGTATAACTTTTTGAAGGAGAAGGTGGAAGCAAATGAAGTTATACTGGTTTATGTGAACACTAAAGAACATATTGTAGATATTTTCACTAAACTTTTATCCAAGGAATCATTACAGTACTTGAGAGATAGATTGGGAGTTTTTGCCCCTCCGGTAGAGACTTGATTGATGTGGTTTGGCATCAATCCGACACACATTATCTAAGATACTATTCATTCTAGCATTGTTGTGGGATGCTACTACTCAGAGGGAGTAGTCGGCTTTGTGATTAACAGGCTTATGTTTCTACTTTGATATTTCTATCAGATATTTGGCATTGATGTAAAAGGGGGAGAGATAGTGATGTGAAAAAGATAAAGAAAGTGAAAAAGAAAAAGAAAGGGGGAGATATTGATAAGAAAAAGAAATTTAAAAATTTACAAAGATATTACTCAAAGGGGGAGAGATATTGATATTCAGAGCTATTTGTGGGAATTTGTTGGTTGTCTTCCACATTGGGAGACTTGTTTGGCATGTGTTTTTTGTACTTAGATGTTTTTCACATCTAGTGTTGCCATCAATGCCAAAGGGGGAGATTTTTGGCCATTTGGTGGACTTGATTATGTGTTGCATTGATTTTTTGTAGTTGATATCAACACTAGCTGTTTGGATGCTTAACCGACACCCTTTTGGTCTTGGTAGGATGAGTGGTTTCTGGTTAACTTGGATCTGACATAATCCGACAGGCTCTGATATAATATGGTTATGGAATTGGCTTGTTCATGATACTTATACTCATATTTGGTCAGTTGGTTTTGGTCTGGTGCTTGGATGCTATCTTGCTTGCTTAGAAGATTGGTTTTTGGTTCCGGCGAGGATTTCACCGACAGAGCCTTTTAGTGGAGATCTTTGGTGGATTTCATAAGTGGTGTTGGTGCAGCTTTTGATAGAGTTTTTAGGATTTGGTTGGTGATCATGTTCAATACTTGGTATTTGGAGATCATTGTTGAAGCATGTGGACCTATACTTGGTCCTGGTTGATCTAGGTTATGGACTGACTTTAATGTAACATGTGGATAGGACCTACTGATGTATTTTAGGGATGTCTCATGTGTTGATATTACTTGTTTGGTCTAAGGCCGACATGGTTTGTAATTATGTAATTGGTTTATTGTCTGGTGGTCGACCTAATTGTTTATGGTTGAGGGTTTGTATAAATTATATGTAATATCTCATTGTAGATCATCATGGTTAATGTAAGAGGTCATGGTCAAGGAATGTAATGTGCAAATAATGTAATATCATTTAGGCAGAGGATTTGGTCAATCATTGGAGATTGAATTTGGTTTATGTAAGAGGATTTAGATCTTAACCGAAACTGTACTCTAGCATAGGAGATGTTATCTTTTGCAGTTCAACACTTCTCCAGATTGTAGTCTAAATTTATATGCAGTCAATGAGGCTCCTTTTATAATGAGCAGTGTTCTCTAGGCTATTGGCCTTCCTACAAGTGGAAGCCCCTTTATTGTAATTCACATACTTACTACAGAAGTATTATCTAGCTGTGGGTAGGCTTCCCACCGTGGTTTTTCCCTTTACCGAGTTTTCCACGTACAATCCTTGGTGTTGTGTGGATGGATTTTATTATGTGATTAATTTTTATGCTTAATTGGATTAACTGTTATTCCGGTATTATTGTTTTGGGTTCTGGTATTAAAGTTTTAATTGCTGAAAGTTTGTGTAAACAATGACAACCGATTCACCACCCCTCTCAGTTGTCTTCTAGTTATCTGAACTGTCTAACACAAACGAGTCTCTATTATTTAACTATCAACAAACCCTAGCATTCTTTTTCCTTGTAGCTAGCAAATTTGATGATAAGGAGCTCTTCACTATCATTACAACTACAAAAGTGATGTATACTTCTTTTGATGCCATACAGTCTTCTTTGGACTATCAAAAGGCTTGGTGACCCTGTTATCTTCTACTATAACAATGACAGTCAAAAGAATAAATAGTGCTTCTTTAAGCTCTTGTCTTCATTGTATATTTACAAGACAATTAGGGTTTTGATTTTCCTTTCATTGTGATGTGATTGATATGACTGGCACTTAGTAATAGTTTGTGCTTGTTATTAAGCATTGTTCTTGCTTCAGGATTAAAATTTCACAATCTTCAGTCCCACAATCCCACTGTCATTTCTTAATCTATCTCTCCTATAGTGTTATAATAGCTCTTCATTTGAATAGATTGTAGAAGAAAAAATACACAATTCAAAACCACCTTTGTGAGCAACAAGATCAAAAGGGAGTCTTTGTTGAGCATCTTAATAAGACCCCACTATCGATATGAATCATAGATTTTCCTTATCTATTGGTAATGAGCTAAAGCCATCACTGTCTTCAATCTGGAAACCTTCTTGTTGTTGTTAAGATGTCTTCTCACAGTCTATCGATGCCTTTTATCTGTATATTTTCACTATTCTAGAGTAGACCTTAAGGCTTCTTGTGAAAGACTACACTATCATTATATCTGCCCTATTGTGGGTTGTCATTAAAAAATTTATTTACAATAGTGTAATAGGTCTATAACATGCTCAAATAACAAACAATAACAATCTATAATGTAATGAAATAAATGTTTCCTTGTTTATCTCCTAAGAAATTCTATTGTGTAAGAAATATGTCAATCATGAAAAAGATTCTAAGAATATTGTAAATCTAACTAGATATACTATCATAGGGAGCCATGAGACCACTTTTCGGAATTGCAGCACTATTCTTAAGGATTGTTTCCTCATTGTTCCATTTTTATGCTAGTTTTTCACTATATTTTCAACCTTAGTTAGTATCAAGGGTCCTTCTCTTTCCTTTTAAATTTGCCTATGTCTACTCTCCATGGGCATCTTCTTAATTTGATATAATGTTAATAATTTTCATGACTTCTATAGAGATTGGCACCTAGGTCTCTTATAGCTCAATATTTGCATTGTCTTCTTGTCCAAAAGTAACACGCTATGGGTTGTCTTTACATACCATGGGTTGTCTTTAAATACCATTGTCATCATTTTTTAAGACTGTTGTACTTGTCTTGCATGATGCTAAGAGTACCTCTATAATTTCCCTTATAGACCTCATGACCACAATCTTCTTGATTGCTATTGTTACCTATCTTTTAATCTCTAGACAAAAAGAGCCCCCTTCTAGTATTATTAGTCAAAATTTTAAGGGGATTTAAATAAAATACCTTTGGTTTAAAATAATTAAGTTCTATAAGATTATTTTCTCCATTTGATAGGTTACTGTCATGGGTATCAAAGAGTTGCATGAGCAGTGCCAAGGAGATCTTAGGACCAAAATGAGACTCCTATTAAAGGATGTATCCATACAACGGCAAAAAAGCAATGTGTTGTAGGAATAGAGAAATGAGTAGCCTAAGAAGGAGGTGCATACTTGGTGAATGAGTCAATTTTAAGATGAAAGATGTGATGCCTAGAGATCAGGCTTAGTACTCAAAATGAAAGGACATAATACAAAAGACAACCCCAAAGGAGCTTTCAATGAGAAATAGATAATTACAATCATCTTTATCCATGGCATCAAGACCAAAGGATTTGTGAATATAATAGTTACATATCCTAATGATAGAAGTGTCTATACAACAAACATATCACTCAACTGACAATTAAGTCACATACAATCAGCCCAACAGAAGTGATAATCATTTGTCTCAGTCAAACGATGTTTAGAATAGTCACTCTACAAGGTGAAGGTAGAGCATGATCAGACCTCCAGAGGTCATTATGTAGGTTCAAAGGGGTTGGGTATATTTCAAGATGACAGAGGAGATAGCCTCTTCAATAAAGGATAGTCATAGCCCTAGAGGACCTTAGAGTAGTAGCCAAGATTCATCAAAGTTGTAGTGAATAAAATAGTTCATGAAAGAAAAAAGAGTTTGAATGCACAAAGGCAGTTACCCAATGAGTCATAGTCATGCTGAATGAAGATAAATGTTTTTTGAAAGACACAGTAATAAAGATGTAGAAGAGAGTTAACATATTGATATGGATCATGTACTTAAAGACAGGAGATATTGTCTTCTACATAGGGATCCTGTTTAGCAAACAACCTTAAGCCTCCATTAAAATAGTGAAGCATAGTAGAAGCCAAAGTTATTTGATAGATTTTAAAGATATAATAGAGTCAAAAGGCTCAAAATAGTGAGCACACATACACAAATAAGAGAGAGCTATGAGTAGTCAAGTGAGAATATACCAAAGGATTTTACTATCAATTCATTGTAAGAGCAGATGAATGTTCTCAAAGATGACATGGAGAAGCTAGAAGACATGGCCTTATCATATGAAGTTATAAAACAAAGATGATTTGTTTGTATTGTGTAGAAGGTCAAAGATCATCATGAAGAGTTGACATAAATATTAGAATATGACAGTCCATACTTGCATCCTAAAGATAGTTGTGTCACTATATAACAGAGAAAAGAGCTTGATCAAGATAGTCTTTAAATTATAAATGTAGATAGGAATTTGGAATTCATCAAAGCAAATAGATAATTAGACTAGCTCAATCACAAAAACTAGATTGCAATGATAAGAAATCCTAAAAACATTCAATAGAGATATGAAGACAAGACATTCAAACCAAATGCAAACCATTACAAATGCGAATATCTCCTCCAGAATCCTCCATTGTCCTTCTTTCTCCTTCAAATTTCTTTGTTTGTGGATCTCACCTACAAATGCAAAGGCATAGCAAGATTGACAAGATGAAATGGCAGCATAAGGATACTAGAAGCATGATTGATTTCTCTGAAAATGTAATTAGATTCGATAATGTGATTAATTGATCCCTTGATTGAAGAAACTCATCCAATTTATAGACAAATTGGAGAGATGACAAGATTAGCATGAAGAGATTTGAAAGGAAATTTCAAATCAAGGATGACAAATATGACAGATTATGACAAACTTGACATGCAAAATTGATTGATTATGACAAATTATGACAAATTGACAAGATTGCTATGCAAAATTGATTGATTGACAAATTATGAGAAATTGACATGCAAGATTGATTGATTATGACAAATTATGACAAATTGACAAAATTGAAAATGCCATTCCCATGAAATTAGGAGAAATATTAGAAAAATAGGAGAAATAGAAAATTAGGTTAGAAATGATGAATTGGAAATTAGGAGATTAGAAATTGATAAAAATTAGGTAAATTAATTAATAATTTTTCATTCATTAATTAATTCACAAAAAGAGGGGGAATTAATTAGCCAATTAAATAAATATTTAATTGTGACAAGAAGACTTAGGATAAATAAATAAATTATTTAACCTAGAGGGAAAATGACAAACAAGATTAAATGAACAAATCATAAAACCCTAGAAGATGAATTAGAAATGCAAGGATGATAATTAGGTCTTGACAAAAGATAATTAATGTAGGGTCTATTTGATCATGATTTTGATTGACAAAGGACCAATGCTGATAAATGATTGAGATTGATAAAGAGATCAAATTGATAGGCGCCAATTGACATGATTGAAGAGGACAAGTATGAATCGATCACAAAATGACAAGATTGACAAGTTAATAAGGGTCGATGACGAATCAATCGCAAAATGACAAGATTGATGACAAATTGATCGCAAAATGACAAGATTGACAAGAGGACAAAACCCTAATTCTATCATCGATTAGGATTGACGATGTCCAAAATGAAATTGAATTGATGAGATTGACAAGAGGACAAAACCCTAATTCTATCATTGATTAGGATTGACGATGTCCAAAATGAAATCGAATTGATGATGTCAAAATATGCCAAATGAGCATGCACATTGATGCGACAGGATAAGATCGACCAAAATCATGACTGAAGATTATTATCGACAAGACCAAATTCGAAAGCGAGACAAATGAAGAATGCAGAAGAAGGACTCGATGCTCGCAAATGATAAAGACCAAGTGCGCAACATAGAAGAAATGTTAATGCGACACAAAAACCCTAAAATAAGGCAATGCGCAAATGTTAAAGTATGAATCCGCAAGCGTTGACCATTTTTAGACGTCTACAATAAATATAGTCATGATTGATCTTGAGAATCAATAAAGGCAACTACTATCAAAATAGTGTAGCTACAGAGTGTTTATGCGACAAAAGGTCTAAAGACTCAGCCAAGAGGGAATAGCATTCCTAAACTATGCACTCTTAATGCTAAAATACTTATAGATCAGTCCATTTGAGGTGGATAGGATTTGATTAAGTAGACAGTAATATACAAAGGAGGGCAGTCAATCATGGCTGCTAAATCTTAGAGATGAAGCCCTTCCAAGAGAATAAAGCCATGGAGTAACAGTCATAAAGGATCACATTATAGAACACACTAACCTTGCAAAGATCACAATCTGAAATAGTAAACAGATAATCTCAAGGTCAGTCCATTATCAAAATCAGATTCACAAAGTACAAAAATAAAAGGGAATATAGTGTGATTCCATCATAGCTTATACATACAGTATCAAACATAGTTCAAGACATTCAGAAAGAACAATCAAAAGTAATCCCATTATTCCATTGATGAATATGCGGTGCAAGATATGAAGGCTAGTGATGCACATCAATACAATTATGGACTATCTTAACTATATCTATGCATTCACACAATGGGATCAGAAAAGTAGTTTGTAGCAGTTATTAATGACAGTGATACATGACAGTAGCGGTACTTTTAATTAACAACAAATAGACCATAGCAAGACAAAAACACAAAGGACACATTGTCAAAGAGAATAATAATAGTGACTGAGCCTTGAGTCTAGAGTTACAACTCTAGGACCACTAGAGTTATAACTCTAGAACCATCATTGAGAGCAGTGCCATGTACTAAGTTCAAAGCAAGGGTACCAACATGTGCAAGAGGAAAATGACAAAAAAACATTTCATCAAAGTATATTTCAAAGAAGAATCATAGATCATAGAATTGTGCACAGTCATAGAAAAGATACAGATCATGGAGGTCACGTCACCATGGTATGAATGGCTATCACAAAGATAGGTTGCATTGATATACACGCTTTGTGTGGGTATAAGGAATCAAGGGGAATAAAATATCTCTATCACAATGATCAACTTGAAGAGCAGAGGTCACATTTGAGGTTTAAGAAACCCAGTCATTAGCCCTCAATACAAAAGTGCAGTCCAAAAACCATGGTAACATTAAAGCTTGATAATAGTCACCAAGAGACATCATAGACATAGTTGAAGAGAAACACTCTTAAAAAAACAATAGAATAGATGTGTGAGATACAAAGGTATTAGTCTCAGGCAGAGCACAAATCACAATAAATATGACAGTCTCATCAATGCTAATGAGTAATGCAACTTCAGAACAATGACCTTCATGAGAGAAGCTAGCCTTATGATAGGTAGATAATGAAGAAATTTTCATAGTCCAACATACAAAGAATAGTGTACAAGAGACTGAAACTAAGTGTACATCACTATGACAAGGCATGCCAAGGAATTAGTACAAGCCATGGTGACATAGAGCAACCACAAGAACAAGGGCACGCTAAATCCTCAAACACAATCATGGTGAATGGTGGCTACAACATGATACTCTCATGAGATGGTGATGAATCTTGAGAACATGTGGTAGAAGGCTTCAAGACCAGTAACTAAAGTATAATTATGAGGTTTTCAAAGTAGAGATCTCAAGGGCTTACAAAACGTTGAAAAAGAATCTTAAGGGCCTAAACAAGGTTGAAAAGACACCTAATACACATGTTGATCAGACATGAAAGAACATTTTGAAAAGGGCAGCGAGCATATGACAAAGGAGGGCTATAAAATGAGTTTGCAATCACATAGTAAGTTGCAAAGATCAGTCTAAAGGAAATTTGTCTAAAAAATATGGTAGCACAATGGACCAGCATAGTGATATAATTCACTACCAAATAAATAAGCATTAGACAATAGTGATACAAATCCTGATGAATAAATGATGAACAGTTAGTACCAAACCAGTACTGAGAGGGGGAGAGTGAATCAGTATAGGCAAAAACACTTTCCCTGAACTGGTTTGACTGCACACACTAAACTTTGACTGGCAAGCAATGACACTGGTCTAAATCAGATAACTACTGGTAAAACACAGTGAGAATGTGAAAGACATAAATCGGGAACTCTTAGCTTTTCACACAATCTAATACCTCATTTCCACTTCACCCTCATGCATAAACAAGTAATCTATCATCAGAAATATAATGACTGCTAGTTCAACATGTTTTACCAATTTGACATAAAACACTAAACCATCACATTAAAGGCATCACACATGACACACTGATTTTTCACATGGAAACCTAATTGGGAAAAACCATGGTGGGGATAAATAACCACAAGTTGTTCTTGAACTCTTTTGAAGTTCTCTCTATTAGGAGCCTAGTCTAGTTAGAGACTTTTACAATAGGTTCTACTAGGAACCGATCCTGCTAGGGATCACCTGGTTAAGGGATGGCTAAATACTCAGTTAAAGGTTAGAACCCTGTTAAAGGATTTACACAAAAGCTTGTTAAAGCTACCCGGTTAAGGGATTTTCCAACTGCTAAAATGGTTAGAAGTCAATGGGTAATACATCGATCTGATAACAACACTCAATGCCAAGGCAAATCCACTTTAGCTCCTCCTCTTCTGCAATCACACTTTGCAGGTATCAACACACTTCTCTAGTCTAGCAAGAATGAAGTATCTCTTCACTTGGATACAAACATAACATTTGCCAACAAATTCAAAATGAAAAACATCATTGACCCTATAGGAAATAGATAGCTCAGTAGCATAAACCCTAAACCCTAAACATTTAGGTTTTACATTTAATTCGGTTCAATCCTGACCACTAATCATACTGCATTGAATACAACAGTCTTGAATAGATCTCAAGACATTCTCCAATGTTCATTCTTTTCCACTTCAAGAAGCTGATAACCCATCACGTCCTCTCCACCATTTATAGAGACTTCGCACATTCCCGACATAGATAGGGTCAATCTCCATGCAAGATCCTCAAGGAAATCCTTCTTGCGCACAAGGCTGATGTGGCAACACTATTAGGTCTTCATTACAATGCTAACTCATCACAAGATGTCATCGGTTGAATCACACAAGCTTGGAATGCATCAACTAGAAACCTTGAAGCTGAGACTACCAATAAGTAGTCATGCCAAATGAAACCCCAATACAAAAGTTCCATTTACTAGTTCTCATTCCAACATACTCATTCAGCTTGAGAAAATATACTGCTTCACTTTTTCACATATACCGGTTTACATCATCATACTAGTTCTCTTGCTAGTTTGCTTACTACAATATACTGGTTCATACTTCAGCATATTGACATCAATGACAACATACAATTTCATCATGTCATCATGCTCAACACATATGCCAACAATCTCCCCCTTTGGCATTGATGGCAATATACAAAGATATCTCTTTGCTTCACATCTTCTTCCCAATACTGCAGATATCTTCTCCACTTCACATCTTCTCCCCCTGTGACAACAATGCCAAAGTGGAGGCATACACATCTATGTTCCACTATGCTTCTCCCCCTAAGGAGTAGCATCCTTCAACACACCAATGCTGAAATACATATATCAATATAAGACCCGACTAATGTGGAGCACACACCTTTAGTTCACCTCTTGAAGGGGCAACACTCCTATTTCACCTCTCAAATAGGTAAAGGTAGCCTTCGGTAAAGGCTTGGTGATTATGTCTGCTAACTGCTCCTTACTGGAAACATGTTCCAGTACAACCTCTTTGGTCTGAACCTTCTCCCTCAAGAAATGATACTTGAGCACGAAGTGCTTGGTTCTAGCATGTAAAACTGAATTCTTGGAGATGTTAATTGCCCTTGTGTTGTCATAAAATATACTTACCAGTTCAGATACAGGAACTTTGAAGCCAATAATACATGCTTCATCCAAATTATCTAGGTGCAGTTCATAAATGCTACAACATACTCTGCTTCTACTATAGACTGAGAGATACAACTTTGCTTCTTACTCATCCATGAGACTAGTCTACCACCTAGAAGGAATGCACCACTGGTTGTGCTCTTCCAGTCATCCACATTACCAGGCCAATCAACATCTGTAAACAATTTCAGGTTAAAATCATTACTGCATGGATACAATAATCCATAGTCAATAGTTCCCTTTAGATATCTAAGAATCCAGTTGACTGGTACCAAGTGGGATTCTCTTGGGCTTTTATCAAACTGTGCAGTAATGCCCACTGCATGTGCAATGTCTAGTCTACTATGTACTACATAGTGTAATTTACCAATCATTGATAGGTATTCCTTATCATTTACCAATACTGAGTCATCCTCTTTTGATAATTTACAACTGGTCACGATCAGTGTACCAACCAGTTTGTTGTCTTCTATACCAAAGGTATTCAACACCTCTTTGACATACTTGGACTGAGTGATAAAGATTCCATCTTTTATTTGTTGAATCTGTAGTCCAATCAAGAACTTAATCTCCCCTATAAGTGACATCTCAAATTCCTTCTTCCTCTCATCTGCAAAATCATGACTCATCTTGTCATCTCCACCAAAAATTATGTCATCAACAAATACCTCATAGATTAGGATCTGATCTCCTTCCGACTTCAGATAGACATTGTTATCTTCACTTGTTCTCTCAAATCCAATGTTCACAAGATGGGAGTGTAAGCATTCATACCTTGCTCTAGGTGCCTGCTTCAATCCATACAGGGCTTTATGTAGCCTACACACCATGTCACTATCTTCTGATAGGGAAAACCCATTTGGTTGCTCTATATACACCTCCTCTTCAAGTATTCCATTTAGGAATGCATATTTTACATCCATTTGATATACTTTGAATCCCTTGAAGGCTGCATATGCAAGAAGCATATGAACTCCTTCCAATTTGGCTACTAGAGAAAAGGTTTCTCCATAGTCTTCTCCTTCTTCTTGAGCATATTCTTTACACACCAGTCTGGCTTTGTTTCTTACCACTGTGCCATCTTCATTCAGCTTATTTTTGAAAATCCATTTGGTACCAATGACATTTTCATGCTCAGGTCTGAGTACCAAAGACCATGTACCATTCTTTTCTATCTGGTCAAGTTCCTCTTCCATTGCCTTGATCCTGTCTTCCTCTTTATGTGCCTCTTTGAATATTTTAGGCTCAAATTCAGAGATCATACAAGAGTTTTCTTTGACCTTTCTTAGAATTCCTACATCCTTATCTCCTATGATCTCCTTTGGATCATGATTCAACTTTACATACCTAGGAATGATCTTGGTTGTTTCCTCTTTCTTTTCTTCTTCATCGTCATCAACATCAGTATCTACCAGTGTAGGAGCACTATTATTGGTGCTAGGCTATTTTGCAACTGGTTCCTAGAAGGTTACTACGGGTTAATCTCCTACATTTTTACTACCGATTTCCACAGATTTCTTAGTGGTTTCATCAACTCTACCATTGATACTTTCAATAATTCTCTGAGTCCTATTGTTGAAGCACTAAAGAGATTTACTCTTTATGGAATGCCCTAGGAATATTCTCTCATCACATTTTGCATCAAACTTGCTCTGATGTTCACTCCCCTTGATATAACATTTGCTACCAAACACTCTAAACTAGCTTACTACAGGGGTTTTACCGGTCCAATACTCATAAGGTGTTTTATCCGTACCCTTTTTGATGAGTACCCAGTTCATTGTGTAGACTACAATGCTCACCGCTTCTCTCCAAAAGGTGTAAGCAACTTTTCCTTGGATTAGCATTGTTCTGGCTGCTTCAACTATAGTCCGGTTGTTTCTCTCTACTAGGCCATTCTGCTGTGGAGTCTGGGGGGAAGACAGTTGCCTCTTGATTTCATTCTCTTCACAGTACTTGTTGAATTCTCCAGAAGTAAATTCTCCTCCTTTATTAGTTCTTAGGCACTTAATCCTCTTACCACTTTCTTTTTTAGCCAGTGTTCTGAAGGCTTTGAATTTTCCAAAAGCTTCAGACTTGTCTTTCAAGAGGGTGACCCACATCATTCTTGAGCAATCATCAGTAAGAATCATAAAATACCTCTCCCTGCACACTCCTAGTTTTCATAGGACCACACAAATCAGTATGCACAAGATCAAGTAAATTGTCTGCAGTGAAAGATTTACCTTTGAACGTTGAGGAAGACATTTTCCCTAGTTGACACTCTCCACATAAAGGATTCTCCGATTTGCTCAGCATATGCAATCCTCTAACTACCTTGATCTTACTGGCCTTCACAATATTATCAAAGTTCACATTGCAGAGTCTCCTATGCCATATCCAGCTATCATGAAACTTAGCCGTTAGACATGTCTTGATATTTACATTTAGCTGAAATAGGTTACCTTTGGTCTGCATACTGATGGCCATCAGTTCACCACTCTTACCTTTTATTTTACACACTCCATCTCTGAATTATAGAGGGAGTCCATTATGATTCAACTGGGCAACACTCAAAAGGTTGTGTCTGAGACCTTCTACCCAATACACATTATCAACATTGCTTTTTCCATTCAGATAGATGGACCCTTTACCTTTTACCATACATGGTGCATCATTACCAAAACAACCCACACCACCATCATACTCTTCTAGAGATAGAAACTTACTCCTGTCACCAGTCATATGGTGAGAAAAACCACTGTCAATAATCCACTCATTGGAATTATCAAAGTGGGAGACAAGAGCCTTCTTGTTTGACACATCTTCCTTAACTGCTACAAATGCAATGTCTTCACTTTCTTCATCTTCTGATTCCTCATCAGTGACACCTTCATCAACTGCTACAAAACAGTTTCTCTTTTTTCCTCCTTTGAACTTCTTGAACTTCTCCATTTTATCCTTGTTATCACCATTAGGACAATTTACAACAATGTGTCCTATCCTATTGCAAGAAAAGCATTTCAAAGGGAGCTTACCTATGTATTTACCGGGTCCCTTAGGAAGTCTCTTGGCAAGAAGAGCTTCAAATTCCATCAAGATCTCCTCATCATCCATTTCCCTGCTTTGTCTTGGTTCACAACTGGTACTAGCTTCTTTACCCTTTCTAGATGGTGTAGCAAATGCTCTAAAGGTTGATTCAGTCTTTTGAGTACTGCCATCATAATTATTTAGCTCATAAGCTATCAACTTAGCAATGATGGAGTCTAGGGATACCTTTGTCTTGTCTATAGACCTCAACTCCTGAATAGCAGAAACCCTTATTGCATAGACTGGTAATAAGGATCTCAAGACTTTTCTAACAACAGTGGAATCATCTATTTTACCACCTACACTCTTGATGTCTCCAACAACAATTTTGATTCTTATTCCATATTGTTGAATGGTCTCTCCTTCAACCATCCGCATGTCTTCAAACTTTCCCTTAAGGCTCTCTTCCTTAGCTTGTTTCACATGTTCATCACCGCCATAGATATTCTCAAGACCATCCCATACCTCTTTGGGATTATCTTTATCCTGAAAATCAATAAGCTCAATGTTAGATATACTGCTGATTAGGGCTTCCATGACTTGCCCATTCTCTTGAATCTCTCTCTTTTGATCATCAGTGAGAGTACTGGTAGGGATAACATAAGCATTCTCAACATAGCTCGAGTGTTGAGCACCCATGCTTCTGATGTATATCTTCATTTTGTCATTCCATATTTT
The DNA here is from genome assembly GCF_030272615.1 of Cryptomeria japonica. Taxonomy (NCBI): domain Eukaryota; kingdom Viridiplantae; phylum Streptophyta; class Pinopsida; order Cupressales; family Cupressaceae; genus Cryptomeria; species Cryptomeria japonica. The sequence goes on along the minus strand of NC_081410.1, from coordinate 303,471,123 downwards.
AAAGTTCTCTATTGAACTTTGGACCATCCCTCTTCATCATTAGAGTAGGTTATTTTCCTCAAGCAGTTAAGCTTACAGCACAGAGGGCCTGGAAGATGCTCTGATACCAATATGCAAGGTTGGATAAATATCTTTTGAAGCTTGGTTTTACTAAGGGCAGTGCTGACAGTAATTTATATTATAAAATTACTAATGATAATATACTAATTGTTGAAGTATTTGTTGATGACATTATTTTTGGAGGTGAAGATAAGTTATGCATAGAATTTTTTAAGAATATGGAGAAAGAATTTGAGATGTCTATGATTGGTGAGATGAAATTTTTCTTAGGTTTGCAAATTACTGAGATTGACAAAGAAATTTTTATCTATCAAACTAAATATGCTAAGTAATTGTTGAAAAAATTTGGAATGGGATATTCTAACTGGTAAGTACTCCTATGGTTACAAGTGAGAAATTGACAAGAAAAGATGTTTCCACACCGATAAATCCTACAAGATACAAATCTTTGATTGGAGGTCTACTCTGTTTGATTCAAACTAGACCTAACATTATGAATATTGTTTGTATTATTTCAAGATTTCAGAGTGATCCTAGAGAAAATCATGAGATGGCGGTAAAAACGATATTTAGATACTTGCAAGGTACATCAGAATATGGATTATGGTACCCTAAGGATGATAAATTTACTTTATATGCATATACAAATGTTGATTGGGTTGGAGATGTTGATGACCAAAAAAGTACTTCCGATGGAGCTTTCTTTCTTGGAAAGAAGTTGGTTTCATGGATCAGCAAGAAACAGTCATGTACTTCTCTATCTACTGCTGAAGCTAAGTATGTTGCTGCTGCTACTAATTGTACAGAACTTTTATGGATGAAGCAAATCTTGAAGGATATAAAGGTGGATTGTGATGCACAGGTAGTTATTCACTGTGATAACTCTACTACTATTGACATATCAAAGAATCTGGTATTTCATTCTAAGACAAAGAACATATCTATCAAGTATAACTTTTTGAAGGAGAAGGTGGAAGCAAATGAAGTTATACTGGTTTATGTGAACACTAAAGAACAGATTGCAGATATTTTCACTAAACTTTTATCCAAGGAATCATTACAGTACCTGAAAGATAGATTGGGAGTTTTTGCCCCTCCGGTAGAGACTTGATTGATGTGGTTTGGCATCAATCTGACATACATTATCTAAGATACTATTCATTCTGGCATTGTTGTGGGATGCTACTACTCAGAGGGAGTAGTCGGCTTTGTGATTAACAGGCTTATGTTTCTACTTTGATATTTCTGTCAGATTTCTAGCATTGATGTAAAAGGGGGAGAGATAGTGATTTGAAAAAGATAAAGAAAGTGAAAAAGAAAAAGAAAGGGAGAGATATTGATAAGAAAAAGAAATTTAAAACTTTACAAAGATATTACTCAAAGGGGGAGAGATATTGATATTCAGAGCTATTTGTGGGAATCTATTGGTTGTCTTCCACATTGGGAGACTTATTTGGCATGTGTTTTTTGTACTTAGATGTTTTTCACATCTAGTGTTGCCATCAATGCCAAAGGGGGAGATTGTTGGCCATTTGGTGGACTTGATTATGTGTTGCATTGATTTTTTGTAGTTGATGTTGTTGTTCTCAAAATCTGATTCCTCTTCAATGTCCTCAAAATAATACAACCTAAAATGACTGCTGAAGAGACATCATGGAGAAAGGGATTCTAGAGACAACATATGACAAGATTTGGTTAGACCTTCTACACTTCGGACCTTTCTTTGAGCCCAGGTGGGTATACCTTCTGTGAATTAACTCCAAACTCTTAAGCAACAAATCCACAGCAAACCAGTCCAGAAAACCAGTGGATTTATTCACCTTGAAAAACAATTGAAAACAAAGGGGGAAACAATACTCAATTTCACCATATTTGATCGACAAACAATGCAATAAAGGCCTCAGATTAATACCAGTGCTTTATCCAAGGCTACAGAGTCACTCAAACTCAAATAAAACTCCTGAAATGAGGTATCTCTATACCTCCCATCAACTCGGCTTCCATTTATCCCTGTAAATGCCTAACATCAACAAGGATCTAATCACTTCAAAATAAAATATGGTCCTCAAATTCAAAATTTCTCCTAAAGTATTTACTGGTAGAGTGGTTGTGCATATTTAATTTCCCTCCTAAAGAGAAAAGCTAGAAACACCCATACTGAGATTGCCTTACAATTCCATTCAAATAGAAAAATCCTAGACTATTCTGAATGAAACAAAGTAAATAAACTTAAGGACAAGTTTGAAGACGACACAAAGCTTTACTCAAAATTGATGGCCTGTATATTGATATTCATTTAAAAAAATTCTACAAAAGTCTGATTCTCCATTAATCTTTGGAAAAGCGCAGATAATATTTCTACAGCGTTTTCTTACAAAAATTTTGTGATCCCCCTTTCTCACTAGTCCTAGTATCCATTTATAACAATATGGATGCACAAAGCTTCGGACTTCTCGAGGAAAGTTTGTTACAATTACTTCAACAATTGAAGAAGTTACAATTTCAGTTAAGCGCTCTTTTCAGCTTCTTCAGCAGTCTGTTGGACGAGTTGTTCAGTTGCAACCTCCTTTGGCTCTTCAGGGATGTTCTCTAACTGCTCCGGATCTCGAGTGGAATATTTAACTCCCCACTCACTATACATCTCCTCGGTCGGCCATACAAAATTAATCACATCACTTTTAACCTTAGTCAACCCTTTCCAAGAATTCCTCAGTTTGTTGACTTCTGAGTTAAGAAAACTGTAGTGTGATTTAATTCTTTCTATTTCCTGTATGGTTAGAACAAAGAATGAGGTGTCATCGAGATCAATGATTCCTTTGACCCTTGCTGACAACTTTGCATCTATCTCATTGAGCCATACCTGTTTGTCTTTCAGCTGGTCTGGATTGGCAAAAATTCCTGGAAGCAACTCAAAAACTTGATCATTGTATTCCTTTTTGCACAAATTGACCTTCCTGTCCATATTATCTACGTCTGCAGCTAATTGCATTAAAACTTTAGCAAAATCAGAAGTAGCCTTTATAATGGGATTGGCCCTTGCTTCATCACAGGAAACACACATGAATTCCAAATCCTGCTCCCTAGGCCTCCATCGGTCAAAAATGGGTGTCAAGATGGCCTTATCTCTTCTCAACTCAGTCCATATCTCCATGACTTTTCCTACACTATTGTGAAGGAGTGAAGCATTTATAGTGTCTGCAAAACTGGAGATTGTAGCCTTGATCTTTTCTTCATATTTCCCTGCATAATAGGCCTGAGTTTGCTTAAGACTCTCCAATTCTTGGGGAGTTATTTCTATCATATGAAAGCTGGAGGGTGCAGGGGATGGTGGGAGCTCAATAATGGGGCTAGTAGGTGGAGGTCTTGCAGGAGAAGAGGTGATCATTAATGTTGAAGACTCACCTTGTTGACGTTGTCCTGCTAACTGGCTCTGCAATTTGGCAATGATACTCTCCTTGCCTCTTATTTCCTCCTTAGCACTGTCATAAGCTTTCAAGACTGTTTCCAATTTGAGCTGGAGAGCCTCCTTTTCTTTAGCATCCTTCTCAGCTACTGCAACACTAAATTTGGCAGTCTCCAACACTGTGCTAGCAGCCTCTACTACCCCTGTACTTTCTACTCTCTTGACCATCAATCCGCCAATGTGACTTGTCCCTGTGGTGTCTTTACCCTTCTTGTCCTCATTTCTCTTAAGGGACCACATGACTAGAGCAGCATTGTCTTTACTGAATGTAACCCCTTCCATGGGTTTTGTTTCTTTCCTCACTGCATCCAGCACCAGAGCATCAGCAATATTCCATTCTGGCAAAATGAGCACTCCAGCTTGTGCTACTAAATCTCTCCCCTGTTTAGGAGTAATGGTTTTGAATTCTTCCATCATCTCCTGTTTTATTTCTTCCTCCACCGAGGCTGGATCTTTATTTGGTTGTTCTGCCTTTCTTGTTTCACATCTAGCATTATATTTATCTATATGTTGTTTCCATATGAATTGCATGAATGCTTCAGATGTTACAAAACTATCATCTGCTAGAAAAGCACTAGTGGCCTTCTTTATCTCAGGATCCCACTCCTGGCCTTTGAGTTCAGTCGAGGTGATGTCCATTTGTGCTTCAGTGGGTTCTTCTGGCATTTCTTCTTCCACTTCATCATATGTATATGCAATCTCCCCCAAGCTTCCCAACTGAGAGAGGTATTCAGTTGCTGCTTGTTCATCTCCAATGTGGAGAGGGGATTGGGATGGGGAATATAAGGGTGTATCTGATTGCACTTCCTTCCCTACCCTCTGCTTCTTTGGGCTGTCTTGTATGTGAATGACTTCATGTGTTTTCCTCTTCCCTTTGTTTGAAGAGGGTTCCCCTCTTGCGGACACCAACACACTGTAACCTGCTTTCTTATGCAGGGTGTAATCACCAGGAGGGATGGCTTTAATAGGAGCTGATTTCCCCAAAATCATTCTTGCTATCTCAGGGTTGTTTTTAATTACAACTTCCCTTTTCTCCTTTATTGTCTGCATCACATCCTCAAAACAAATAATCAAAAATTTTATCTTTTCTTCCAATGGGAAGAAGCTAGACAATGGGTCATAACTAACATCAAATTGATGCACAAAATCCAGGGCCTTCCTGTAAGCCACCCATTTTTCCTTCCTCAACTCCTGTTCATCTAAATCAAATTCATTCCTGATGAGGTCTTCAGGAAAGTGGAATTGATGGGGCCTACCTCTGCATGCTACTTTCTTCCGGAATACACCATTGTAGAAATCCTCCGGGTCAGCACATCTAGACACTGCAGTGGACAAATGGTAGGGTTTAAGGAAATCCTCAAAACATTTCCAGCCTCCCTTGGTGATCACAAATTGGTGGGCTACTGTAGCTGTAGGGAAAATAGTCCCTTTACCTCGGCCTGTTAACTCTGCCTCTTGCAAGTCACCAATTTGTCTGAGAATCTCAGCTATTCCCACTTTGAGGGGGACTTGGTATGGTAACAAAAATGGGGTGCCTCTGAAACCAAAGACCCTAAACACTATGGATACTGGATACAAATACATATCACCCCAGTTATGAACAATCTTGACATTCTCTGTGAATTCTTTTGGTCTTAAGAATTCCAGAAGAACCTTGGGGACTCGTGGATTGTCAGAGCAAAGAAGAGTCCTTATCTTGGATGCAAAGTATTTATCAAACTTTAGAAAACTTGCATCCTCTCTATCCCATGACAATACGGTACTCCATAATTGTACCGGCATCTTTTCTCCCTCCTTTTCTTTTACCAGGTCCATTCCACTGGCAAAATAATCACCACCTTTGAAGAGGAAGAGGTGCATCAATAGTGAATACCACCCAAATGGCCTATCCACCTTCCCATTCTTTATCCCCATCAATCCTCCATGGATAGCATCAGCAATATAGGAGGCATAATCAAACGTAATAGCAAGAGAAGGATTCAGAATTTGAACAATCATTAACAAATAATGATTTGGCATATTAGATTCAGCATCCTCTCCTAGAACTTGGCAAAGTGCCCAGTACATCCCTTTTGCCCTTAAGGTAAACATACTTAATGAAAAAGGCTCTTGTGTATTGGGCCCTACAACTGCTAACCCCCCTACTTTCAGAAAAAGTTCTTTGAGAGGCCCATTCCTGAGATGAGTCCTCTGTGCCCTGTATACCTGAGCTAATTGTGTGAAGTTTATAGGCTCCAAGAAATTGGTAAACTCACTAAGCCCAAACGCTTTTCTCAGCTCTTCTGCATTTATCTCCACGAGGGTTTTTCCATTCACATCCCGGATACACCTGGTAACTGAATCATAATTCAATGCCATTTGGGTTAACAAATCTGTATCCATGAACACCGCTGGGACTACCAATCTCCCAACATCTAATTCCCAAATGCTATTTTGAGGAGCAAGAGAATTCCTCATTCCAAAACCGATTTTAAATAACCCCAACCCAGACAGCCCAACCTGTGGGTCTCTTAACCAATTACCCTTATCATATAACCCTTCTCCAATTCTCAGTCGGGGAGCCCTGGGTGCTAATTCTTTGGCCTTAGAGGCCTGGTTGGTTGACAGCGTCAACTGCTCTAAGAAGTCATCACACACACTTCTTTCAAGATAATCAACTTTACCAGAAAATTCCCTTTTAGGAGCCATTTGCAATACAACTAGATAAATATTACTTCTGAAAATACTTCTGTTATACGAGAACAATTTCACTTATTACAACACAAGAATGGCTGCAAAATAAGAAAAAACCTGATGCTTGCTCGAAGAAATTCGCTCTGCAACCAATTCGCCTTCTCTTTTTTTATAAAAGATAACTCTACGTTTGCTTCCTCTACAAAAATCCTTTTAAAAGGTCTCTATACTTGGTTGTTAGGAAATCAAATGCTTGTACTCTGGGCCTTAACTGTAACATTGATTCCGCATGCTTCGGCCGTCCCTTCAAAATCGAATTCATATGAGAATTCATATCTTAACTCCAACGGGTCGCAGCCTTCCTGCAAGTGTCTCACCGTGAATTGCATTTTGACGGCTTTGTCTTTAGTCTGGGTCCCATCCTTCTATTGGCTACATAATACCACGCGGCATCTGATCATTGGTTTAGAAAATCCCCTCACATTCTATTTTGATACTGGCCGAATGTATCCCTTTATACTATGGCGGGCCCATGTTTTTCCCTTTTTGCCTTGTCATCAGCATGACACGTGGACGACTCTCATTAACTCTCGCTATTTCGTGGCCTTAAAAAGTGAGCAGCTTACCCCTGCGAAATAGCGCAGACCATTGGATCATCTTTCAAGTTGGTCACCTTTTACTCCTTCGAAAAAGTCCTCAGGAATGGTGGGCCCGCTGTGTCGTCAGTGACATCTGGCATCTAGTTATCCACTGTGCTGATTTGTCGCTCTGTCACTTGCCAGAAGAAGAACCATGGGGGCCCCACTTCAATCTCGACAGGTCTACCTCAGAAATGGTGGGCCCACGGACACGCCATGGACACCTGGCTCCTTGTCACCTTCGAAGCTGACCTGTTGACTCTTCATTTGTCAAGCATACACTATAGGGACCCACAGCTGCCTTTTAGACCGCGTGTCATCAAGACACGTGGACGGTCCAGGTTAACTTTCGCTATTTCGTAGCCTTAAAGGGTGAGCATCTTACTCTCACGAAATAGCGCGAGCCGTTAGATATTATCTCAACTTGCTCGGCATTTAAACCCTGTTAGGAGCTTTCAGAAGAGGTGGGCCCACGGACACGCCACGGACACCTGGCACCTTGTCACGCTGACTGTGGCAGCCTGTGCCACGTGTTACCTTATAATACGCCAGAAGAAAGCCACGGGACTCCAGCTATCTCTGACAGCTATGCCTTCCACTTACCCGGTCGTGACACATGGACGACTGATATTCATTCTCGCTATTTCGCAGCCTTAAAAGGTGAGCACTTAACCCTCGCGAAATAGCGCCGACCGTCGGATCCTTTCTCAACTTGCACAACATTTAAACCTTGTTAGAAACCCTCAGAGATGGTGGGTCCACAGACACGCCATAGACACCTGGCACCTTGTCACCTTCGAAGCTGACCTGTCGACTTTTCATTTGTCAGAGAGAGCCACGGGGTTTCAATGAATTGTAAGAGCTGCCCCTGCCAGGTCACCTCCACCTATGAGCTGACTCATCTTTGGGGCCCACTTTTGAACCTTGATCTCAACATGCTAACTGTGGTGACCTGTGCCACGTGCTGCCCTCTAATACGCCAAAGAAGACCACGTAGAGGGGGCCCCACCTTCTTAACAGCCGCAACCTTCACTTCCTATGCATGACACATGGACGGCTGATATTAATCCTCGCTATTTCGCAGCCTTAAAGGGAAAGCACTTAGCCTTTGCGAAAAAGCCAACCGTCGGATCCTTCCCCAAGGTGATCAATGTTTACTGGGCCCGACACTTTAGAAGGAAATAATAAAAGGTGAAAATTTTTCAAATAATTAACATGACCGCCTAGGTAAATAGCGAGGGGGGGACACTTCTTACGACCCCGCGACCCATGACTTAAGTGAAATAAAGTAACGACGGAATAGAAACCAGGGGATTTAAAACAAAAGATAAAGCGCAAAACTTAGAAAAGCCTTAAACCCTCTAGGTTTAGAATAAAGCTGAAGCATTTGGGGCCACATCTTATACAAATTTTTTCAAAAAACCATAGCCAAATATGGGGAAAGAACCCAATTTTAAAAACAGCGATAACAGCGGCTCTGACTGGGGATGGTTGATTGCGAGATCAACACAAGAAAACTCAGAAACTCTGGAGAAATAGACCAAAACACAGACCGAAACCAGGAAAACAGGAAAGAAAACAAAATATATACAAACAAAGGACTTACTGTGCATGGACATTAAGAGAAATAGTGCTTCAGGAATTGTCCATGCACTGGAAATTCCTGCATCTCATCATTCATATTCTTCAAAAAATATGAATCCTTACCATTCAAGTCACAAATTACAAAAGGGCCAATCCAAAGTGATTCAAATTTCTTATGCTTTCCTTTATCTTGCCCTTTTGCATTCCACTGAAGAACCATGTCATCAATTTGAAACTTCCTCAATGATGTCCTTTTATCAAAAAGATACTTTGACTGTAACTGGAGCTTCTGATTTTTCTTATGAGCGGAGGTTCTAAGCTCTTCCACCTCTACAATTTGGATCATCCTGTTCTCCATTGGTTCAGATAATTCCATGCTCTCTTCCTGCAAAAACTTATATACTGGAAGAAGGTTATTTACCGGTAATCTGGCTTGGGTACCATAAACCAACTCAAAAGGTGACATTCCAATGGATTTTTTAACTGTTATTCTATCCGCCCACAGAGCCAATTTCAACTTTTGATCCCAAGACCTTTTGTTTTCTTCTAAGATCTTAATAATAGTTAGCAAGCTTTTGTTGCTAGATTCTTCTTGTCCATTCCCTTGAGGGTGATAAGGTGATGAGTATGACATAAGTATACCATGACTATTGCAAAAGCCTACAAATTCTTCTAATCTAAAACACATAGCATTATCCATTATCAATTTTGCAGGTGTTCCAAATCTAGTCACAATATTATCCATCAAGAAATCAATGACAATTTTGCTAGTAGCTCTTCTTGTGGGAATAGCTTCTATCCATTTAGTAAAATAATTTGTGGCCACTATAATCCATCCATGACCTCTTCCTGACTTCTCAGCAATTTCTCCAATAAAATCAATACCCCATTGGACAAAAGGAGCTTCTACTGAGACTGGATTTAGGGGTAAAGCTCCTTCATACTTGAGCTTGGAAGAAAATCTCTGACATGAATCACATCTTCGAACATATGCATGAGTATCTTTAAACAAAGTAGGCCAATAATACCCAGCCCATATTATCTTACCAGCTGTAGTCTTAGCAGAGTAATGACCTCCACATACTCCATCATGCATTTCATTCAACATCCGTTTAGCTTGAAATTCATCCAAACACAGCAGCAACTCCCCATCTCTTTGTCTCCAATAAAGATCACCCTGAATGAGGACATATTTCTGGGACTTGAGCTTCAAAGTTCTCTTCTGGTTGTGTGTCATTTCTTCTGGCAGCATATGACCTTTTAATACTTGGATTATTTCTGTGTACCATGGTTGCCTCTCAATACTAGTGACCACAATATCTTCAACCTCAACATTGTGTACTTCTACATTCATGAGATTTGACTCAGTCATGAGCTTGGCCAAACCTAACCCTCTCACCAATTTAGTGATCTTTACCTCCAAATTGAACTCTTGAATTCTATTGATCCACCTACATCTCTTCCCAGTAACCTCAGATTGAGACAAAATATCTTTAACTGCAGCATGTGGAACATAGGCAGTGACATTTGCATTCACCAAATATGGCCTAAAGGCTTTAACAGCTTTAACCAAGGCATAAGCTTGTTTCTCCATGGTTTCATATTTTAATTCTGCCGCTTGCAAAGATTTGCTATAGAAAGCTATGGGATGTTCATATCCCTCATTATCCTTTTGCAATAACACTGCAGCCACTGTGTGATATGAAGCAAAAGAAAACAGAGAAAAAGGCTTACCATAATCCGGGGACTTCAACACTGGTGCTTCCTGGATTGCTTTTTTAATCTCATTAAAAGCTTTTGAGGCTTCCTGATCCCAATGAAACTTTGCGTCCTTCTTGAGCAATTTGACAATAGGCTTCACTATCTCAGCAAAATTTGCAATGAATCTCCTGACAAAATTCACTTTGCCTAAAAAGGACTGAATTCCTTTCACATTCTTTGGTTCAGACACCTTGTTGATTGCTTCAATTCTCTCAGGGTCTATTCTTATTCCTTCCTTGGAGACTATGTGTCCCAATAACTTTCCTTCAGTGACCCCAAAATGACATTTCTTGGGATTCAGTGATACACCAAATTCCAAAGCCTTATCAAACACTTTCTCTAAATGTCCATAGTGATCATCAGCTCTCTTTGAGAAACAAGTTAAATCATCTTGGTAAACCACCATAATAATGTTAATGAATTCCTTAAAAGCCACATCCATAGCTCTTTGAAATGTAGCCCCTGCATTTTTCAATCCAAACGGCATTCTCACATACACATAAGTTCCCCATGGAGTAGTAAAAGCTGTTTTGAACTGTTCTGACTCCTTTACTAACACTTGATTGTATCCTGAGAAACCATCCATCATGGATAAAAGATCACATCCTGTCACTCTTTGTAGCATTGCTTCCATATTTGGGGATGAATAATTATCTTTTAAAGAGGCAACATTAAGGTTCCTAAAATCAACACACAATCTGATGTCTCCATTCTTTTTTCTCACTGGGACCAAATTAGAAACCCATGAAGAATGTCTGATTGGTTTGATAATCCCCCCTTCTCTCAATTTAGTCAACTCTTGTTGCATTTTTGTTTCTAACAAGGGGTTAATAGGTCTCTGTTTTTGTCTAAAAGGCTTAGCATCTGGAAGTAAGGGAATTTCATGCTGAAAAAGATCTTGTCTATATGCCTTTAGATCTTCATAAGACCAAGCAAAAACATGTTTATACCTTTTCAGTAAACTGATTAGGTTAGTCCTAACATGAGGAGGTAGCTTCTTTCCAATGTATACCAACTTGGGGGATGATTCTGTCCCCAAGTTGACCTCCTCCAATTCTTCTAACTTGGTGGTGGATTGCTAGTGTAAATGGCTGTCATTATAACTGAACATGCTTTCTAACTCCACCAACCCTTTAGGTATCTCATTGGTTTCCAACTGGACAATATCATTTCCAAACACTGTCTCTATGCCATCCACTACTTCCACCAATGCATTACAATCAATTTTTTGTCCATCATAATCATCAACACATTGGATGAATCTAAGAATATCTTCATCATCAGCAAAAACTTGCCAATTATACACATTATCAGGAATAGCAGGCCTAGCTTTTATTTCCACAGTAGAAATACTAGTTAGTGTTGCATCATCATTTTTTAAAGCAACATTAGCTAAAAAATCTGCCATAATATTTCTTGCTCGCTCTATCCAGTTGATAGAAAAGGCATCAAAATATTCAATAACATCCCAAACAGCATGCTTATATTGCTTCAATTTATCATTCTTGGATGCATACTTAGACCTTACCTGAGAGACAACCAGCTCTGAATCGCCCATCACTTTCAATAATCGGATTCCATGCCTTTTTGCAACCTCAAGTCCTAATAACAGAGCTTCATACTCTGCAGTATTATTTGTGCATTGGAATGCCAATAGGAATGAATATTTAAAGGTTATACCTGATGGGGATACAAAAAGAACTCCTGCTCCAGACCCTTCTTTGGAACAAGCTCCATCGAAATACATTTGCCACAATCCATACTGTTGTGCTTGTAACTCAACTACAATTGGGTCAGTGTTCTTCAATTGAGGTAATACTGGCTGAATTCTGAAATTATCTAAATCCACATCAATCATACAGTTAAGCATACTAGGGTCCACATTTTCAACTACCTTAGGAGCTCGTGGCTCCCTGTATAGTTTGACCTTATTGCCACCAACAGGAATAGTAGCATAAGACAAATCCAATTGAACATTTCCCTCCACTGTTGCGGCCCACTGCCTAGAAAGTAACATGCCATAGTGGGGTTTAGTATCTGTGACAATAACATCCATTTTGTAAGTAGCTTCAGGAAATGCAGCTATTTTTACTTCTACATCTTTCATTGTACCTATCACAGGTACTTCTTTGTTATCCATGGCATAGCATTTCCCATACACAGTAGTCACCGATAATCCTAATTCTTTCATGACACCATAGGGCATCACATTAGCAGCTGCTCCTGAATCTATCATGCAGTTTTTAATTAACCGGTTATTTACCAGCAGGGTAACATAGAAAGGGTCCACCTGAGAAGGCTCCTGAGTGATAGTGGTTCCAACATATACCTCTGGAGTTTGGAACTCTTGATCCTTCCCGATTTTATCTAAACCAGTGGGTAATACTGAATCACCATCAGATATACTAGAGAATAGAGACAAAGCTACATCCTTGTGTTCCTTAATCTTTAGTAACTCCACTAATGGGACAGTGACCTTCATTTGAGTTAAAGCTTGGGCCATATTAAATGTGGAGTAATTACACTGTTCAGTATTAATCTTAACCTTTTCTACTTTGAGTTGGTTGCCCTTTTTTACTATTTCCACCTTTTGTACATCACCAGTATTTTTGGCATCTGTGGTTCTAGGGAAGTCTTTAACTTGTTCCTCTTTTTCTTGACTAGCATTGACAGTAGCAGTAACACTGCTTGATGCCCCTTTCTTTGTGACCTCTTTTACAAACATAGAACTTGGCTCACCTTGATCAGTATCTCTCTTGGTGCTTCTCAGATTGTAGTTATGTTTAGCTTTGGCGATTGCAGCCTTAGTGAGATTTCTAACCTCTTCTTCACTAGGCCTCCTAAGATGAACTTCTTCATCTTCAATTGTTACCACATTCAATGTAAGGTGCCAGCCTAAGGCTAACTACCCTTTTACTGATCTTTCATTATCTAACACATCACTGCACTCACTTGGCATAGATTCCTCATCACTTTCTATGATAGTTTCAAACATATTAATATTAAGCTTTGCTTCTGGTCTCATGGATTCTTCCAGAGCTTGAGCTACTGCACACTGGTGAGGAGAATGTGGTCCATCACAAGCAATACACCAGGGAGTATTTTCTATATTATTAACAGTCTTGCCTTTCAAAGGATCTGGTGTGTCTTGGCTTTGGGCAATTTTAGGCTTCTCAACTTGGGGCTTACCATCCTTCCAATTTGTATTGTATGGCATATCATGTAACCTAGGAGGTCTATCTTGCCAATTGTAATGAGGTTTATCATTTTTGTTAACCTTAGCAGTCAAATCTTTCATAGCAGTGACCAGTTTTTCTATTTTATCCTCTTCCTTAGCAACTTTGTTAGGTTGCTGTTTGGTTTCATGCCATAATCTTCCATCTGTCCTCCTTCCTAATTTGCCAGATGCCTTTCTATTACTTTCAACATTTATGGCAATTCTAAAGGCATCCCTCAAGTTATGAGGATTTTTATCTCTGAGAATGTAAGCCATCTTAGAATCAAATGCATTATAATAGGTGTTAAGGCACATATTGTCATCTAGCCTCATTACCTGATATAATCTATGCATAGCCTTTTGGAACCTAGCATTAAAATCAGTGACTATTTCATTTTCAGATTTTCTAATATTATTGAACTCATTCAGCATGAAACTCACATTAGTCTTATCACCATACTGTTCTTGAAAGCAATTTTTGAATTCCTCCCATGAACCTATGCTAGCTACTGGAAGACCTCTGTACCAATCTCTTGCATCATCAACCAGGGATTGAACAAACAGTTTCATAATCACATCTTCATCAACTATCTCATAATCATTTATCAAATCCCCAAAAGATTTGAGATGTTCCTCAGCACTGATTGCATTGTTCCCGACAAATTTATGGAGTTTGTCTCTTAACTCAGTGGGAACATGATTTGGATATCCTGGGATCCCATCAAAAAACAATTGCTTATATTGTTCTAGATTAATCGGCCTTCTTTGAAAAGGGGAAACAGTATTATTATTCCCCATAATCATCTTAGCCTTTGAGATTGGGGATTGAGATGTTTGGGTGTACTGCTTATTTGAAGGTATGTGGCTTACTGAAGCAATGTTAGTGTGCACTACTGGTTGGGTATTGACCTGAGGGAGAGAAATTTGTTGGGGATTAGGCTTACTAAGATCTTCTGATGGGAATGTAATAGGGGGAGCTTTTAGGTAGTTAATCTTTCTCTTAACTTCCTGATTTGCAGCTTCTAACTCAGCCTTTTCCAACTCCATTTGGAGGTCTTCCTTTTCCTTCCTCATCCTTTCCATCTCTCTCTCATGTGCTAGGATCCTATGAGAAATCCCTTCTGCAGTTTTAGACTCTACTCTATCATCTACCCATATCTGTTTCCCTTTGTTTAAATTAACTTTAGGGAGTTGGGAATCATTAGGGACTTCTTTACTTGGCTGGGCTACTGACTTAGGAACTGGTCTGATCTTAGGGGTTAAGATTTCCCTGATCACCGGGCCTTCTTGATCAGTCTTTTCTTTGTCTTTGGCAAGGACTTCAAGATCAGCTATCTGTCTAAGAAGCCTATCTCTCTCCATCATTTTGGCTTTAACTTCCTTTTCCTTATTTGCCTCTTTTTGGGCCCTCAAGGATATTAAATGATGAACCCTTTTATTTAATTCTTCAATTTCTTGAGACATCTTATCCTCATCAGGATAGTTTTCTTCAGAATCCGATACATTAATTTGATCTATATCAATCAAACTAATGTTCCCATCTATTGTCCTAGGAACAGAGTGCCTAATAGCATTTGAACTAGTTGAACTAGTTGAACTAGACAATGGGTCATAACTAACATCAAATTGATGCACAAAATCCAGGGCCTTCCTGTAAGCCACCCATTTTTCCTTCCTCAACTCCTGTTCATCTAAATCAAATTCATTCCTGATGAGGTCTCCAGGAAAGTGGAATTGATGGGGCCTACCTCTGCATGCTACTTTCTTCCGGAATACACCATTGTAGAAATCCTCCGAGTCAGCACATCTAGACATTGCAGTGGACAAATGGTAGGGTTTAAGGAAATCCTCAAAACATTTCCAGCCTCCCTTGGTGATCACAAATTGGTGGGCTACTGTAGCTGTAGGGAAAATAGTCCCTTTACCTCAGCCTGTTAACTCTGCCTCTTGCAAGTCACCAATTTGTTTGAGAATCTCAGCTATTCCCACTTTGAGGGGGACCTGGTATGGTAACAAAAATGGGGTGCCTCTGAAACCAAAGACCCTAAACACTGTGGATACTGGATACAAATACATATCACCCCAGTTATGAACAATCTTGACATTCTCTGCGAATTCTTTTGGTCTTAAGAATTCCAGAAGAACCTTGGGGACTCGTGGATTGTCAGAGCAAAGAAGAGTCCTTATCTTGGATGCAAAGTATTTATCAAACTTTAGAAAACTTGCATCCTCTCTATCCCATGACAATACGGTACTCCATAATTGTACCGGCATCTTTTCTCCCTCCTTTTCTTTTACCAGGTCCATTCCACTGGCAAAATAATCTCCACCTTTGAAGAGGAAGAGGTGCATCAATAGTGAATACCACCCAAATGGCCTATCCACCTTCCCATTCTTTATCCCCATCAATCCTCCATGGATAGCATCAGCAATATAGGAGGCATAATCAAACGTAATAGCAAGAGAAGGATTCAGAATTTGAACAATCATTAACAAATAATGATTTGGCATATTAGATTCAGCATCCTCTCCTAGAACTTGGCAAAGTGCCCAGTACATCCCTTTTGCCCTTAAGGTAAACATACTTAATGAAAAAGGCTCTTGTGTATTGGGCCCTACAACTGCTAACCCCCCTACTTTCAGAAAAAGTTCTTTGAGAGGCCCATTCCTAAGATGAGTCCTCTGTGCCCTGTATACCTGAGCTAATTGTGTGAAGTTTATAGGCTCCAAGAAATTGGTAAACTCACTAAGCCCAAACGCTTTTCTCAGCTCTTCTGCATTTATCTCCACGAGGGTTTTTCCATTCACATCCCGGATACACCTGGTAACTGAATCATAATTCAATGCCATTTGGGTTAACAAATCTATATCCATGAACACCGCTGGGACTACCAATCTCCCAACATCTAATTCCCAAATGCTATTTTGAGGAGCAGGAGAATTCCTCATTCCAAAACCGATTTTAAATAACCCCAACCCAGACAGCCCAACCTGTGGGTCTCTTAACCAACTACCCTTATCATATAACCCTTCTCCAATTCTCAGTCGGGGAGCCCTGGGTGCTAATTCTTTGGCCTTAGAGGCCTGGTTGGTTGACAGCGTCAACTGCTCTAAGAAGTCATCACACACACTTCTTTCAAGATAATCAACTTTACCAGAAAATTCCCTTTTAGGAGCCATTTGCAATACAACCAGATAAATATTACTTCTGAAAATACTTCTGTTATACGAGAACAATTTCACTTATTACAACACAAGAATGGCTGCAAAATAAGAAAAAACCTAATGCTTGCTCGAAGAAATTCGCTCTGCAACCAATTCGCCTTCTCTATTTTTATAAAAGATAACTCTGCGTTTGCTTCCTCTACAAAAATCCTTTTAAAAGGTCTCTATACTTGGTTGTTAGGAAATCAAATGCTTGTACTCTGGGCCTTAACTGTAACATTGATTCTGCATGCTTCGGTCGTCCCTTCAAAATCGAATTCATACGAGAATTCATATCTTAACTCCAACGGGTCGCAGCCTTCCTGCAAGTGTCTCACCGTGAATTGCATTTTGATGGCTTTGTCTTTAGTCTGGATCCCATCCTTCTATTGGCTACATAATACCATGCGGCATCTGATCATTGGTTTAGAAAATCCCCTCACATTCTATTTTGATACTGGCCGAATGTATCCCTTTATACTATGGCGGGCCCATGTTTTTCCCTTTTTGCCTTGTCATCATCATGACACGTGGACGGCTCTCATTAACGCTCGCTATTTTGCGGCCTTAAAAAGTGAGCAGCTTACCCGTGCGAAATAGCGCGGACCGTTGGATCATCTTTCAAGTTGGTCACCTTTTACTCCTTCGAAAAAGTCCTCAGGAATGGTGGGCCCACGGACACGCCATGGACACCTGGCTCCTTGTCACCTTCGAAGCTGACCTGTCGACTCTTCATTTGTCAAGCATACACTATAGGGACCCACAGCTGCCTTTTAGACTGCATGTCATCAAGACACGTGGACGGTCCAGGTTAACTTTCGCTATTTCGCAGCCTTAAAGGGTGAGCATCTTACTCTTGCGAAATAGCGCGAGCCGTTAGATCTTATCTCAACTTGCTCGGCATTTAAACCCTGTTAGGAGCTTTCAGAAGAGGTGGGCCCACGGACACGCCACGGACACCTGGTGCCTTGTCACGCTGACTGTGGCAGCCTGTGCCACGTGTTACCTTATAATACGCCCGAAGAAAGCCATGGGACTCCAGCTATCTCTGACAACTATGCCTTCCACTTACCCGGTCGTGACACATGGACGGCTGATATTCATTCTCGCTATTTCGCAGCCTTAAAAGGTGAGCACTTAACCCTCGCGAAATAGCGCCGACCGTCGGATCCTTTCTCAACTTGTGCAGCATTTAAACCTTGTTAGAAACCCTCAGAGATGGTGGGTCCACAGACACGCCATAGACACCTGGCACCTTGTCACCTTCGAAGCTGACCTGTCGACTTTTCATTTGTCAGAGAGAGCCACGAGGTTTCAATGAATTGTAAGAGCTGCCCCTGCCAGGTCACCTCCACCTGTGAGCTGACTCATCTTTGGGGCCCACTTTTGAACCTTGATCTCAACATGCTAACTGTGGCGGCCTGTGCCACGTGCTGCCCTCTAATATGCCAGAGAAGACCACGTAGAGGGGGCCCCACCTTCTTGATAGCCGCAACCTTCACTTCCTCCGCATGACACATGGACGGCTGATATTAATCCTCACTATTTCGCAGCCTTAAAGGGCAAGCACTTAGCCTTTGCGAAATAGCGCCAACCGTCGGATCCTTCCCCAAGGTGATCAATGTTTACTGGGCCCGGCACTTTAGAAGGAAATAATAAAAGGTGAAAATTTTTCAAATAATTAACATGACCACCTAGGTAAATAGCGAGGGGGGGACACTTCTTACGACCCCACGACCCATGACTTAAGTGAAATAAAGTAACGACGGAATAGAAACCAGGGGATTTAAAACAAAAGATAAAGCGCAAAACTTAGAAAAGCCTTAAACCCTCTAGGTTTAGAATAAAGCTGAAGCATTTGGGGCCACATCTTATACAAATTTTTTCAAAAAACCATAGCCAAATATGGGGAAAGAACCCAATTTTAAAAACAGCGATAACAGATGTCAACACTAGTTGTTTGGATGCTTTACCGACACCCTTTTGGTCTTGGTAGGATGAGTGGTTTCTGGTTAACTTGGATCTGACATAATCCGATAAGCTCTGATATAATATGGTGATGGAATTGGCTTGTTCATGATACTTATACTCATATTTGGTCAGTTGGTTTTGGTCTGGTGCTTGGATGCTATCTTGCTTGCTTAGAAGATTGGTTCTTGGTTCCGGCGAGGATTTCACCGATAGAGCCTTTTAGTGGAGATCTTTGATGGATTTCATAAGTGGTGTTGGTGCAGCTTCTGATAGAGTTTGTAGGATTTGGTTGGTGATCATGTTCAAGACTTGGCATTTGGAGATCATTGCTGAAGCATGTGGACCTATACTTGGTCCCAGTTGATCTAGGTTATGGACCGACTTTAATGTAACATGTGGATATGACCTATTGATGTATTTCAGGGATGTCTTATGTGTTGATATTACTTGTTTGGTCTAAGGCCGACATGGTTTGTAATTATGTAATTGGTTTATTGTCTGGTGGCCGACCTAATTGTTTATGGTTGAGGGTTTGTATAAATTAGATGTAATATCTCATTGTAGATTATCATGGTTAATGTAAGAGGTCATGGTCAAGGAATGTAATGTGCAAATAATGTAATATCATTTAGGAAGAGGATTTGGTTGATCATTGGAGATCGAATTTGGTTTATGTAAGAGGATTTAGATCTTAACCGAAACTCTACTCTAGCATAGGAGATGTTATCTTTTGCAGTTCAACACTTCTTTGGATTGTAGTCTAAATTTATATGGAGTTAGTTAGGCTCCTTATATAATGAGCAGTGTTCTCTAGGTTGTTGGCCTTCCTTCAAGTGCAAGCCCCTTTATTGTAATTCACATACTTACTGCAGAAGTATTATCTAGCTATGGGTAGGCTTCCCACCATGGTTTTTCCCTTTACTGAGTTTTCCACATACAATCTTTGGTGTTGTGTGGATGGATTTTATTATGTGATTAATTTTTATGCTTAATTGGATTAACTATTATTCCGGTATTATTGTTTTGGGTTCTGGTATTAAAGTTTTAATTGCTGAAAGTTTGTGTAATCTATGACAACTGATTCACCCCCTCTCTCAATTGTCTTTCCGTTATCTGAACTGTCTAACACAAACAAGTCTCTATTATTTAACTATCAACAAACCCTAGCATTCTTTTTCCTTGTAGCTATAACATTGGTTGATACAAAGCTCTTGACTATCATTATAACTACGAAAGTGATGTATACTTCTTTTGATGCAATACAGTCTTCTTTGGACTATCGAAAGGCTAGGTGACCCTATTATCTTCTGTTATAACAATGACAGTGAAAAGAATAAATAGTGCTTCTTTAAGCTCTTGTCTTCTTTGCATATTTACAAGACAATTAGGGTTTTGATTTTCCTTTCGTTGTGATGTGATTGATATGATTGGCACTTAGTATTAGTTTGTACTCCTTATTAAGCATTGTTCATGCTTCAGGATTAAAATTTCACAATCTTCAGTCCCACAATCCCACTGTCATTTCTTAATCTATCTCTCCTATAGTGTTATAATAGCTCTTCATTTGAATAGATTGTAGAAAATAAAATACACAATTCAAAACCACCTTTGTGAGCAACAAGATCAAAAGGGAGTCTTCATTGAGCATCTTACTAAGACCTCACTATCGATATGAGTCATAGCATTTCCTTATCTATTGGTAATGAGCTAAAGCCATGACTATCTTCAATCTGGAAACCTTCTTCTTGCTATTAAGATGTCTTCTCACAGTCTATCGATGCCTTTTATCTGTATATTTTCACTATTCTAGAGCATACCTTAAGGCTTCTTGTGAAAGACTACACTATCATTATATCTACCCTATTTTGGGTTGTCATTAAAAAATTTATTTACAATAGCATAATAGGTCTATAACATGCTCAAATAACAAACAATAACAATCTATAATGTAATGAAATAAATTCTTCCTTGTTTATCTCCTAAGAAATTCTATTGTGTAAGAAATATGTCAATCATGAAAAATATTCTAAGAATATTGTAAATCTAACTAGATATACTGTCATAGAGAGCCATGAGTCCACTTTTCGGAATTGCAGCACTATTCTTAAGGATTGTTTCCTCATTGTTCCATTTTTATGCTAGTTTTTCACTATATTTTCAACCTTAATCAGTATCAAGTGTCCTTCTATTTCCTCTGAAATTTGCCTACGTCTACTCTCCATGGGCATTTTCTTAATTTGATATAATGTTAATAATTTTCATGACTTCTATAGAGATTGGCACCTAGGTCTCTTATAGCTCAATATTTGCATTGTCTTCTTGTCCAAAAGCAACACGGTATGGGTTGTCTTTAAATACCATTGTCATCATTTTTTAAGACTGTTGTACTTGTCTTGCATAATGCTAAGAGTACCTCTACAATTTCCCTTATAGACCTCATGACCATAATCATTTTGATTGCCATTATTACCCATCTTTTAATCTCTAGACAAAAATAGCCCTCTTCTAGTATTATTAGTCAAAATTTTAAGGGGATTTAAATAAAATACCTTTGGTTTAAAATAATTAAGTTCTGTAAGATCATTTTCTCCATTTGATAGGTTACTGTCATGGGTATCAAAGAGTTGCATGAGCACTACCAAGGAGATCTTAGGACCAAAATGAGACTCCTATTAAAGGATGTATCCATACAAAGGCAAACAAGCAGTGTGTTGTAGGAATAGAGCAATGAGTAGCCTAAGAAGGAGGTGCATACTCGGTGAATGAGTCAATTGTAAGATGAAAGATGTGATGCCTAGAGATCAAGCTTAGTACTCAAAATGAAAGGACACAGTACAAAAGACAACGCCCAAAGGAGCTTTCAATGAGAAATAGATAATTACAATCATCTTTATCCATGGCATCAAGACCAAAGGCTTTGTGAATATAATAGTTACATATCCTAATGATAGAAGTGTCTATACAACAAACATATCACTCAAATGACAATTAAGTCACATACAATCAGCCCTACATAAGTGATAATCATTTGTCTCAGTCAAACGATGTTTAGAATAGTCACTTTACAAGGTGAAGGTGGAGCATGATCAGACCTCCAGAGGTCATTATGCAGGTTAAAAGGGGTTGGGTATATTTCAAGATGACAGAGGAGATAGCCTCTTCAATAAAGGACAGTCACAGCCCTTCAAGACCTTAGAGTAGTAGCCAAGAATAATCAAAGTTGCAGTGAATAAAATAGTTCGTGAAAGAACAAAGAGTTTGAATGCACAAAGGCAGTTACTCAATGAGTCATAGTCATGCTCAATGAAGATAAATGATTTTTAAAAGACACAGTAATAAAGATGTAGAAGAGAGTTAAAACAGTGATATGGATCATGTACTTAAAGACAGGAGATATTGTCTTCTACATAGGGATCTTGTTTAGAAAACAACCTTAAGCCTCCATTAAAATAGTGAAGCATAGTAGAAGCCAAAGGTATTTGATAGATTTTAAAGATATAACTGAGTTAAAAGGCTCAAAATAGTAAGCACACATACACAAATAAGAGAGAGCTATGAGTAGTCAAGTGAGAATATACCAAAGGATTTTACTATCAATTCATTGAAAGAGCAGATGAATGTTCTGAAAGACGAAATGGAGAAGCTAGAAGACATGGCCTTAGCATATGAATTTATAAAACAAAGATGATTTGTTTGTATTGTGTAGAAGGTCAAAGATCATCATGAAGAGTTGACATAAATATTAGAATATGACAATCCATACTTGCATCCTAAAGATAGGCGTGTCACTATATAACAGAGAAAAGAGCTTGATCAAGATAGTCTTTAAATTATAAATATAGTTGTGATTGATCTTGATAATTAGTAAAGGCAACTACTATCAAAATAGTGCAGCTACATAGTGTTTATGAGACATAAGGTCTAAAGACTCAGCCAAGAGGGAATAGCATTCCTAAACTATGCACTCTTAATCCTAAAATACTTAGAGATAAGTCCATTTGAGGTGGATAGGATTTGATTAAGTAGACAGTGATATACAAAGGAGGGCAATCAATCATGGCTACTAAATCTCAGAGACGAAACCCTTCCAAGAGAATAAAGCCATGGAGTAACAGTCATAAAGGATCAGAGTCTAGAACACACTAACCTTGCAAAGATCACAATCTGAAATAGTAAACAGATAATCTCAAGGTTAGTCCATTGTCAAAATCAGATTCACAAAGTACAAAAAAAAAAGGGAATATAGTCTGATTCCATCATAGCTTATACATACAGTATCAAACATAGTTCAATACATTCACAAAGCACAATAAAAAGTCATCCCATTATTCCATTGATGAATATGTGGTGCAAGATATGAAGGCTAGTGATGCACATCAATACAATTATGGACTATCTTAACTATATCTATGCATTCACACCATGGGATCAGAAAAGTAGTTTATAGTAGTTTTTAATGACAGTGATACATGACAGTTGCAGTACTTTTAATTAACAACAAATAGACCTTAGCAAGAGACAAACAGAAAGGACACATTGTCACAGAGAATAATAATAGTCACTGAGCCTTGAGTCTAGAGTTTCAACTCTCGGACCACTTGAGTTATAACTCAAGAACCATTATTGAGAGCAGTGCCATGTACTAAGTTCAAACCAAGGGTACCAACATGTGCAAGAGGAAAATGACAAAAAAACATTTCATCAAAGTATAATTTAAAGAAGCATCGTAGATCATAGAATTGTGCACAGTCATAGAAAAGATACAGAACATGGAGGTCATGTCACCATGGTATGAAAGGCTATCACAAAGGTAGGTTGCATTGATATACGTCCTTTGTGTGGGTATAAGGAATCAAGGGGAATAAAATATCTCTATCATAGTGATCAACTTGAAGAGAAAAGGTCACATTTTGAGGTTTAAGAAACCCAGTCATTAGGCCTCAATAAAAAAGTGCAGTCCAAAGACCATGCTAATATTAAAGCTTGATAATAGTCACCAAGAGACATCATAGACATAGTTGAAGAGAAACACTCTTAAAAAAACAATAGAATAGATGTGTGAGATACAAAGGTATCAGTCTCAGGCAGAGCACAAATCACAATAAATATGACAGTCTCATCAATGCTAATGAGTAATGCAACTTCAGAACAATGACCTTCATGAGAGAAGCCAACCTTATGATAGGTAGATAATGAAGAAATTTTCACAGTCCAACATACAAAGAATAGTGTACAAGAGATTGAAACTAAGTGTACATCACTATGACAAGGCATGCCAAGGAATTAGTACAAGCCATGGTCACATAGAGCAACCACAAGAACAAGGGCATGCTAAATCCTCAAACACAATCATGGTGAATGATGGCTATAACATTATACTCTCATGAGATGGTGAAGAATCTTGAGAACATGTGGTAGAAGGCTTCAAGACCAGTAACTAAAGTATAATTATGAGGTTTTCAAAGTAGAGATCTCAAGGGGTTACAAAACGTTGAAAAATAATCTTAAGGGCCTAAACAAGGTTGAAACGACACCTAACACACATGCTAATCAAACGTGAAAAAACATTTTGAAAAGGGCAGCGAGTATATGACAAAGGAGGGCTATAAAATGAGTTTGTAATCACATAGTGAGTTCCAAAGATCAGTCCAAAGGCAATTTGTCTAAAAAATATGGTAGCACAATGATTCAACATAGTGCTATGATTCACTACCAAATATATAAGCATTAGACAATAGTGATACAAATCCTGATGAATAAATGAGGAACAGTTAGTATCAAATCAGTACTAAGAGGGGTGAGGTGAATCAGTATAGGCAAAAACACTTTCCCTGAACTGGTTTGACTACACACACTAAACTTTGATTAGCAAGCAATAACACTGGTCTAAATCAGATTACTACTGGTAAAACATAGTGAGAATGTGGAAGACATAAACCGGTAACTCTTAGCTTTTCACACAATCTAATACCTCATTTCCACTTCACCCTCATGCATAAACAAGTAATCTATCATCATAAATATAATGATTGCTAGTTCAACATGTTTTACCACTTTGACATAAAACACTAAACCATCACATAAAAGGCATCACACATGACACACTGATTTTTCACGTGGAAACCTAACTGGGAAAAACCATGGTGGGGATAAATAACCACAAGTTGTTCTTGAACTCTTTTGAAGTTCACTCTGTTAGGAGCCTAGTCTAGTTATAGACTTTTACAATAGGTTCTACTAGGAACCAATCCTGCTAGGGATGACCCAGTTAAGGGATGGCTAAATACCTGGTTAAAGGTTAGAACCCTGTTAAAGGATTTACACAAAAGCTTGTTAAAGCTACCTGGTTAAGGGATTTTCCAACTACTAAAATGGTTAGAAGTCAACAGGTAATACATCGATCTGATAACAACACTCAATGCCAAGGAGATCCACTTTAGCTCCTCCTCTTCTGCAATCACACTCTGCAGGTATCAACACACTTCTCTAGTCTAGCAAGAATGAAGTATCTCTTCACTTGGATACAGACACAACATTTTCTAACAACTTCAAAATGAAAAACATCATCGACCTTATAGGAAATAGATAGATCGATAGCATAAACCCTAAACCCTAAACATTTAGGTTTTACATTTCAATCGGTTCAATCCTGACCGATAATCATATTGCATTGAATACAATAGTCTTGAACAAATCTCAAGATGTTCTCCAACGTTCATTCTTTTCCACTTTAGGAAGCCGATAACCCATCACGTCCTCTCCACCGTTTATAGAGACTTTGCACATTCCTGAGGTAGATAGGGTCAATCTCCATGCAAGATCCTCAAGAAAATCCTTCATGCACACAAGGCTGACGTGGCAACACTATTAGGTCTTCATTACAATGCTAACTCATCACAAGATGTCATCGGTTGAATCACACAAGCTTGGAATGCATCAACTGGAAACCTTGAAGCTGAGACTACCAATCAGTAGTCATGCCAAATGAAACCCCAATACAAAACTTCCATTTACTAGTTCTCATTCCAACATACCCATTCGCCTTGAGAAAATATACTGCTTCACTTTTTCACATATACTAGTTTACATCATCATACCAGTTCTCTTGCCAGTTTGCTTACTACAATATATTGGTTCATACTTTAGCATATTGACATCAATGACAACATACAATATCATCATGTCATCATGCTCAACACATATGCCAACAATCTCCCCCTTTGGCATTGATGGCAATTTACAAAGATATCTCTCTACTTTACATCTTCTTCCCAATACTACAGATATCTTCTCCACTTCACATCTTCTCCCCCTTTGACAACAATGCCAAAGTGGAGGCATACACATCTATGTTCCACTATGCTTCTCCCCCTAAGGAGTAGCATCCTTCACCACTCCAATCCTGAAAAATATATATCAATATAAGACCTGACTAATGTGGAGCACACACCTTTAGTTCACCTCTTGAAGGGGAAACACCCCTAATTCACCTCTCAAATAGGTAAAGGTAGCCTTCGGTAGAGGCTTGGTGAATATGTCTACTAACTGCTCCTTACTGGAAACATGTTCCAGTACAACCTCTTTGTTCTGAACCTTCTCCCTCAAGAAATGATACTTGAGCACGAAGTGCTTGGTTCTAGCATGTAAAACCAGATTCTTGGAGATGTTAATTGCATTTGTGTTGTCACAAAATATACTTACTAGTTCAGATACATCAACTTTGAAGCCATTTAATACATGCTTCATCCAAATTATCAGGGTGCAGTTCATAAATGTTCCAACATACTCTACTTCTATTGTAGACTGAGAGATACAACTTTGCTTCTTACTCATCCATGAGACTAGTCTACCACCAAGAAAGAATGCACCACTAGTTGTGCTCTTCTAGTCATCCACATTACCAGCCCAATCAGCATCTGTAAACACTTTCAGGTTGAATCATTACTGCATGGATACAATAATCCATAGTCAATAGTTCCCTTCAGATATCTAAGAATCCACTTGACTACTACCAAGTGGGATTCTCTTGGGCTTTTATCAAACCATGCAGTAATGCCCACTGCATGTGCAATGTCCAGTCTACTATGTACTACATAGTGTAATTTACCAATCATTGATCGGTATTCCTTCTCATTTACCAATACTGAGTCATCCTCTTTTAATAATTTACAACTAGTCACCATCAATGTACCAACCGGTTCGTTGTCTTCCATGCCAAAGGTATTCAACACCTCTTTGACATACTTGGACTGAGTGATAAAGATTCCATCTTTTATTTGTTGAATCTGTAGTCCAATGAAGAACTTAATCTCCCCTATAAGTGACATCTCAAATTCCTTCTTCCTCTCATCTACAAAATCATGACTCGTCTTGTCATCTCCACTAAAAATTATGTCATCAACAAATACCTGATACATTAGGATCTGATCTCCTTCCGACTTCAGATAGACATTGCTATCTTCACTTTTTCTCTCAAATCCAATGTTCACAAGATGGGAGTGTAAGCATTCATACAATGCTCTAGGTGCCTGCTTCAATCCATATAGGGCTTTATGTAGCCTACACACCATGTCACTATCTTCTGATAGGGCAGACCCATTTGGTTGCTCTATATACACCTCCTCTTCAAGTATTCTATTTAGGAATGCAGATTTTACATCCATTTGATATACTTTGAATCCCTTGAAGGCTGCATATGCAAGAAGCATACGAACTCCTTCCAATCTGGCTACTAGAGAAAAGGTTTCTCCATAGTCTTCTCCTTCTTCTTGAGCATATCCTTTACACACTAGTCTGGCTTTGTTTCTTACCATTGTGCCATCTTCATTCAACTTATTTTTGAAAACCCATTTGGTACCATGACATTTTTATGCTCAGGTCTAGGTACCAAAGACCATGTACCATTCTTTTCTATCTGGTCAAGTTCCTCTTCCATTGCCTTGATCCAGTCTTCATCTTTATATGCCTCTTTGAATATTTTAGGCTCAAATTCAGAGATCATACAAGAGTTTTCTCTGACCTTTCTTCTTGTAAGAATTCCTGCATCCTTATCTCCTATGATCTCCTTTGGATCATGATTTAACTTTACATACCTAGATATGATCTTGGTTGTTTCCTCTTGCTTTTCTTCTTCATTTTCATCTTCTTCCGCATCAGTATCTACTGGTGTAGGAGCACTGTTACTGGTGCTAGGCTATTTTGCAACTGGTTCCCAGAAGGTTACTACCAATTAATCTCCTACTTTCTCACTATCGATTTCCTCAGATTTCTCAGAGGTTTCATCAACTCTAACATTGATACTTTCAACAATTCTCTGAGTCCTATTGTTGAAGAACTTAAGAGATTTACTCTTTATGGAATGCCCTAGGAATATTCCCTCATCACATTTTGCATCAAACTTGCTCTGATGTTCACTCCTCTTGATATAACATTTGCTACCAAACACTCTAAACTAGCTTACTACAGGGGTTTTACCGGTCCAATACTCATAAGGTGTTTTATCCTTACCCTTTTTGATGAGTACCCAGTTCATTGTGTAGACTGCAGTGCTCACAGCTTCTCTCCAAAAGGTGTAAGGAACTTTTCCTTGGATCAGTATTGTTCTGGCTGCTGCAACTACAGTCTGGTTGTTTCTCTCTACTAGGTCATTCTATTGTGGAGTCTGGGGGGAAGATAGTTGCCTCTTGATTTCATTCTCTTCACAGTACTTGTTGAATTCACTAGAAGTAAATTCTCCTCCTTGATGAGTTCTTAGGCACTTAATCCTCTTACCACTTTCTTTTTTAGCCAGTGTTTTGAAGACTTTGAATTTTCCAAAAGCTTCAGACTTGTCTTTCAAGAGTGTGACCTACATCATTCTTGAGCAATCATCAGTAAGAATCATAAAATACCTCTCCCTGCACACTCCTAGTTTTCATAGGACCACACAAATTAGTATGCACAAGATCAAGTAAATTTTCTGCAGTGAAAGATTTACCTTTGAAGGTTTAGGAAGACATTTTCCCTAGTTGACACTCTGTGCACAAAGGATTCTCTAGTTTGCTCAGCATAGGCAAACGTCTAACTACCTTGATCTTACTAGCATTTACAATATTATCAAAGTTTACATGGCAGAGTCTCCTATGCCATCTCTAGCTATAATGAAACTTAGCCATTAGACATGTCCTGATATTTACCTTTAGCTGAAATAGGTTACCTTTGGTCTGCATACCGATGGCCATCAGTTCACCACTATTACCTTTTATTTTACACACTCCATCTCTGAATTACATAGGGAGTCCATTATCATTTAGCTAGGCAACACTCAAAAGGTTGTGTCTAAGACCTTCTACCCAATACACATTATCAACATTGCTTTTTCCATTTAGATAGATGAACCCTTTTTCCTTTTACCATACATGGTGCATCATTAACAAAACAAACCACACAACCATCATACTCTTCTAGAGATAGAAACTTACTCTTGTCACCAGTCATATGGTGAGAATAGCCACTGTCAATAATCCACTCATTGGAATTATCAAAGTGCGAGACAAGAGCCTTCTTGTCTGACACATCTTCCTTAACTGCTACAAATGCAATGTCTTCACTTTCTTCATCTTTTGATTCCTCATCAGTGACACCTTCATCAACTGCTACAAAATAGTTTCTCCTATTTCCTCCTTTGAAATTCTTGAACTTCTCCAGTTTATCCTTGTTATCACCATTAGGACAATTTACAGCAATGTGTCCTATCCTATTGCAAGGAAAGCATTTCAAAGGGAGCTTACCTATGTATTTACCAGGTCCCTTAGGAAGTCTCTTGGCAAGAAGAGCTTCAAATTCCATCAAGATCTCCTCATCATCCATTTCTCTGCTTTGTCTTGGTTCACAACTGGTACTAGCTTCTTTACCCTTTCTAGATGGTGCAGCAGATGCTCTAAAGGTTGATTCAGTCTTCTGAGTATGGCCATCACAATTAGTTAGCTCATAAGCTGTCAACTTAGTAATGATGGAGTCTAGGGATACCTTTGTCTTGTCTATAGACCTCAACCCCTGAATAGCAGCAACCCTTATTGCATAGACCAGTAATAAGGATCTCAAGACTTTTCTAACAACAGTGGAATCATCTATTTTACCACCTACACTCTTGATGTCTCCAACAACAATTTTGATTCTTATTCCATATTGTTGGATGGTCTCTCCTTCAACCATCCTCATATCTTCAAACTTTCCCCTAAGGCTCTCTTCCTTAGCTTGTTTCACATGCTCATCACTACCATAGATATTCTCAAGAGCATCCCATACTTCTTTGGGATTGTCTTTATCCTGAACATCAATAAACTCAATGTCAGATAGACTGATGATTAGGGCTTCCATGACTTGCCCATTCTCTTGAATCTCTCTCTTTTGATCATCAGTGAGAGTACCGGTAGGGATAACATAAGCATTCTCAACATAGCTCCAGTGTTGAGCACCCATGCTTTTGATGTATATCTTCATTTTGTCCTTCCATATTTTAAAGTTCTCTATTGAACTTTGGACCTTCCCTCTTTATCATTAGAGTAGGATATTTTCCTCAAGCAGTTAAGATTACAACATAGAGGACCTGGAAGATGCTCTAATACCAATTGACAAATAAATGATGAATAGTTAGAACCAAACCGGTACTGAGAGGTTGGTGAATCAGTACAGGCAAAAACACTTTCCCTAAACTGGTTTGACTGCACACATTGAACTTTGACTGGCAAGCAATAACACCGCTCTAAATCAGATTATTACCTGTAAAACATAGTGAGAATGTGAAAGAAATAAACCGGTAACTCTTAGCTTTTCACACAATCTAATACCTCATTTCCACTTCACCCTCATGCATAAACAAGTAATCTATCATTATAAATATAATGACTTCTAGTTCAACATGTTTTACCACTTTGACATAAAACACTAAACCATCACATGAAAGGCATCACACATGACACACTAATTTTTCACGTGGAAATCCAACTGGGAAAAACCACGGTGGGGATGAATACCCACAAGCTGTTCTTGAACTCTTTTGAAGTCCACTCTATTAGGAACCTAGTCTGGTTAGAGACTTTTACAATAGGTTCTGCTAGGAACTGATCCTGCTAGGGATCACCCGGTTAAGGGATGGCTAAATACTCAGTTAAAGGTTAGAACCCTGTTAAAGGCTACCTCACAAGAGGAATTGAAGAACTCATTGAATTGAGTCAGCCTGTTAAAGGATTTACACAAAATCCTATTAAAGCTACCCGATTAAGGGATTTTCCAACTGCTGAAATGGTTAGAAGTCAATAGGTAATACACCAATCTGATAATAGCACTCAATGCCAAGGCAAATCCACTTTAGCTCCTCCTCTTCTGCAATCAAACTCTGTAGGTATCAACATACTTCTTCAGTCTGGCAAGAATCAAGTATCTCTTCACTTGGATACACACATAACATTTACCAACAACTTCAAAATGAAAAACATCATCGACCTTATAGAAAATAGATAGGTCAATAGCATAAACCCTAAACCCTAAACATTTAGGTTTTAAATTTCAATTGGTTCAATCTTGACCGTTAATCATACTGCATTGAATACAACAGTCTTGAACAGATCTCAAGACGTTCTCCAATGTTCATTCGTTGCCGCTTCAGGAAGTTGATAACCCATCACACGCTCTCCACTATTTACAGAGACTTCACACATTCTCAAGGTAGATAGGATCAATCTCCATGCAAGATCTTCAAGAAAATCCTTCACGCGCACAAGGATGACGTGACAACACTATCAGGACTTCATTACAATGCTAACTCATCATAAGATGTCATCGGTTGAATCACACAAGCTTGGAATGCATCAACTGAAAACTCTGAAGCTAAGACTACTAGCCGGTAGTCATGCCAAATGAAACCCCAATACAAAACTTCCATTTACCGGTTCTCATTCCAACATACCGCTTCACTTTTTCACATATACCGGTTTACATCATCATACTAGATCTCTTGCTAGTTTTCTTACTACAATATACCGGTCTATATTTCAGCATATTGACATCAATGACATCATACAATATCATCATGTCATCATGTTCAACACATATTCCAACAAATCCTAACAAAAGGTTTTGACAAAGTAAAGTAAAAGATTAGTGTTGGTCACAAAAAAGAATAGAGCACAATGTAGGCCTAAAGTTAAGTTGTGAGGTCATGAAACAAATCAAACTCTTTGAAAACATTCTATGCCTAAGGAAAAGATAAACTCAATGTCAAGTGTCAGAACAAGTCTCCGATCATGCACTCACTCCTAAAGAACTCAATCAAATGTAATTCTTCATGCATCGTCTTAGGAGCTAGTTGAGGACTCAGTAGTTGAAGTTTCAACACCAGTTCGTGCCTTAAAAGGGGGAATTTTGCATGACTTTGTAGTAAGTTATCATTAGTTAGGGGCCACACATGAGTTATATATCAATTGAGAGGGGTTGTCATCTTTGATTATTGACACCATAATAGGGTGTTCAAAGCACAACTGCCCTATTTCATGGCTGGGATTGCATATCCCCTTTTTGACTGTCTATGAGGCTTGAAGATGTTGCTCATGGTTTGATAACCTGTCATTGTACCTTAAAGACCCTTGTCTCAAAGGTTGTCATTATTCTTGACTGTTGATCTACATACTATCATCTAGAACCTTGAAAATTTTCTATTGGTGACCTTAGTTTTCAACAATCCGCCTTTGACTTGTAGTGTGATAGGTCTCTCCGTAGCATTGTGAGACCACTATTTTTTTTCTAAAGCTCCTTCTTTAAAAACTTTGGATTGTTCTTAAGATGCTTATGAGTTGTCCTTGATCTAAGACAACTCCATGGACCATGCCATGCCCTCCCTTGCATTTTTTTCATCTTTGTTCATTGTCATACTAGAAACAAAAGGTTGCTACTCTCCTTTATCACACCTTGGGACTGTCACAAATTTATTTGTATCTTTGAGTGATCTTTGGACAATGATATTTTTAGGTGATCTAACTACTTCAATGCTATGAGGCTATTCTTTCAACCATTGTAGACTGCACATTTTTCTATCTTGACCTTTTGAGAATTGTTACCTATTTTTCACGTATCTAGGTGAAAAATAGCCTATACAGGTTTGAAGGTCTTAATAGAGGTTTTAAAATGTTTTAAGCTTTTATAAAGAATGGAAAAAAATTTACCTTTAAAGCCATAGATCATTGATCTCAATTTAAATGAAGGAATAAATAATGTTTTTTGGATTTATTTGAAAAGGGCCACAAAAAGCACTCTCCATGTTAAAATAAAGATGAAAGAAATTAATTTCATATTTAGATGAAATTGGAACTACAAGAAAAGTGTTGTCTACATTGCATGAGGTTTTTTTGGTCAAGCTTTTCATGTAGTTTCAGCTTAGAAGCTTAGAATTAAGGTTAGAGACTACATTATGGTTGAGTTTTCCCCTTGGTTCAAGCCATGAACAAATATTGAAGACTTCACATAAATGGAAAAACCCTAGTTTTCATGCCATCTTACAAAATTTTAGTTTAACAAAATCTTCAAGGGTGGTCAAAGTGGTAAGGATACAGTCATCCAGCTGTTTGCATACGTTCAAGAAGGTGAAAGCGGTTTAGAAAGCATA
The DNA here is from genome assembly GCF_030272615.1 of Cryptomeria japonica. Taxonomy (NCBI): domain Eukaryota; kingdom Viridiplantae; phylum Streptophyta; class Pinopsida; order Cupressales; family Cupressaceae; genus Cryptomeria; species Cryptomeria japonica. Next base: position 303,437,914 of record NC_081410.1, on the reverse strand, counting down.
TTTCTAAGATCTTCCAAGCAAGGTTTGTCTTGGTTGCATACATGATAAGGTTTTGATACATATTACACAAATTTTGGTTATTTTATGGATAGCATGAAGATAGTGTTTTTTTAAAAGAGAGTTTTATTGAAAACCTTATATTCTCAAGATTTTTCTGAAGCATTAGGGGTATACAAAGATTAGTCTATTCATATGAGCAGTCCATCATAACAGTCATGCATGTAGACACAGTGAAAAGGATGATAAAGCACATAATCACTATTTTGGGGGCCGTAGAGACTCAATATATCAAGAAATATAAGTAAGTGCAGCATTCAAAATATTAAGATAGTTCATTGATGGAAGTATAGACTCATGAAGAAGCTACAATCTTTTGATAGCAGCCCTTTATGACAATGATTTTTTAAATTTGATAGCTCATCCCGTTATGACAGTGATTTTTTAAATTTGAGAACATCAAATATAAAAGTCATTTTCAAATTTTTATGAGGAAAGGAAAAGTCATTTTCAGATTTTTATGAACAAAAAGAAAAGTCATTTTTAGACTTTTATAAGGAAAAGAAAAGTCATTTTCAGTTTTTTATTAACAAAAACAAAAGTCATTTTCAGATTTAAAAGAAGAACAGAGACAATATCATATTTATCAAGGAGTATTAGAGGAAATCATTTTCAGATTGAAGAAGCATAGATCATTGTCATTTGCAGCAACATCTATAAATGGATGTATGAAAATAAAATGAAGTGTGGGTGTTGTCATAGTCAATATATGAAGACCAAAAATAGAGATGTAAGATAGTAATGATTCTCCATTTGTCTATCCAAGGTAATGAAAACCCATGAAAAGATAGTGAACTGAGATTACAAAGTGCACCACAGATAATGGTGAAAAGAAAGAATCCTAGTTACAACAAAGGACAAGGTTGTGATAGTTATAAGAGAGCATCATGAAAGCAAGTTTCCAGCCAAATGATAAAAGAACAACTCAAAAGGTTGTTGATAGTTAAAAAAAACACCAAATAATGTTGTTATGACAGAGGTGTAGGTACCAGATCTTGTGAGAAGAAAAAGATCAAAAGCCATTGTGAAGACTTATAGTCCATGAAGAGAACCTCCAGTCATAGATTCTCAATGATTAGTCATAAAGAAACTCCCACAAATCCTTCAAAAGCAGTCATTAATAGAGGCAGAGATTATAAAAGAAATGTATGACAAATGCTTAAGCAGAGTTACAATAAAAAAAGTCTTTGTTTATAAAGATGTCAGTCTATCATACATCACCAAGACAAAGGTGACAAAGAAAAGACATCATAGAGATTCTTAACATCGACAATAAAAGAGATAGAAGGCATAGGCCCAAGAGTGCCAAGGTAGTATATATGACACAATCTAATGATGAAAGGGAAGAAAATTTTATATGTTTGTGAAGCATTTAAATTGATAGTGATCTTCAAAAAGAGTAGCATGAAATCCACATTCAAGAGTCAAAAAGTATCAAACCTACAAAGGATAGTAACAAAAAACAACAATGTATAATGAGTATCATCTTCAAGGATCACAATTTAGTATAAAGAATATCTGTAGAAGTCTCAGCTACAACTACAGTGAAAGATCAATAATGGTGAACAAAGATTCAAAGAGCCAGTTACAATACAAGAGAGAGTCACATCTCAATATAGCTTACAAGTATTTTTGTAGAGCATGCATCTTCAATGAATAAAGTTATAGATATATAGTTAACAAAAGAAAAATATACAGAGCAGCAGGGATATTGACTATCCTAAAGTTTATAACAGTAACCAAGAGGGATAAAAGAAAACATAATGCATTAGGAAAGTCCTAAAAGACCTTGACAATGACCATGAGCAACAAATGGGGTTGTCTAAGAGCAACATTAAGGTCATATATAACAAGGAAATGTCAATGATGTGCTCAAGAACAAGAGCTTATGGGAAATGATAGTGAGAACAAAGATAAGTCCTCTACATATCCCATTAAAGGTTAGGCAAGAGTTTCATACAAATAATGTCAGAGAAAGAGGTTACAACAAAGTCACAATTTGCATCATGGAATGTTGTCCTAAACGCACAAGGATAAGGTAGTCATTAATGATTGTTTAGAAGGTTGTTAAGGCTTAACCCTTAAACTGAGATAACGAATGTAAACAAATAAACACAGTACCATTACAAAGAGTTTGCTACAAATATAGTCCAAGAGCATTTGGAATCAAGATAGTTTCCAAATAAAAGGTAGTAAGATATGTGAATAACCTTCATAGACAGTAAAAGAAGTGTGAATGAGGTCATAATAGTGGTCTTGTATAGTGAATATATTGTAGCAGTAAAGAAGGCACAAGAGTATACAACTTTGTTACAACACACAGTGAACAAGAAGCTTGGTGTCAATATATAAGACTTAAGAGTACAAGTTTGCATGATACGAGTAGCCAGAGACATAAATCTCAGTCCATGAAAGGCAGTCACCAAGGATAGATCAATATCAATGATAGATGCAATCAATGGAGGATAGATAGAGATAAAAAATACAATGATCAAAACAAATGCATGGCACAAGTGTTTAGGAGCATTCCAACTCACAAACAAACACCTTAGAGTGAGGTTTCAAAGTGTTAGAGTAATCGGGTCTTTACTTGATTAATTAAACAACATTTGTTTAATTAATTAAGTTCCCCTTTATCTCTTTTACACTTAAGCTAACATTAGGTGCATAATAATTAATTCTTTTATTAATTATTATGTGCAAGCCTAGGGTTTTCCCTTTTAGGGTTTCTTGACCTATTAGAGGTTGAATTCTTTTCTTTGTATGATTATTCTGTTACACATTTTTATGAATACAAAATTCTCACATTCTTGAGCATTTTTCTGTGTTTATTATTTTTCTCTGTTACTTCCTTGCTTCTCCTTGTAACAGGTTTATTTAGCTTGAAGAGATCATTTGGGCTCCTATGGTGTTGTATTTCTCAACTCTCACATGGTATCAAAGCTTTAGATCTGCAACTACCCATTCTTGTTTTGAGTATTTTTGCATTGGAAGCAGATCTGGGTTTTTTCAGAAGTTTTTTGTGCACCTAGGGATAGGCCTTTTTTATGAGCTCTTTGGGCCTAAACGGACCTCACCATCGTGCTCAGAAGGCCCAAAAACCTCTATGGTCATATAAAACTTGACCACTTTTGACTCCTAAGCCTCTAGGGGTATTTTTTGTTTCATACCAGATCGTATGGCCCTGACATGTAGTTTGAGAAATTTTGTTTTAAAAAAAATTGCCTTTTTATGACATGCAAGCCGAAATTTAATTTTTTGAAAATAAAAAATCAAACTTCAATTTTTTTGGCAAAATTTTTTTCAAAACCAAAAAAATTTAATTTTTAGGGGTTTACCCCACGGTACGCAGGGTGTCATGGGCCCCTTGCCTGCAGTAGGCACTGCCACCACCGACACTGACACAGTGGGCCCCACCCACCGGCCCCCGTCACCACTGGCACTGACACAGCAGGCCCCACCCGCCGGCCCCTACCGCCCCTCGCCCGTCGGCCTCCACCCTTGCTATCTCTATTGTGCTACCTGCCCACCACCATAGCCCCACCATTGCCTAGCTCTTCTGCTCCACCACCAGAGCACCTCTCATAAGCCACCTTCGCCCGACCCTCCCACTAGACAACCTCCCTCTTGCCTCTTTTAGGGGGGGTTGGTTTTTTTGCCATATCTTGAGCATACGAAGTCATTTTTTTGAAAACAAATAGGTGTTGGAAAGCTGGTTCCAAGCCAGACCTCATGGTACTAGAATTTTTTCCCAACTTTTATGTTTGACTATACTTTTTTCCAATCAAAGTGGGGTCTCTTTTTTGCACTTCTAGGGCTGTAGAATGGGCAAATGGACTCTATTTTTTGAAAATGAATAGGCATTGGAAAGCTCTCAGCATGCTCTATTTGGATATGTGATCTTGTTTCTTATATTTTTCATCAAGTATATGAGATTTCAGTTTTAAGTTTTTTCTCTTATGCACTACTTCCTTCTCACCAATATGTACTAGGGTTTTTGTTTACTAAGTTGCTAAGCAATCTGATGAGCTATGTCACATCTGGCCTAATACAACCATAGTTTATCTCAACACTATCATAGTTTATCTTAACACTAATCATTGTGAGAATTAATTTTAAGGAATTTGGTTTTTCCCTTAGACCCTGCCTTGGAATTTTAGCATTTCTTGCATGTAACTTGAAATTTTGCAATAGTCTCAACTCTTCTTCTCAATTATTGTTTGACTAAGTAGAGAGACGAAATGACCCAACTTGGTGTATTAGTTAAAAACAAGTAAACAATGAAGAATAAAATTTAATACTTTAAAGTGTTGCAATTCTATTACTTTCTGCTGACAAGAAGTTAATAGAGTTTCCCCAATTTCTATTGGTTGCATTTTTATGTCAAATATTGGATATGAAATTTATCTATCAAATGCCCAATAGTGGGCTTTTGTCCTTGAAATTCCATGTCTAGACATAACAATGTTAAAGACAATTTCCCAAACCTAAGAATAATTGGGTCCTACAAATCTAAATTCAACTAATTATTGCCCATTTTGTTATCAACAACTTTCCTTATGTTTGATTTTGAATTAAAATAAGAAACAAAACAAAGGAAACTCAAAGATTTAAAGATTTCATCTTGGATACTTCCTACACCACTTTGTCTGTATTTGCCAAGTTGCTTCCAAATGCATTGATAAGGTTTCCAAACCGGAGAGTCATAATTGGAAGACAAACACCGATGCCCATAGAACCTAGAGAACCAATACACATCAACATTATATCAATAAATGAATTGAGATTCTACCTTCAACCTCATATTTCAATAAATGAAGATGCAGCTAGAAGGAGTAGGAAGCGGTAATGGGAGAATTCAAAATTCAAATTCTCTTAAAGGTGGGAACTCTCATTCCAATGGTGGGAGCAGCCAGAACGAAGGAGCTGGTCCTATGGGAGAGAAGGACAAGCCTCCAAACATTTCAAAGGCTGTTGACATTCCATAGACTGGTGGTACTCTACCAGAGAAGAAAGTGGGTTCTAGGTTTTTGGGGGAGGGGTCTTGCGGGGGTCCAGCCCACGTGAAGAGACCTTGGAGAATGGAAAAGAATCTAGAAAATGGTCATCCCTTTTTGGAACAAAACCATCTGGTAAATCCTCTTTACCTCCTGTCAAGAATATTTTTGATCCATTCGGTGGAAAGTTTGCTATCTCTATCCCTGATCTGGTTCTGGATCATAATATAAACAGTATGTCAAACTCCCTGGTAGGCAAATTTATGGGTTCGCATCCAAACATTGAAGTTGTAAGGGCTTATGTCAAATGGAAATGGGCTCTGAAGGGTAACGTTGAAATCTTGGCTTTGCCTAAAGGCCTCTTGTCTTTTACTTTCTCGTGTGAAGAAGATAAATTAAGGATACTTTGTGGTAGTCCCTAGATGGTAGAAAAGACAGCCTTGGTTCTTAGGAAATGGCATCCGAATATGAACATGAATGACTCTCTTTTGGCATAAGTTATAGTTTGGGTAAAGTTAACAAGTTTGCCTCTTGAATATTGAGCAGAAAGCATCTTCTCGGGAATAGAAAGCTCCTTTGGTGAACTCCTCTCTATAGACCCATTCACAGCTTCAAAAAGGAGACTCACTCATGCTAGGTTTTTTGTAGGGATAGCCCATGATGCAGACATGCCATAACAGATAGATATAGTGTCAAAGTTGGGGACATGGAAAAAACAAATAAAATATGAATCTATCCCCTTTGCCTACTTCCATTGCAAGAAAGTAGGTCACTGGGCAAAATCCTATCCTATCAAGCCTAAAGGAGAGCTCAAGCAGACTAAACCCCCGATTGAAAGTAAAAAGGTTCTAGAAAAGAAGGTATGGCAAGTTAAAAACTCAGAAAATAAGGAAACTGACTTTATTGACAACAACTATTTTGAACCCTTGGGGGAAAATAAGGAAGTGGTATCCTCAACTTCTGTCTCCAATCCCCCAACCTAGGAAGTATTGAGAAATGAGTCAACCAAAGTAAACAACCTTGTGACAGAGAAAATCCGAATAGAGGAATTGAAAGAACAGATTGGATCTTCAAAAGACACAGCTGAAGTGGTAATCGCTAATACTTATGTTGGTAAGGAAACACAAAAGAAAGAGGAACAACCTAAGGAAGGGGAGATCTCTGGCTCCCAAGAAGAAAAGACTGACTCTTCCCCACTCATGATAAGCTCTAAAATGCAAGAAGCCCAAAAATTTGCAATAATGGGTATGAACCTTTCAGATTCAGATCAAAACTCAAAAATAGTAAACAGTGCTTCACATGATTCTAGATTCCCTAATTGGGGCAATGAAGATGAAATATCCAAAATCCTCAGTAATCTGGAAGCAGTTCTCAAGAAAGAAGCTGACTGGAAAATACCAGAATACAGGAACAAGAAAGGATCCACTCCATCAGCTTCTCAACTAAGGAAATCCAACAGAGTAACTCAAGTAGATGTTGGGTATATCTCCTCTTCCCTAGGTCAACCTTATAACCATAAAGTTAGAGACAAGGAGGCCAGTAAGAACATTGCAGATGGGACTCAGAAGACTCTTGAGGAGTTAGGAATTGGTAAGTAACTATGAATATTGTCTCTTAAAATATTAGGGGACTTAATAATCCTCATAAACATGATATTATTAGGAATATGATAAGGGATAGTAAACCTGATGTTTTTCTAATTCAAGAGACCAAAATGAGTAGAGAAAAAGTTGAATCTTTGAAGTTTTTTAAAAATAGGAGTATCAGTGGTGGTAGCTCGGAAGGTGCTTCGGGAGGCATAGCTACCATTTGGAATCTTAATAGTGTCAAAGGCCATGTTCTTATTCAAGAATTTTTTTTTTTCTTGCATTAGATTTGAGCATTTAAAAGATGGAACATCATGGGTCCTCACCAACATTTATGCACCCAACACCTTGAAAGCTAGAAACTCCTTTTGGAAAAAACTTATAGAAATTAGAGACAGCTTCAAGAATCTTAGCTGGCTGGTCATGGGAGACTTTAATACTCCTTTGAGAGAGGAGGAAAAATTTGGTGGAAGCCCCTCTCAGTTGGAAAGTAGGTTGGCCCTTATGGACTTTATAAATACACAGGCTCTCAACAATGTGGAGATACAGGGATGTAATTACACATGGACTAATAGGAGAACTAGTAATGATCTTATCCAAGTTCACCTTGATAGGTCTCTTATTTCTGATGACTGGTACATACATTACTTTTTCTCCCTATCTTCCCACATCCGGGTTGGGTTAGATCATTTTCCCATCACCTTCTTTGCTGACCCAATTAATAGAAGAAGAAATTTTCCTTTTAGATTTGAAAAAATGTGGACTCGTCACCCTGATATCACTCAAAATATTCAGAAATGGTGGAGTATCCAAGTTGAGGGAACTGCTATGTACAGAGTTGTAAAGAAACTCAAAAGTGTTAAGGACAATATAAGACTCTGGAATAAATCCATCTTTGGGAACATTTTTGAGGCCAAAGGTAAAGTCTAGGATGACCTTAAGAAAATACAGGTCCAAATTCAGAAGGATGGTTTTAGTACTATGTCTATTGTTGAAGAAAATGAGACCCTTAAAATATACCATGAAATCATTGCTAAAGAGGAAAATTTTTGGAAGCAAAGATCAAGATGCATTTGGCTAAAGGAAGGAGATACGAATACAAGATTTTTTCATATGCTGACGATCAAACATAAAGCAGCAAATAGGATTACAAAATTGGCAGTGGACAATGGGGAGCTAGTCAAGGAGGAAGAGATAAGGAATGAGGCCAAAAGGTACTTTTCAGAACTTCTGAGGAGGGATCACAAGTTGGACATTGATGCTCAATCTTCTTTTCTTCAAAATATTCCTTATCTCATTGATGAGAAGATGAATGCCTCCCTTTCTTCAATTCCTTCGATCTTGGAAATCAAAAATGTTGTTTTTTCTTTTGATGGTAACAAAGCCCCTGGTCCAGATGGCTTCCCTATGTTCTTTTTCCAAGATTTTTGGGACATTGTTGGGAAAGATGTTTCCAACGGGGTCAAGGAATTTTTTGGGGCTAGAAGAATTTTGAAATAAATTAATGGCACTTTCATTGCACTTATTCCAAAAACCCAAGATGCTGACTCCATGGACAAGTTTAGACCTATCAGCTTATGCAATTCTTTTTATAAGATTATCTCCAAGGTTCTTCCCACCAGAATCCTGATTTTCCTTCCTTCTTTGATTAATCATCAACAAAATGGTTTTGTCTCGAGAAGACAAATTCTTGACTCCATTATTATTGTCCATGAGAATATAATTTCTCTTGTTAGGGATAAGAAATAGGGTCTCATCCTCAAGCTTGATCTCTCTAAGGCCTATGACCGAGTTGACTGGTCTTTTCTTGTGAAGGTTCTTGTGGCTTATGGTTTCTCCACCAAATGTGTTGACCTCTTCAGTCAACTTATTACCTCAGTCTCTTCTATTGTTCTTGTCAATGGTTCCCCATCCCCCTTCTTCCAAGTGTCTAAAGGACTGAGGCAAGGGGATCCCATTTCCCCTATGCTCTTCATTTTTATGGCTGAATGTTTTGGTAGGTCTATGGAAAACATGGTTATGCGAGGATATTTTAAGGGACTTCAACCTTCTTCAGCTGATCTTATCTACTCTCACCAATAGTTTGTGGATGATACCATTGTCATGGAGGAATCAAGTATCTTAGAAGCTAGAATCCAGAAGGACACTCTTTGTAAGTTTGCCTCTGCATCTAGTCAGCTCATTAATTGGGTTAAAATCAAAGTTTTTTTCATCAACACACTAGAGAGAAGAGAGCATATAATCAGTAGAATCCTAGAATGTTAGATTGTTGATCTTCCTACCACTTATCTTGCCCTCCCCTTGGGCATTGCACCTCTTGATTCTTTTTGGAGCTCTCTAGTGGACAAATATCATAAAAGCTAGTTGGTTGGAAAGGATCCCTTTTAAGTTAGGCTAGAAAGCTTCAACTTCTAAAAGCTTCTCTTCAAAGCATACCTATCGATGCCCTAAGCCTTTTCAGAATTCTAGTTAAGTATGCTGATGCAATTGAGAAAATTCAAAGAAAATTTCTATGGTTAGGGGTTGAGGATAAGAAAAGAATGTCTCTTGTGGCTTGGGATCAGTTATGCAGACCGAAAAGTAAAGGAGGTCTAGGCCTAAGAAGAATTCAAACTCTAAATGAAGCTCTCCTATCTAAACAGGTTTGGAGAATGTTCCACTCAGATAGTGAACGGTGTAAAATATGGCAAAGTAAGTACTCTCTTCTATCCTCCTCTCTTTCCTCTTTTATCAATTCTGAAATCAGTATGAATGGGTCCCATATCTCGAATCATGCATCTAAGTGTAGAGATAGCATTGCTAAAGTGGTTATTTAGAAAGTAGGCAATGGTAGGAAAGTTAAATTCTGGGAAGACCCTTGGCTTTTTGATAAACCTTTGACTAATATCCCAGAATGGGCCCCTTATGCCTCCTCCTATATTAGAACATTTGGTCCTTTAGTTGAAGGGTATTGGATAGGTAATAAATGACAAAACATTGAAAGTATGCACCCAAGCCTTATTAAGCTTAAAAACCATCTGTCTTCGACTTGGTTGAATAAAGAGGAAAACTCCCTCATTTGGAAATATGAACCCAAAGGTAATATTACTATCTCTTCAATGTATAGTGTTCTCACCCCTACCCCTTCTGAAAATCCTTTCTAGTCTAAAGTTTGGATAAAGGGTCTGACCCCCAAAATCAACTTTTTCTATTGGATTATTCTTCAAAATAAAATCCTGACCTTAGATAACCTCAAGGGTAGAGGATTTGCCTTTCCTAATAGATGTTCTCTATGTCTTAAGGAGGAAGAGTCTGTGGACCATCTGGCCATCCACTATTCCTATTCTGCTTCAATCTAGGAAAGATTTCTTAAGAGTTTTTGCATTGATTGGGTGTTTCCTAACACTATCAATGAGATGTTCTACTCCTAGAATTACCATTGGTCTAACTCCTTTTTGAGATCTTTGTGGCAGCTATCACTCCCTCACATTCTGTGGGGATTATGGAAAGAAAGAAACAATCGTATATTTAGGTACACTTCTCTTACTCATGATATTGTGTTCTAGAAAATACAATGGGCAATTGTGGAGAACATGGGGATCATTGGGGGTCTCTTCTTTTCGACCAACCCATTGGAATCTCACATTTTAAGCTCCTGGAGTTTGAAGAATGCTGGCAGTTGTGACCCCAAGCAAACAAAAGATTAGAAGCAAGATGGCAAACTCCCCCTCATGGTTGGTCCAAAGTCAATTTGGATGGTGCTACAAAAGGTAATCCGGGCCCTACGGGATGTGGAGCTATTCTTAGAGATGATAAAGGTATATGCAAGGAAATGATTGTTGTTCCAATCAGAAGCCAAACAAATCACAAGTCAGAAGCAATGGCAGCACTCCAAGGTATTCTCCTCTAAAAAATGGAATTTCCCCTACATATGGATTGAAGGGGACTCTAACAACATCATTAAATGCCTCAAGGAGACCTCTAAGCCCTCATGGTCTATCAATAACATTATAAAGGCCGCTAGAGACCTCATTAACACTTTTGAGAAAAGTTACATATCTCATATCTATCATGAAGCTAATGGTTCTGCTGACTGGGCAGCCAATGTGGCGATCAATCAAAATGAAATGATTACTTGGAAGGGAGAACAAGGCCTCCTAGAGGATGTCAGATTAATCATTTTTAAGGACTAATGTAATAGTACCCCAAAGATCATAAATGGACAAAATAATAATGAAACGGATTAAAAGGAGTGCTTCGAGCAATTATAATATTGTTAGCACCATTTATTATAACACTCAATCAATCACTTCCCACGCTTTCTGGGTAAATTTGGTAGCTCCAAGAAACTCTTTGTCTGAAGCTCTCTGCAAGTTTTGACATTCAGCTCTGAATAGTGAAAATATGGAAGGAAATAGATGTCGCTACAAACCTAGCAATTGTAAGGAGTGGAAGCAAAAGGAGGCAGTCTGGAACATCCTACAAAAGGGCGGGTTTTCAAAATTTATGGAGAGGCTCCATGGACGAGATGCCACAGTCACTAATTTCTTTTGTAAAAACTGAAGAAAGGGCACTTTGAAGATGGGAGACCAGTCTATCTTCATAGATAAAGACCTCATTTCTCAGGCCATGGGTCTCCAAAGGGAAGGAAGCAACTACTAAAAAGACAAAAAAGTGAGCAAGGAGGCCATTGAAAGATATCCTAAAACTGAAAAGGAGAAAAATTCCTAGTGAAGCTAAGTAAAACTTACTATCCTCCTAGGGCTTTTGTTAAGCCATGGAGGGAGGTCCTTTTTGTTATAATACGCTATATTACTTTGGATGGTAGATTCACTAAAGTGTATTGGCTACCATTTTGTTTTGCTGAATCATTTTAGGCATGACAAGAAAGTTAACATTCCATATTTTCTATTATGCTCTATGAATGCCACCATTAAGGCCCATAAAGAGAACCCTAAGGGTGACACTTCCATGCATCAAGACTTAATAGTTCTAATTTATGACCACCTCAAGGCTAACCAAATATCCCACCCTTAGCCCTCTATTTCTGAGTCTGAGGAGGAAGGGTCGGACTCTATTTTTTCTTTGGATGAGGGTTCTAACAGTGACTCAATGAGCGAGTATGAGGAGAGTATGGATGAATAAGAATCTGAAGTAGGTAAGAAGAGGAAACATTTGAAAACTAGGCCTTCCTCCTCAAAGGGAAATAAATCTAAAGGCAAAAGGGGATCAACTGTGAAAAGATCCAAGGGCTCGCGTTGTTTTGTGGCTGTGAATTAACCGAACATTAAGGCCTATGAAATGGTGAAAGAGAAAAGAGGGTTCTTCCTAGCATAAAGTTTGATGGTGACGTGTCGTTTGACACGTGGGTTCAAAAGGGATTGAGGGTGCCAAGGTGTAACTAGCGGTTATAAGAGAAAATACGACATGTGGCTGACTTTGAACTAAACTCGAAGAGTTTTCCATGGCTAATGGCTGAGTGCAATGTGGTATTTGGTAACCAGTGGAAGAGTGGGGTAAGCGATGCAAGAATAAAGGTCTCACTTAAAGGATGGTCATCTCAAGATTGATCCAATCCTTCGGATTGTTTCATGGCCCGAAGTTGAAAGCAGGCTAAGCTATGCAAAACAGCGAAAAACCATTAGCCATCAAGTTGAGGCGTGGTTAGTGAAAAAGCTGACGGTCCTCGTAAGGGTTAAAGGCCGAGTGGTTAGAGTTCCATCTAATGCCTGGAGTAGCTTCATGAAAGAAAAGTGCTTGGAGGATAAAGCCCGTGAAATGGCGAAAAGGAAGTAGGGCCCAATGCAAAGGCAGAGATGTTAAGACAGTGTAAAGACCGATCAAGTTCCATTTGATCGGACAGCTGGCGTGATTTTGTTAAGCAAAATTGCTAAGATGTTATGCTCTACAAAATGGTGAAAGAGCAAAAAGGAAAATGCATAGGCATGTTGTGACCCATTAGAGTGAAATTTTTGATCTCTTCTATGAATTCAATTCTGAAGGGACGGTCAAAGCATGTGGTATCAATGTCGCAGTTAAGAGCCCGACTACCGTATATGATCTCGTATCAATTGAATGAAGGTATCATTCTAAAGAATAGTTGCAGAGGAGTGGTTGAAGAGATAATTTCTTTAGTTGCAGAGCAAGTTTCTTCAAGCAAAAAACAAGTTCTCTTACACTCTTGTTTGGCAATCACTTAATAGTGTGTTTAAATTAAGGTCTTGATTAGTCATAGAACAATTGGGGGTAATAGTTAGATTGCTTGCATAGTTTTTAAAGATGGCACCTAAGAGGGAATTCTCTGGAAAGGTTAATTACTAGAAGAGGGTTATCTGTGATGACTTCCTTGAATAGTTGACATTGTCAACTAATGCGGCCGCAAAGGTAAAAGAACTTGTGCCAAGAGCTCCTCACTTAAAAATAGGGGAGAGATTATATGATAAGGGTAACTGGTTAAGAGACCCTCAAATTGGGTTGTCTGGGTTGGGATTGTTTATAGTTGGATTTGACATGAGAAACTCCTTAGCCCCACAAAACAGTATCTGGGAGTTGGATGTTGGAAAATTAGTGGTCCTTGGAGTATTCATGGATGTGGATCTTCTAACTCAAATTGCACACAACTATGACCCAATTACAAGAAGTGTTAAGGATATAAGTTGGAAAACCCTCATTGAAATAAATAATGAGGAATTTAGAAATGCTTTTGGACTTAGTGAATTTACCAATTTTCTAGAGCCTATTAATTTTAAATCATTAGCTTAGGTTTACAATGTGCAGAGGAACCACCTTAGAAATGGGCCTCTCAAAGAATTCTTTGTGAAGATAGGTGGGCTAACAGTTGTAGAACCTAACATTGAGGAGCCTTTCTCTTTAAATTTGTTTACCCTTAGGGCCAAAGGATTATATTGGTCACTCTACCAAGTTCTAGGAGAAGATGCTAAAGCAAACACGCCAACCCATTACATGCTGATGGTTGCTCAAATTTTGAATCCTTCTCTTGCAGTGACCTTTGATTATGCTTCCTTCATCACTGATGCTATCCATGAAGGATTGATAGGAATAAAGAATGGGAAGGTAGAAAACCCTTTTGGATGGAATTCCCTCCTCATGCATCTATTTTTATTCAAGGGTGGTGATTATTTTGCAAGTGGGATGGATCTTGTAAAAGAGAAAAATGGAGAAAAAATGCCAGTGCAGTTATGGAGTACAGTGCTGTAATGGGACAGAGAAGATGCAAGCTCTCTAAAGTTTGATAAATGTTTTACATCCAAGATTAGGACTCTTATCTGTTTATAAAATCCAAGAGTCCCTAAGGTTCTTTTAGAATTTATTAGGCCAAAAGAGTTTGTAGAGAATATAAAAATTGTCCACAATTGGGGTGATATTTACTTATACCCTATCTCCAGAGTTTTCAGAGTATATGGTTTCATAGGCACTCCATTTTTGTTACCCTATTAGCTCCCTCTTAAAGTGGGAATTGTAGAGATCCTCAGGTAGATTGGTGGTGTGTAGGAGGCAGAGCTAACAGGCAAAGGTAAAGGAACTATTTTCCCTACAGTTACCATAGCACACCAACTTGTGATAATTAAAGGAGGTTGGAAGTGTTTTGAAAATTTGCTTCAACTGTATCATTTGTCAACTGCAGTATCCCGGTGTGCTGACCCTGAAGACTTTTTCAATGTCATGTTCAGAAAGAGGGCAATATGCAGAGGTAAACCCCATCAATTCCAATTTCCTGAAGACCTCATTAGAAATGAGTTTGATTTAGATGAACAAGATCTAAGGAAGGAAAAGTGGGTGGCTTATAAAAAAGCCTTAGACTTTGTACACCAATTTGATACCAGCTATGACCCATTGTCTAGCTTCCACCCTTTTGAGGAGAATAGAAAGTTCCTAATTCTTTGTTTTGAGGATGTGATGCAGAATTTGAAAGAAAAGAGGGAGGTTGTAATTAAAAACAACCCTAAGAAAGCAAGACTGGTTCTAAGTAGGTCTACATCCACTAGAGCAATCCCTCCTGGTGACTACATGTTGCATAAGAAGTCCAATTACAGTGTGTTGATGCCTACAACAAGGGAGCCCTCTACCTATAAAGGAAAGAGGAAGATACAAGATGTCATTGACTTTCAAGATAGCCCAAAGAAACAAAGAGTAGGAAAAGAAATACAATCTGATGAACCTTTGTACTCTCCATCTCAATCCCCTATCCATATAGGAGATGAATAGGCAGTAGCTGAGCAACTGTTGTAGTTAGGTAGCCTTGGGGAGATAGCATATACATATGATGAAGTGGAAGAGGGAATGCCAGAAGAGCCCCTTACTGTTGAAATGAACATCACTGATAATGAGTTCAAAGGCCAGGAGTGGGACCCTGAGATCAAACAAGCCAGTGAAGATTTCTTGGCTGACAATAACTTTGTCACCGCAGGAGCATTCATGCAATTTTTGTGGAAGCAAAACATTGACAAATATAATGCAAGGTGTGAAAAGAGAAAAGGTGAGCAGCCCCATAGAGATCTAACTATGGTCGAGGAAGAGATAAAGCAAGAAATGGCTGATGAGTTTAAGACCATCACTCCTAAGTAGGGCAAAGACATCGTGGCACAGGCTGGGGTACTCATTCTCCTTGAGTGGGACATAGTAGATGCCTTGGTATTGGTGGGAGTGAGAAAAGAGACCAAACCTATGGAAGGAGTCACTTTCAGCAAAGACAATGCTACATTGGTCATGTGGTCTCTTAAAAGAGATGAGAATAAGAGAAATAAGGACACCTCAAGGTCGAGTTACCTTGGAGAAATGATAGTAAAAAGAGTTCAGAGCATTGGGGTAGTGGAAGCTGCTAGCACTGTGCTAGAGACTGCAAAGTTTAGTGTTGCAGTAGCAAAAAGGGAGGCCAAGGAAAAGGTAGATCTCTAGGTTATGCTGGAGACAGTTTTAAAGGCCTATAATAGTGCCAAGGAAGAGGTAAGGGGTAAATACAACATCATTGCAAAGCTACAAAGCAAGTTGGCAGGACAGTATCATCAAGGTGAGTCTTCAACACTGATGATCTCCTCTTCTCCTGCAAGATGTCCACATACTAGCCCCATTATTGAGTTCCCACCATCTCCAGCACCTCCTAGCTCTCAATTGGTTGAGATCACTCTTCATGAGTTGGAGGATTTAAAACAGGCTCAAGCCTCATATGCAAAGAAATAGGAAGAAAGAGTAAGGGCTACAATTTCAAGTTTTGTCGATAGCATGGGGGCCTCATTATTGTATAACAACATGAGCAAGATTCTAGATATGTGGAATGAACTTAATGGAGATAAGGTCATTTTAATGCCTATTTTTGACAAGTGGAAGCCTAGAGAGAAGGATTTGGAACTTATTTGTTTATCCTACGATGAAGCAGGGGCTGATCCTATTATCAAATCCACTTGTGATACCATAATGGACCTAGTAAAATTAGCAGAAGGAATAGGTAATGCAGATAGAAAGATCAATTTGTACAAGAAAGAGTACACTGATCAAGTATTTGAATTAATTCCAGGGGGTTTTGCTAGCCCAGTTCAATTGAAGGACAAACAAGTATGGCTTAAGGAATTAGAAGCCAAATTGTCAGTTAGAATAAAAGGAATTATTAACTTAGAGGATGCTTCCTTTTTTGTCATAACAATTGAGGAGATAGAGAGAATCAAATCTCATTATGGTTTTCTCAATTCAAAGGTTAACAAAATGAGGAATTCTTGGAAAAGGTTAGCCAAGGCAAAACCAAAAGTGATTAACTTCACGTGGCCAGCTGATGATGTATACAATGAGTGGACAAGAAAATATGCCATACAGGATGTAGAGTAGTTAGAAGAGGTTGCAACTGGACAACAAGTAGAAGAAGGCGCAGAGGTTGAAAAGGACTTGTAACCATATTTGTAAAAGATTTTGTAATTTCTTCTTGAAGAGTAATGATTGTAACTAACTCTCCTAGGAAAGTCCGAAGCTTTGTATGCATCCATATTGTTATAAATGGATACCAGGACTAGAAAAGAAAGGGTCGCAAAGAAGTGTAAGAAAATGTTGCAGAAATTTATCTGAGCTTTTCCAAGTTTTAATGGAGAATATTCGAAGGTTTCCTGTAATACTTTTTTAAAGAAAATATCAATATATAGACCATTGGTTTTGAGTTAAAACTGTGTTGTCTTCAAATGTGTTTGCAAGTGTTTACTATTTCATTCTAAATAATCCAGGTTTATTTTGTTTGAATAGGGGTTGTAAGGCAACTTTCAGTAGATATGTTTCTTAGCTTTTCTCTTCAGGAGGGGAATTAAATATGTAGGAATCACTTCTACCAGTAAATTCCTTGTGAGATATTTTGAATCTTGATGAGCGTAGTTTAATTTGGTATGAATAAATTCTTATGTGTGTCAGGCATATATAGGGATCTATAGAAGCCAAACTAATGGGATATGTAGAGATATTTGATTGTGGGAGTATTGTTTGAACTTAGATGACTCTGTGACCTTGGATAAGGCAATGGTATAGATCAAGGTTGTCTATTATGTATTTTGTAGGTCAATACTAAACATGAGTACAATTTTCATTCCTTTGTTTCAATTAGTTTTAAGGTGATTAGATCCACTGGTTTTTGGATTGGTTTGTTGTGGATTTATCTTTTCAAAGTGTGAATTTAGTTCACCAAGGTATACCCACCTGGACTTTGAATAAGTCCAAAGTGTAGAAGGTTAAATAAACCTTGTCGTATGTTATCCTGGAAGTTTCCTTCTCTTTAATATCACTTCTGCATATAGAGTTATCATGTCACTATAATGATGTTAAAGTGAATTAGATTTTGAAGACAACAAAAGTGGTGACTCTGCTGGGGAGAGTCACAATAAGGATTCAGATGCAGACTTGTGTTTAAATTTATAAAGAAAATCATTGTGTGTTTGTGGATTAGATTGGTGCATTAGTGAATATAGTAGTGGTTCTTGGAGGTCTCCATCTAGAAGTTCCATCTATTTTCCTTTGATATATGATTCTGGTCTGAATATTTTTGACATTTTTTCAAAGCTTGTTTTCATAATTCCCATAGTCTTGTGGGTGGCGACTTTTTTATTTGCAACCAGTCCTTGTGAATTACAAAAAAGAAAGGAAGACAAGCATAATGCAAGGAGGAAAAAACACCAGATCATTCATGAAGAAGCACCCTCATGAAAATTTGCAAGAAGGCTTACCAGAATAGTCACGAAGAGGTCAGAAGAGATCAGTGCTTCACGAACCATCAAATGTTGCTTGGGTGCACAAGAATAACAACACTGGTAAAATACCTGATCGACCTATTTATGCAAAGTCTAATTCTTCTTCTAGAGAATCTGAACATGATATATCAGGTTTCCATTCTAGATTGTTTGGAAATATAGATAATGCTCATGATGTAAATCAAGATATATCTCATGTTAGTGTGTCTGCGAGAGATAGGACTAGTTCAAATGCAATTAGACAATCTATTCCTAGGACAATTGATGGAAACATCAGCTTGATTGATATAGATCAAGTCAATTTATCTGACTCTGAGGAGAATTTCCCTGATGAAGATGAAGTGTCACAAGAAATAGAAAATTTAAATAGGAGAGTTCATCACTTAATCTCCTTAAGAGCCCAAAAGGAAGCAAATAAGGAGAAGGAGGTTAAAGCAAAACTAATGGAGAGAGATAGGCTTCTTAGACAGATAGTTGATCTTGAAGTATTGGCCAAAGAAAAAGAAAAGAGTGATGAGGAAGGCCCTATGATCAGAGAAATTCTGATCCCCAAGGCTAAGCCATCATATAGGTTTGTAGTCTAGCCAAACAAGGAAATGCTCAGTGACTCACAACCTCCTAGGAATAATGTTGATAAAGGAAAGCAGAAATGGGTGGATGATGGAAATGGATCTAAAAACACTGAAGATATTTCTCATAGGCTATCAGCACATGAGAGAGAGATGGAAAGAATGAGGAAAGAAAAAGAGGATCTCCAAATGGAACTAGAGAAAGCTGAATTGGAAGTAGCTAATCAGGAAGTGAAAAGAAAGATTAGCTACTTAAAAGCTCCCCCTATTATTTTCCCATCAGAAGGTCTTAGTAAACCTGATCCTCAACAAATTTCCCTTCCCCCAGTTAAAATTAAGTCTACTATGCCTACTAACACAACAACAGTTACTCAAATCCCTGTAAGCAATCAGCATAGCCAAATATCTCAGTCCCCCATTCCAAAAGTAAGGATGAACATGGGAAACAATAATGTTGCTAACCCTTTTCAAAGGAGGCCTATCAATTTGGAGCAACATAGACAACTATTCTTTGATGGGATCCTAGGGTATCCCAACCATGTTCCCATTGAGTTAAGGGATAGACTCCATAAGTTTGCTGGAAACAATGCAATTAGTGCTGAAGAACATTTGAAATCTTTTGGGGACCTAATAAATGATTATGAGATAGGCGATGAAGATGTTATAATGAAACTGTTTGTTCAATCCTTGGTTGATGGTGCAAGAGATTGGTACAGAGGTCTTCTAGTTAATAGCATCGGGTCATGGGAGGATTTTAGGAATTGTTTTCAAGAACAATACAGTGATAAAACAAATGTGAGCTTCATGCTCAATGAATTTAATAACATTAGAAAGTCTGATAATGAAATGGTCACCGACTTCAATGCTAGATTTCAAAAGGCCATGCATAGACTATATTAGGTGATGAGGTTAGATGATAACATGTGTTTGAACACCTACTATAATGCATTTGATTCTAAGATGGCCTATATCTTGAGGGATAAAAATCCACATAACCTTAGGGATGCTTTTAGGATTTCTATTAATGTAGAAAGAAATAGAAAAGCATCTGGGAAGTTAGGAAGAAGAACAGATGGTAGGTTATGGCAAGAAACAAAATAGAAACCTAACAAAGTTGCTAAGGAGGAAGACAAGATATAAAAGTTGGTTATTGCAATGAAGGATCTGACTGCCAAGGTAAACAAAAATGACAAGCCTCATTATAACTGGCAAGATAGGCCCCCTAGACTACATGACATGCCTTACAATACCAACTAGAAAGATGGCAAACCCCAGAATGAGAAGCCTAAAATTGCTCAAAATTAGGACACTCCAGATCCCTTAAAAGGGAAAAATGTCTATAATATAGAAAATACTCCCCAGTGTATTACTTGTGATGGGCCACATTCTCCTCATCAGTGTGCAGTAGCTCAATCTCTTGAAGAATCCATGAGACAAGAAGCTGAGCCTAAAATTAACATGTTTGAGAGTATTATAGAAAGTGATGAGGAATCTATACAAAGTGAATATAGTGATGTGTTGGATAATGAAAGGTTTGTTCAAGGACAACTAACCTTAGACTGGCATCCTACACTGAATGTGGTAACAATTGGGGATGAAGAAGTTCATCTTAGAAGGCCTAGTGAGGAAGAAGTTAAAAGCCTCACCAAAGCTACCATTGCTAAAGCAAAACACAATTATAACTTAAGGAGCACCAAGAAGGACACTGATCAGGGTGAACCTAGTTCCATGTTCATAAAAGAGATTACCCAAAAAGGGGCAACAAGTGGTGCTACTACTGTCCCTAAAATTGGTCAAGAAAAGAAGGAATAGGTTAAAGATGTACCCAAGAGTACAGATGATAAAAATACCAGTGATATACAAGGAGCTGCCATAACAAAAAGTGCAAATTAGCTTAAGGCAGAAAGAGTTAGAGCTAATACTAAATCAAGCAATAGTTCTAC
This sequence comes from Cryptomeria japonica, assembly GCF_030272615.1. NCBI lineage: Eukaryota > Viridiplantae > Streptophyta > Pinopsida > Cupressales > Cupressaceae > Cryptomeria > Cryptomeria japonica. The sequence goes on along the minus strand of NC_081410.1, from coordinate 303,417,549 downwards.
ATTTGACATGGCTCAAGCTCTTACACAAATGAAGGTTACTGCCCCATTAGTAGAATTACTGAAAATTAAAGAACATAGGGATGCAGCATTGTCCTTGTTTTCTAATATATCTGACAGTGACATAGTCCTACCCACCAGTTCAACTAAAAATTGGAAAGGATCAAGAATTCCAAACCCCAGAGGTTTATGTTGGAACCACTATCACTCAAGAGCCTTCACAAGTAGATCCTTTCTATGTTACTTTGTTGGTAAATAACCAATTGATAAAAAACTGCATGATAGATTCAGGAGCTGCTGCTAATGTGATGCCCTATGGTGTCATGAAAGAACTAGGACTATCAGTAACCACTGTATATGGAAAGTGTTATGCTATGGATAATAGGGAAGTACCTATGATAGGTACAATGAGATATTTGAAGTAAAAATAGCAACATTCCCTGAGGCAACTTATAAAATGGATGTTATTGTTACTGACACTAAACCCCATTATGGTATGTTGTTGTCCAGGCAGTGGGCAATGGCAGTAGGAGGAAATGTCCAACTAGATTTGTCTTATGCCACCATTCCAATAAATGAGAATCAGGTCAAGTTGTATAGAGAACCACGTGCTCCTAGAGTAATTGAAAGTGTAGATCCTAATATTCTCAATTGTATGATTGATGTGGATCTTGATAATTTCTGATTACAACCAATTTTACCCCAGCTGAAGAATACGGACCCCATTGTGGTCGAACTAGAATCACAATAGTATGGTTTATGGCAGATGTGTTTTGATGGAGCTTGTTCCAAAGAAGGGTCTGGAGCAGGGGTTCTTTTTGTATCCCCATCACGTATAACTTTTAAGTATTCTTTCTTATTGGCTTTCCAATGCACAAATAATACTGCAAAGTATGAAGCCCTGTTATTGGACTTGAGGTTGCAAAAAGGCATGGAATCCAGTTGTTGAAAGTGTTGGGGGATTCAGAATTGGTTGTTTCTCAGGTAAGATCCAAATATGCATCGAAAAATGATAGATTAAAGAGGTATAAACATGTAGTTTGGGATGTCATTGAGCATTTTAGTGCATTTTCTATTAATTGGATAGAGCGATCAAAGAATATTATGGCAGATTTTCTAGCTAATGTTGCATTGAAAAATGATGATGTAACATTAACTGGCATCTCCACTATGGAGATAAAATCTAGGCCTGCCATCCCTGACAATGCGTATCATTGGCAAGATTTTGTTGATGATGAAGATATTCTTAGGTTCATCCAGTGTGTTGATGATTATGATGGACAAAAGATTGATTGCAATGCACTGGTGGAGGTGGTTGACAACAAGGAAATAGTATTTGGAAATGACTTGGTTCAGTTGGAAACAAATGAGATACCTAAAGGGTTAGTAGAGCTAGAGAGCATGTTCAGTTATAATGACAGTCACTTACATCAGCAGTCTACCACTAAATTGGAAGAATTGGAGGAGGTAAACCTGGGGACTGAGTCATCCCCTAAGTTAGTATACATTGGAAAGAAACTACCGCCTCATGTCAGAATTAATCTTATTAATTTATTAAAAAGATATAAGCATGTTTTTGCTTGGTCTTATGAAGACCTAAAGGCATATAGACAAGACCTTTTTCAGCATGAAGTTCCTTTACTTCCAGATACTAAGCCTTTTAGACAGAAGAAGAAACCTATTAATCCCCTGTTAGAAACTAAGATGCAGCAAGAGTTGACTAAATTAAGAGAAGGGGGGATTATCAAACCTATAAGGCATTCTTCATGGGTCTCCAATCTGGTCCCAGTAAGAAAGAAAAATGGGGACATTAGATTGTGTGTGGATTTTAGAAATTTGAATGTTGCCTCTTTGAAAGATAACTACTCTTCTCCAAATATGGAAGCCATGCTACAGAGAGTAACATGTTGTGATCTCTTGTCCATGATGGATGGTTTTTCAAGATACAATCAAGTGTTAGTGAGAGAATATGAATAGTTTAAAACTGCTTTCACTACTCCATGGGGAACATATGTCTATGTGAGAATGCCATTCGGATTGACAAATGTTGGAGCTACATTTCAGAGAGCCATGGACGTAGCCTTCAAAGAATTCATTAATATCATCATGGTGGTTTATCAAGATTATTTAACTTTCTTCTCCAAAAGGGCTGATGATCACTATGGACATTTGGAAAAGGTGTTCAATAAAGCTTTGGAATTTGGTGTGTCATTAAATCCGAAGAAATGTCATTTTGGGGTCATTGAAGGAAAATTATTGGGGCACATTGTCTCCAAGGAGGGGGTAAGAATAGACCCTGAAAGAATTGAAGCAATAAACAAAGTATCTAAACTGAAGAACGTTAAAGGTATTCAATCCTTTTTAGGCAAAGTAAATTTTGTTAGAAGATTCATTGCAAACTTTGCAGAGATAGTGAAACCCATTGTCAAGTTGCTCAAGAAGGATACCAAGTATTGTTGGGATCAAGAAGCCTCAAAGGCTTTTGATGAGATTAAAAGGGCCATTCAGGAAGCACCTGTGTTGAAATCTCCTGATTACAGTAAGCCCTTCTCTCTGTTCTCTTTTTCTTCTTATCATATAGTAGCTGCAGTATTGTTACAAAAAGATAATGAGGGATATGAACATCCAATAGCTTTTTATAGCAAGTCTTTGCAAGCAGCAGAATTGAAGTATGAAACCATGAAGAAATAGGCTTATGCTTTAGTTAAAGTTGTTAAGGCATTTAGGCCATACCTAGTAAATGCAAATATCACTGCTTATGTCCCACATGCTATTGTTAAAGATATTCTGTCCCAATCCGAGGTTACAGGAAAAAGATGGAGATGGATCAATAGAATCCAAGAATTTGACTTGGAAATAAAGATCACCAAATTGGTGAGAGGTTTAGGTCTGGCCAAGATCATGACTGAATCTAATCTTTTGAATGTTGAGATAAATAATGTTGAAGTCAAAAGTACTTCAGTCACTAGTATTGAAAGGCAACCTTGGTATTCAGAGATAGTCCGATATTTAAAAAATGCTACATTTTCAGAAGGAATGACACATAATCAGAGAAGGACTCTGAAATTGAAGTCTCAGAAATATGTTCTCATTCAAGGTGACTTGTTTTGGAGAAATAGAGATGGAGGGTTACTCATGTGTTTAGATGAATTCCAAACAAAGAAAATGTTGATTAAAATGCATGATGGAATGTGCGGAGGTCATTATTCTGCTAAGACAACTGTTGGGAAGATAGTCTGAGCTTGGTATTATTGGCCTACCCTATTCAAGGATGCTCATGAATATGTCAGGAGATGTGACCCATGTCAAAGGTTTTCATCCAAACTAAAATATGAAGGAGCTCTTCCCTTGAACCTAGTTATAGTGGAAGCACCTTTTGTCCAATGGGGGATAGACTTCATTGGAGAGATTGTTGAGAGATTAGGGAGAGGTCATAGATGGATCATAGTAGCCACTGATTATTTTACTAAATGGATTGAAGCCATTCCCACCAGAAGAGATACAAGTAAAATTTTTATTGATTTCTTGATGGATTGTATCATAACTAGATTTGGAGTTCTTGTGAAATTAGTAATGGACAATGCTATGAGTTTCAGGTCAGAAGAGTTTGTCAATTTTTGTACTAGTCATGGGATACTTATGTCTTACTCTTCACCTTATCATCCTCAAGGAAATGGGCAAGCGGAATCCAGCAATAAAAGCCTCTTGCATATTATCAAGAAAATCTTAGAAGAAAACAAGAGGTCATGGGATCAAAAGTTGAAACTAGCTTTGTGGGCAGACAGAATCACTGTCAAGAAAGCCATTGGGATGTCACCATTTGAATTGGTATATGGTACATAGGCCAGAGTGCCTGTAAACAATCTTCTTCTAGTATATAGGTTCTTGTAGGTTGAGGACATGGATTTATCAAAGCCTATGGAGGACCGAATGATCCAGATGGTCAAAGTGGAAGAGATCAAATCTCTAGCTCATAAGAGAAATCAGAAGATCCAATTGTAGTCCAAATACCTTTTTGATAAAAGGACATCATTAAGGAAGTTTCAAATTGATGATATTGTTCTTCAGTGGAATGCAAGAGGACAGGACAAGGGAAAGCACAAGAAATTTGAATCATTATGGATTGGCCCTTTTGTGGTCTGTGATCTAAATGGAAAGGATTCTTATTTTGTAAAAAATATTAATGATGAAGTACAGGAATTATCAGTGCATGGACAATTCCTGAAACATTACTTCTCTTGAAGTCCATGCATAGTAGGTCCTTTGTTTGTATATATTTTGCTTGTTTCCTATTGTTTTGTTTGGGTCTGTGTTTTGGTCTATTCTCCAAAGTTTTCTGAGTTTCTTGTGTTGACCTTATGATCAACCATCCCCAGTCAGAGCCGTTGTTATCACTGTTTAAGAAATGGGTTTTCTTTTCCCATAATTGGCTAGGTTTTTTAAATTTTGAGTCAAGCACACTATTAGCTGCTTCAAATCTGTGATAAGTCTTTAGGGGTTTAGGGTTTTTGGTTTTAAATCACTCAAATGTCTGATTAAAACCCTCTAGTTTCTATTCTTGCATTACTTTAATTCACTTAAGTAATGGCTCTTGGGGTCGTATGAAGTGTTCCCCCTTGTCATTTACCTAGGTGGTTGTTAAATAATCATAAAAAATTTATGCCTTGTCTTTTTCCTTCTAATGTTGTTGGGCCCAGTAAGTGTCATGCAACTCTCAGATGGATCTACGGCTTTCACCATTTCGTTAGGCAAAGTTGCGAGTGCTTTAAGACCTGTGAAATAGCAAAAGGAAAAAACATGTTCAGCTGTGTGCATTTGGTCTAGTTTAACAAGACTCCATCTCACTCAAGAACTAACGGCTGGCATTGATTCACAGCCGAAACTAGCAAGCAAATTACCTTTCACGAAATGGCGTAAAGGCTTAGCAGGACCCAGCGGTGAAGACTTTTCAAATGGCTAAAAGGTGATCAAGTTCAAGAAAAATTGACGGTTCACGTTGTTTCGTGGCTGATAGATGCAAGTGTGTTATGCCCTATGAAGCAACGAAAGGTTTTTTGGCCCAGGCAAAAGAGGTTTATGAAGAGCATAACAGATGCGCGGGTTCCTAAAGATCCAATGATTAGCATAGTTTCACATAAGAGAGATGCTCGAAAGATAGCTTTCGTGAAGTAGCGAAATGACATGGCATTCCAAGCAAGCAGTCTAGTTGGTTGAAATGGTGAGTAAGATAATGGCACGTGGCAGAAAGTCAAAGTAGTCAGCAAGTCGGATCTAAGGACTAAAAGGTGGGTCCAAGAGGATGAGTCAAGTTGCGGGGTGTGAAGTGACTTGGCAGATCCACGTGCAAAGGATGAAGTGGAATCTAGTGTTTTCTCTCCACGAATAAAAGGTTGACATGTTAGTTTGGGAATGATTAGACACCAGGTGGATAGAGCTGAGTTAGAGGGCCCACGCCTGCCAAACCTTAGTAGGTTATTAACCATCGAGCAAGTTAGATCTAATCTAGTGGTCTGTGTGAGTTCGCGGAGGTAAAATGCTCATGCTTTAAAGCCTGTGAAATAGCGAAAGGTTTTTGGGGCCCGAAGAATAGATAAAGCATGAAGGTAAAAGGGGAACAACTCTAAAAAGATCCAAGGGCTCGCATTGTTTTGTGGCTGCAAATTAACTGAATGTTAAGGCCTATGAAATGGTGAAAGAGAAAAGAGGGTTCTTCCCAGCGTAAAGCTCGACAGTGACGTGTCGATTGACATGTGGGTTCAAAAGGGATTGAGGGTGCCAAGGCATAACTGGTGGTTATAAGAGAAAATACGACACGTGGCTGACTTTGAACTAAACTTGAAGAGTTTTCCAAGGCTAATGGCTGAGTGCCATGTGGTATTTGGTAACCAGTGGAATACTGGGGTAAGCGATGCAAGCATAAAGGTCTTGCTTAAAGGATGGTCATCTTAGGATTGATCTAATGCTTCGCATTGTTTCGTGGCCCGAAGTTGAAAGCAGGCTAAGCTATGCAAAATAGCGAAAAACCATTAGCCATCAAGTTGAGGCGCGGTTAGTGAAAAAGCTGATGGTCCTGGTAAGGGTTAAAGGCCGAGCGGTTAGAGTTCCATCTAATGCCTGGAGTAGCTTCATGAAAGAAAAGTCCTTGGAGGATAAAGCCCGCGAAATGGCGAAAAGGAAGTAGGGCCCAATGCAAAGGCAGAGATGTTAAGATAGTGTAAAGACCGATCAAGTTCCATTTGATCGGACAGCTAGCGTGATTTTGTTAAGCAAAATTGCTAAGATGTTATGCTCTACAAAATGGCGAAAGAGCGAAAAGGAAAATGCACAGGAATGTTGTGACCCGTTAGAGTGAAATTTTTGAATTCTTCTATGAATTCAATTCTGAAGGGACGGTCAAAGCATGCGGTATCAATGTCGCAGTTATTAGCCTGACTACCGTATATGATCTCGTATCAATTGAATGAAGGTATCATTCTAAAGAATAGTTGCAAAGGAGTGGTTGCAGAGCTAATTTCTTTAGTTGTAGAGCAAGTTTCTTCAAGCAAAAAACAAGTTCTCTTACACTCTTGTTTGGCAATCACTTAACAGTGTGTTTAAATTAAGGTCTTGATTAGTCACAGAACAATTGGGGATAATTGTTAGATTACTTACATAGTTTTTAAAGATGGCACCTAAGAGGGAATTCTTTGGAAAGGTTAATTACTAGGAGAGGGCTATCTGTGATGACTTCCTTGAACAGTTGACATTGTCAACTAATGCGGCCGCAAAGGTAAAAGAACTTGCGCTAAGAGCTCCTCACTTAAAAATAGGGGAGAGATTATATGATAAGGGTAACTGGTTAAGAGACCCTCAAATTGGGTTGTCTGGGTTGGGATTGTTTAAAGTTGGATTTGGCATGAGAAACTCCTCAGCCCCATAGAATAGTATCTGGTAGTTGGATGTTGGCAAATTAGTGGTCCTTGGAGTATTCATGGATGTGGATCTCCTAACTCAAATTGCACACAACTATGACCCAATTACAAGAAGTGTTAAGGATATAAGTGGGAAAACCCTCATTGAAATAAATAATGACGAATTCAAAAGTACTTTTGGGCTTAGTGAATTTACCAATTTTCTAGAGTCTATTATTTATGGTCAAAATGGATAACAATAATGATGAAAGACTAAATGAATTCAACCACCAAACCCTAGCCTAACAACAACAAAGATCCACCATAACATATGAAGATTACCTAAGAAAATGCAAACCAAATGAAATCACAAAGATTATACCATCACATTTCCAATAGGGTTTGGATCTCCATTCTTCCTATCTCCATTGATCTTTCTTGATATATTTGCTCTCATATTTTATGTGCACAAGAGCTCAACAAAGAACGAAAATGTGGTTGCAAGTAGGCTTGATTGCATATCCAAGTTTGAAAGTGTAGTTGGGGCTCAATGCATAGTGAGTTAGTTAGGATGCATAGATTGATTAGCAATCAAGCCTACTTGCATATCCAAGTTTGAAAGCGTAGTTGGGGCTGAATGCATAGTGAGTTAGTCAGGATGCATAGATTGATTAGCCAAGGTTGATAATGAAGGAAGCATCTCCTCATATAAAAGACACTATAAGAAATGGAGGGATAAGATTGAGAGGTATAAAAGAGGTCGGCTATGATTAGAGGGTAGGTAGAGAAAATAAAAAAATAATGAAAGGAGTAGGTAGTGTATGAATTAAGAGATGAATGACATGTATCATAGGTAGAAAAGGCTAATGATTTAATTAAATAAATAAAGATTTATTTAATTAATAGTAGAAGTGGGATTAATTAAATAAATAAAATATTTATTTAATTTAGGAAAAGGATAATTTAAATAAATAAATGTATTTATTTAAATGAGATATAAGGCTAGAAGAGGATAAATGAATTAATTAAATAAATAAAGATTTATTTAATTAATAGAGGAATTAGGCTAAAGTAATTAAATAAATAAAATATTTATTTAATTAGACTGGACAATTTTAGGTGTCTACATTTTGCCCCTCTTTGAGACAATGTAGCTTGTCGCATTGTTTCAAAGAAGATAAGATGAACTGATACAAAGTTGCCCCAAGATGGGAATGATATGCCCCCTTGAGAGATTAGATGAAAACGTCTAAAAATATTGCAGACAATCTCTCGATAAGAAAGAAAGGCTAGAATGGACTGACCGGATAGGATAGAGTGACAGAGTCATAGGATAAAGAAGACTGACCCAGGAGACTAGAGCTAGGGTAGTCTATAAAATAGACCACGAGGGGAATACATCCTCATTGTCATCCACACATCCAAGAGATTAGAGTGTAGAGAGATAATAGAGCAGCAGTAGTTAGCAGTGATGGCATTGGTGCACAGATTCGATCGCGTTTGCTAATTTCAAAGGCCAACAGATGCAGGAGAGCCGGTGAGTACCACAAAACCTCCTTGTACTTTGTTATAATAAATGTTGTCATTAATGCATGCTAGGGAGGGTAATATATCTTCAAGGCTGAATTGATAGTTCTGTGATGTACATACGTTGTCAATTTAAGAAACTACTCAAGAGGATACACTCAAGAAGAGGCCCTAGGATAAGATAGATCAAGGCACTTTGTGATGAACAGGGAGTACCAAGACATAGTACTTTGTGATGAATAGGGAGTACTAATATGAGCAAAACTTTATGATGAACAAGGAGTGCAAATATGAGCAGCACTTTGTGATGAACAGTGAGTGCAAATGTAAGCAGCACTCTGTGATGAATAGTGAGTGCTAAACGCGTAGCACTTTGTGATGAACAGGGAGTACCACTAGGATAAATAGCAACACTTTGTGATGAAAAATCAGTGTGACTGGGATAAATAGCACCTTATGATAGATATAAGCACTAAGATAATAAGCAACATTTTGTGATGAATAGTGAGTGCCACTAGGATAAATAGCAACACTTTGTGATGAACAGTGAGTGTCACTAGTATAGATAGCAACACTTTGTGATCTACAATGAGTGTCACTTTGACTGACATGATTGCTTTGCTTGACTGCAGGAGTACTTTCCTATGCTGGAGTCATGAGAGAGATTCCCATCAACATAGAGGTTACGACCAGAGCTGACCTTCGAGGATAGGGTTACCATTTAGGTTATAGGTTTGTGATTTATTCTGTATGTGCCTGAGTTTTGGGTGAACATGGGATTGCTGACTACCTTAGCTGAGAGATGGCACTCAAAGACTTGTATGTTTCATTTGTCAATGGGTGAGATGACAGTCACCTTAGAGGATGTGTATAGGATTCTGAGGATACCGATTGATGGGGAGTTGATACCCTATGATTGAGACGAAGATAGGGATGCCCTGAGATGAGGGATGTACATGTGGCATAGGACATGATGACATAGACTGGATTAGCATTACCAACACTACTGGTAGGAGTGATCAATGGGTTTCTCTGTATCAGTTTTGTAACATTTTGTATGATGATGTAGACACCTTCGGGTGATTGTAGCCATATGATTTTGACATCATTGTATCATGACACTTTTATTATATATATGAGATGATTCATCTTTGTGATAGCTATATGTATGTGTACCTATGTGATGCTTATGTTATGGATGCAAATATGTATATGATGAAATGCAATATTTCCAATCTTTTATGTTTTTAATATGTTATGCCAATGCAAATGTGAATGTATGAAATGCAGGTGAATATGATAATGCAAATAACTATTTACATGATAAAAGTGTAAGATTGCTTACATGTGTTGTGTGCAAGATGTGATGCAATTGTGATATCTATATGTATGTATGAAATGCTTAATATGTGGTAATGCAGGTGCAACGACATGAAATGCAGATATTTTTTGGTGTGTCATTATACTCAATCATTTGATAACAGGTTACACAAACTCAAGAAGGACGATGGAAGTCAATCAAGAAAGGGGGATGGAAGATAGAAGATATGAAAGTGAAAGAGCTTCTTGTGCTTTATCATAATTGAGCTTTATTATGGCAAAAGAGGTTATGACAATCAAGGCATATGTTCGACCCAGAAAGTCATTGTACCCATTTGCATGGAGATAAGATAGTTTCAAACAAGGAATGCCCCAGTTCATACTAGAATCACATCATCCTCATATCCTTGGACAAGTCATAGCATTACTAGGAGACAATCCACAGACAACAAAGAAAAATAGGTGATGATACCCCATCCTCACCTTTCTAGTCAAAGACATCCTAGAGATAAAATCTCTAGTCAGAGACATCTTGGAAAAGCTAAAAGACATGTCACCAAAAAGATAAAATCAAAAGAAAACCAAGACTCAACACCAACATTCACTGTAGTCCTCAAGTTTAGTGTCTCTTGTCACTTGTATAAGTCTTATTTGATTGTGGTCACAATTTTTACTTTCACAAAAAAGATAGATCGCACTGAACCATAATGTTGTCTGAGTCTGTTGAAAAATTTGATTTGTTGAAAGTCCATTATTGCTGTTGTGTCTCATCTGAAATTGATTGAATCCATGCAGCTGATACCGTATTGCGGAGAAGACAAAACTTTATTGCGGATTGTGCACGGATATACTGAAGAAGGTTGGAAGAAACTGTACTCCTCGAAACAGGCGATGCTCTTAGCTCCACACCCATTACTAGATGTAGGATTTTGCCTTAGCCACAGATAGGAGCTGATTTATTATTAATGGAAAGGAGTGAAAAGGAATGTTTATTATGAATGGCGAACCAATCTTAGATAGATAAATAACAAGCCATGATGGGAATGGGTAAGTTTATTGTGGATGAATAGGTTGTGAATGTGTGCAAAGTGAAGGATGAAATGGAATCCTGAAGGAGGGAGGAGCAATGTCTCTATACATAGCGCTGGTGACCCAGTTTTCACCATGGTACTTGCCCAGGGCGCCACCGAAGTGGTTTTCACCGTTGGACGAAATGTTTTTTCTTTAATTTTTTTATTTTTCAATTTTTTTGTGTCACAAGGCGCCTATTTGCCAGGTTTTCACCAAGTAACGATTTTTTATGTTTATGATTTTTTTTTTTGTATTTTGAATTTCTTTTTTTGTATTTTTGAGTTAGGATACTCTGAAGAGTTATGTGTAAAACCTACGAAGGCTCATGTTGTTGATAGGATCCTCCCAGGGTTCACCCTCTGTGGTTGAGTGCTGATATGCGCCAGATCCATATGCTACTGTGATGATGTAAGGACCAAGCCAGTTTGGTTTGAATTTGCCCTTCTTTTCTCTATCCTACTGATTTTTAGGATGTTCTTTGAGAAATAAGTCACCCACCTCAAATGTACGAGGCTTCGCCTTATGATTGTAGCTACATTGTTCCTTGACTAAATGTTATGTAGCTTGAGTGACTGTCTTCCTTGATAAAGGAATTGAGATTGAATTACTAGTGTGTGGACTACACATGCCCGTATGTGTGTCACCTAAAGAAGTCTGGGCATCCCTAATAACAAAGTCCCTGGAGGAATCTCCATTAAAGGTCCATGATGTATCACCAAAAGGGAAAGGATGTGCAGAACAAGTGAATGAGTGATGAAGGCTTATGATTGTGAAAAGAAGTGAAAGTAGGATAGCATGATGGAGACTTAGGATCAACAAGTATGCTTTTTGACTTGAAATTTTAGAACTTTGGCCCCCAGTTATTTTGATATTAGGGGAGATCAACTCTTGCTCTTTTTGCTTCATAGGATTTTTATCCTTGACTTTGATTTTTTTAGAGTCCAATAGCTTTTGATTTTGATTTGGACTAAAGGACTTTTCTTTATTTTTGACTTTTAGAATTTTCTTTTCAAGGCTTGATTTTTGATCCCCAATGAGTAAGGGCTTTTGTAATTCTTGTTGATCCAAGTTTGGGAGAGAAGTGGAAATGGAATGAGTGGATGATATGGTAGAGCTATGTGAGTTCTCAAGAGGGCTGGTGATACTCTCAATAGATTCTTCACTAGAACCATTCTAAGGATTATTGATATCAAGAGTTGCTTGTACCACTAGAGGAGATTTGCATTTAGACTTAGTAGCCACAACACTAAGTGGTTCACACCCAATTCCTTGGTATTGCAAGTTGTTTGTAGGTTGTTCTTGTTAACTGAATACCTTAGGAGATAGTGGGATTTGATCAACATGAAAAATATACTCACCACATCCCATGTCTTTAA